>NW_008332149.1:2867848-2944080 GCF_000622305.1 Nannospalax galili | reverse complement strand
CCCCCTTCCCCCTCCTCCCCCCTTCCCTTCTTCTCCCTCTCTCTGTGCTTAAAGGGATGCTGAAATCAGAGCGCACAATTACAGCTGAGCTGGGGCTCTGGGATGCTTACAGCTTAATTAGCTCTCCTTCTTTCCCTGTCTCAGTGGCTCTGCCTCCTGTTCATTGGACATAAGGACCCTGACTGCCAAAGAATTCAGAGCAGCAGCTTGTTAACATGCTGCTCCATCTCTTTTGACACATCAGGCTGAAATTAGGCCCAGCCCAGAAGAAGGAGAGGCCTGAGCTGTGGCCTCTGCTTATGTATCCAGAGCTGGCTGGGGGAGCTGCCTGTCTGGGCTAGCCTCGAGGTGAGGCACCCAGGAATGCTGGGGAGCGGCAGAGGCTGCTGCACCTGCTGGGCCCAGCCCAGATCAGGAGCTGCTGGATCCAAGTGTGTTTCCCAGGTCATCTGGCAGAACTTAGGGGGTAGGGGGCAGCATGGAAGGATCTGGGGTCAAAGTGTCCCATGCACGGCCAGTAGTGTCCTAGGAGAGAGCTGCAGAGTGATAAGGGCTGCTGTGACTAGAAAGGACTTTGAACTTGAGCAATATCAGACAAAATTGCACAATCACACCCGAAGGGTCCCTCTCTAGGAAGAGAGCAAATCTCTAAGTTGGCTTCTCGGACCTCATGACTTCCTGCTAGCTTAAAGCACAAGCTATCAGTGAGTGTCTCTCTTGAGGCGTGTTACTACAGCCTGAAGTGAACCCACTTCCGTCTCTCCTGGAAAGGAGGAAAACAGGAGGCGGAATCCTGGAGGGAGAAAAGAGAGACCATTAGCTGAGCACTGACTGCTGCCTGGCTACCATCACAATAGGGGTGAAGAGAGGGCCGCTTCCCTGCAGGGACCCTGCCCTTCCACAGGCAGGTTGGTGAGCACAGGCTCAGGTGAGACCCCAGGCTCTATAGAAGGGTGAGGACAGACCCTCCTTCCTTGGAGACAGGGAGTTGAAAGACCCTTAATGCACTGAATTGATGCCGACTTTAACATTTCCGCATCATATATCCATAGATTAATGCATCTCTCAACTCTCACCAGAGAAGTTTCCTTATGCAGCAGATGGTGATTAACACAGAAACCCGTCACTGGCCAATGTGCAGAGAACAAGAGGCTGCAGAGTGCTCATCCCTGGATAGGACTCCTGCATCAAACCTCGGCCTCCCAAGGCTCAGGGATCATTGCAGAAGAGGAGGCAAAAGGGTCATAAGAGCCGGAGGTGGTTGGTGACCACAAGGAGACAGAGTTTTCCAGACTGACGATTGGTTACTCATATGAACTCACAGCAATGGTGACATGCACAAGCCCCGCACAAACTCAGACCTGACAAAATCCCAGCAAAGATTTGTTTCTTTCTGGGTAAGAAATTCAAAACACAACCCGAGGAACTTTTGGCAATTGGTGGTTACTGGGAGGCGGAGAGTCAGTCTCTTCGAAGGATGTGACTTTTAGTAGGTTAACCAGGCTCCCATGGATGGACCTATACTGAAGGACATTTGGGGGACACAGTCAGATTTTATAGGTTATGTGTGTGTGTGTGTGTGTCTATATGTACTCTATTATATAATGCATTATATATTATAATATATTATAGATATAATAGAGTACATTAAAGTCAGGCATCGTGGTGCACACCTTTAGTCTCAGCATTCAGGAGGCAGAGGCCGGTGGATCTCTGTGAGATGGAGGCCAACCTAGTTCATATAGAGTGCCAGGCTAGCTGGGGTTACAAGGGAGACTCTGTCTCAAAAAGACCAAAAAAAAAAAAAAAAAATTAAATAGAGGACAGTAGGGGAGGTGTAGATAGGGGAGGGGATCTAAATACAATTAAATTATATTATATAAAAATTGAAAAATTTCAATAAAAATATTTAAAAATCTCCACATCACAGTAGTCTGTCAGAGTCAATCAGCACACATCTTCAGCCATGATAGAAAAGTGCAGCAGAGCCAGGCATGGTGGTGCATGCCTGCAATCCCTTCCGGCATTTGGGAGGCAGAGGCACGAGGATCAGGAGTTTAAGGATATGAGATTAGCCTGGACTCCATGAAATACTATCTCAGGACAATGAAAAGAAGTGTTCGAGGACTAGCTAGAATGTATTTTTTACATTTTATTACATATTTATTGCGTGTGCATATGTATATGTGTGTATGTATGTGTGTCTCACCATGTGCTGGATAGCTTTAGTGTCAACTTGACACACATGGGTTGAGGGAGCCTCAATTGGGGAATTGACTCCATTGGACTGGCCTGTGGCCATGTCTGAGGGGTTGCTTCTTGATAAGTGATGTGGGAGGTCCCAGCCCACAGTGGGTGGTGCCACCCCTGGGCAGGTGGCTCTATGTAGCATAAGAAAGCAGGCTGAGCAGGGGCCAGAGGAGCAAGCCAGTAAGCAGCGTTCCTCCATGGCCTGTGCTCCAGCTCCTGCCTCCAGGTTCCTGCCCTGAGTTCCTACCTTGGGCTCCCTGATGATCTGGGAGATGTAAGCTGAATAAACCCTTTCCTCCCCAAGTTGGTATTGGTCAGAATATTTTGTCACAGCAATGAAGAACAAACTAGAACACACCACATGCATTTGGAGGTCAGAGGACAATTTGTAGGAACCAGTTCTATCCTTCCACCACATGGGTACCAGGGGTCAAACCCAGAGCATCAGGCTTGGTGGCAGATACCTTTACCTGCTAAGACATCTTGCCATCCCTGGACTATATTTTAATCCATTTGATATAATAAGGAGCAGGGTTTCCAAAAATGGGTATCCAAGGTCCCCAAAGTACTTAACATAGATCCCCCATTCCAAATGAGGAACCCGTCATTAATTCTAGATGAAGATGGGGGTATGGTAGGGGCTGACTATGCGGTTGGGCCTCTGAAATAACAGGGCTCCCCTGGGTCCCGGCCTGACAGGGGAGGTAAGGATGTAGGACAGGAACTCAGAGGTGGACTGGACCTTAAGGATGCTGCCTTAACTCTGGCCCACAAGGTGATCTAGCAAGTAGACTTTTGTGGTTTCCGACTGCAGAGTGGGAAATGGAGAGAGAGAAGGAAGCCCTCTCCACTTTTCAGTACTGTCATCTGCATTGGCCAGTCACAGCTATGGAGTGACACCATGGTGTTGTCCTTCGGCCTGGGTACCTCCACTGCTACTGTGTCTAGAAGTCAAGGCTATTCCCATAAAGACCCTAGGTGGCTTTGACCCGAGGTCTGGGGCCAGCTGGAAACCTGCCGCCATACCAAGATGCAGTTCAGGGAGAGCCCAGCAACATCAGCAGCAACATCAGGAACTTCCTGCAAATGTGGTTGCAGGCTCTGTGCCAGGCCCATTGAATCAGGTTTCTCCAGTGCACCAGAGGCATGAGGGATATCCTGAGGTTTCTTGGTCTGAGGAGCCACTGCCAGCACGTCATGACCTGAGGGAAGTCCCTTCCACTCCTAAGGTCAGGCCTAGGAGGATCCTGCAGGAGCAAAGCCAGCTCTCTCTAGGTTGTAAGCCAGCCTTCAGCTTGGGTTCATATGTCCTCAGACACACTGTGCATCAATGTGCAGATAAGAAGCAAGTCAATTCCAGAGGGCAGGTGAGCTCACACTCAGGCTGTGGCGACTCATGCCATGGCAAGCTGCATGTGTTCTTCTGAGGAGGCACCCCATGCAGGTGAGTCATACGCCTATACCTGTCCACGCCTTCATTACCTCAGATTATCTGGATTTTCTTTCCACTTGGCCCCAGAAAGGAACAGCCACACAAAGAGTTTGTCAGATCAAAGTCACTGGCCCTACATTTGAGTTATAACAGTATCCACATGTATGGTGTGTGTGCATGCGTGTGTGTGCATGTATATGCGTAGGGGAAGGCAGTCCCTACCTGCAGCATGATATCCCTAGAAGGATAGGCAGAAATCTGCCTCTACCTCCCGGCTGATCTGCAGGTCAGGGCATGAGAAAAACTTCTCACATTCAAGGCCTTAAACATTTGAAAATAATAGAAAGAAAAAGTTTTGAATTAAAATTTATGACTGAGCCTGCCTGTCTGGGAGGAGCTGGCTTAGTGGGCAAGGCTGATGTCAGCCAGGCTGCAGGGGCCAGAAGAAATCGGCCACCAGCACAGCAGTCAGTGTGGAGGGATGGCTCGCCCTGGGGTGGCTATGTGGCCCCTAGGGTTTCCTTGCCAGTGTGCCCAGTCCTGGCAAGATATTGGGATGCTTGGATGCTTCTGTAAGGGTGTTGAAAGATTCGGGGGCCACACTGCAGACCAAGATGACTCTCTGGGGGTGGAGCTAGTCACTGAAAGATGCTGAAGGCTTGCCAGGTGAGCTTAAGTGATCCCAGGCCCAAGAACAGCCAGGCAACTCCAAAGTCTCAGAGGTGGAGGAAAGGGGGCCGAGTCTGTGGTTTCTACTTCCACTGAGCTGGGAGCCAGTACAGGATGCAGTGGAGTCTGGAGGGGTGACTCTTAGCATTCAGCTGCTCGGGAGTTTTGCTAACCTTTGGGGGCCCAAGACCATTAGGGAGATGCTTCTGTGGAAATCATTCATGGGAGCAGTGCTAGGCCAAAGTTATACCCTTCCCTACTGGCCCCCGAGCCTGGTCAGCACTTCATCTCCATCAGCAGCACTCCATCTTCCCCCAGCGTCTTGCACTGATCTGACCTCATCATAACCTGTGTATTAGGTTTCTGTTGCTGATGTAATACAAAGTTCTACAAGCGTCATGGCTCTGAGACAACAGCAGTCTACTATCTTACAGCTCTAGGGGTCAGAAATGCTGATGTCAAAGCATGGACAGGCTTCATTGCTTTCAGGGAGGGAAGGAGAGATGGAGGGAGGGCGGGAGAGAGAGAGGATTGTGTTTGTCTGTTTCCTTGTCTTTTCTGTCTTTTAGAAGCTGGCTGTATCCCTTGGCTCACAGTCCCTTCCTCAGGTCACTGTGACCTTTATCTATTTCATGTCTTTTGATAATTGAGACCCTCCTGTCTCGCTCTTCGGGGGATCATCCTGTGGTTACATGGTGCCCATTAGCATTATCTTTCCAGATGAAGATCCTTAACCCCACCTACTAAATCTCTTTTGCCATGGGAGAATGCATTCATAGCTCATGCGAATTGCATGAAGACATTACGAGTCCTTCCTCCACACCTTGACAAGAGCTACCTGAACTGTATATGCAATATTGTACCCATTTGGCAAATAAGAGCCTGGAGGTGTAGCTAGAGGCTGGCAGGTCCTGGATACTGGAGGCATAATTCTGTACCTCCTGTCACCCTGTATCTGCCACCTCTTGAGACCTCTGCCCTCTCTCCTCCCTCCCTAAGCTCCACAGGACTCCTGCCCTCCTGGTGGTGGTTACTTCTGTACACTTATGTTAGATGGCTTCTTGCGTACCCAGCTGCTCATATAGAATCGCTATCCCCAGGCCATTCGGGTATCAGTGTGGGCTCAGGAAGTCAGGCAGTCTATCTGGGTTGCTACCCATGATTCTTAGGCTTCTCCAAAGTCTGTGACTTGGACATTTGCCCCACAAACCCAGATGACGGGCACGTCTCTCTCCTCTGTTCAATTTGTCTGAATTCTTCCACCATTAACACTCTTCTACATCCAGCGTGGTCTTTTCTTCTCAACCCCACGAGGACACAAAGCATGCTTGTTTCTCTGCAGTGTCTGTGGTATTTAGGGGATTCTGAATCGAAGAACTGCTTCCCAGGCGCCTGAGGCTCATGGATTATAAGCAGATACTCCCTGGCTTCTAGAAGCTGTGGCTGATTGCATTAATGCTTCCTTCTATGGCCTTTTGCACATTCCCATTCACTGAGATGCTATATCCTTTTGTTCTGGCTGTACTTGGCCACATGACTTGCTTAGGCCAGTGGGATGAGAATGGATGAGGAGCCATGTCCAAGCAGTTCTGAGCACAGTTACACGACTGGGCTCTACTTCTTGTTTTCTTCCTTTTTTTCCTAGGAAAACAATATCTCAACTACAAGGGTGATCCTTCAGTGTGTCTGCAAGTGAGAGGACTCAAGGAACATAGTCACATTTTAGCTTTGAAGGTAAGCAAGATTGCAGCTACTGTTGTAGCAAAATAAGATGGGGGATTTTTGTTACTACAGCATAACTTTGTAAGTTCTGACTGATACAGAAATTATTACCAGACACCTCAGGACACCTTTAGTTTTCTTTCCTCCCAAATAGAGACTGGAGTTGTATCCCTGGCCCTGCTACATGCAAGATGTGATATATTTTTTTAAAGATTATTTTATTTTTAATTGTGTGTGTGTGTGTGTGTGTGTGTGTGTGTGTGCATGCGCACTTGAGTGCAGGTGCCCAGGAATGCCAGAGGTAACTCTGGTGCTAGAGTTATAGGTAGTTGTGAGCCAACTGATGTGGGTGCTGATAACTGAACTCAAGTCATGCTCTTAACTGCTGAGTCATTGTTCTGATTCTGTTTTATTTTTATTTATTTATTTTGTAAAATTTTAATTGAATTTTTGTGTATTTCATATAAAACATCTTTTTAAAAAAACATTTATTATGTTTATTTTGTGTATGCGTTTATTGTTTGCATGTAGGTAAGTGCACCCACTTAGTACAATGCCCATGGAGGACAGAAGAGGCTGTCGGATCCCCTGGAACTGGAGTTACCCTGGAACTGGAGTTGTAGACAGTTGTTAGCTGCCATGTGGGTGCTGGGATTCAAACCTGGGTCTTCTGCAAGAACAATCAATGTTCTTAACTGCTGAGCCATGTCTCCAGCCCCCATATAGAACATCTTAATCTTAATCATCTTTATACCCCCTCCCCCACTGGCTCTGTCCCATAGCTCCCCACTCCACTGGAGTTCATACAGTCTGTCATTTGCGTTAAGGTCTGTTATGTCAAGTTAGTACCCCCAGATGTCCCTCAGTGCAAGTTCATCCACTGGGGTCTAGTCAGCCTATCTAGAGTCCCTCCCCTTAAGATCAGCTCTTCTTTACCCAGCCGGAATCAGCTGCCAATAATTCTTCTACAAAAATTGGGGCTTGTTGGTCATTTCCACAGTTCTGTGCTGGGGTGATGTCTGCTTGAGTTTGCATAGGTCTTGTGCACACTGTATGAGTAAGGTCCCAGCACTCACATGGTGGCTAACAACCATTCATAACTCCAGTTCCAGGGGATCTGACGCCTTCTTCTGACTTCTGTGGGCATTGCATGACATGGATACACTTACCTATATGCAAGCAATACATTCATACACATAAAATAAAAATAATAAAATAAACAGAAAATAGTATGGTGCACATGTCAGTGTTTTGTGCAACCATCACCCTGCCTGAACTTTATCACCCTCCAAAGGAGCTCCCCACCCATCAGCTCTTTCGTTCCAATTCTTCCATCCTCACCAGCCTCCCAGTGTTTCCGACATCCATTCATCTTCCTCCAGTCTCTCTGGACTAGCCTGCTTAAGGTGTTTAATACAACTGGAACAAAACGGTAGGAAACCATTTCTGACTGAATTCTTGCATTGATATTTTCAAGGTTCCTCTATCTTGTAACAAGTAACTGTACTCCACTCATATTATTCAATGACTAAATAATATTCCATTATGTGGAATATTATTAACTAACATACCACATATTAGTTAACCAGTCATAATATTCCATTATGTGGACATACCACACTTTAGTTACCCATTCCTCAGCTGATACACACTTGTGTTGATTCACTTTTGGGGTGATTATAAATAATTCTGCTGTTAAGCCTGTGAGATTTTAATTCCAGTATTTTTACCACTTTCTTTAGAACATCCAAGGTCAGGGTATGTAAGATGCAAAGATGTACAACTCAAAGGGTTTGGTCTGATCAAGATGTCTGATCAAGGGCTGGGGAAGTAATTTCAGTCAGCAAATTGACAGCCATGGAAGCATAAGGACCTGAGTTCAATCCCTAGCACACTTGTATAAAGCTAGGTGTGGTGGTGTGTGCTTGTAATCCTAGAGATGGGGAGGTGGAGACAGGCAGATCCTTGGGATTGCTGGCCAGCTATCCTAGCTTAATCACCAAGCCCCAGGTCCCAATAAGAGACCCTGTCTTAAAAACAAGGTGGGGCCTACAGGGCGGCTCAGTAGGCAAAGGAGCTTGTTGCCAAGCATGATGGCCTGAGCTTAGTCCCCAGAGCCTATATAGTGGAAGGAGAGAACCGACTTCTACAGGTTGTTCTCTGCCCTCCATATGCTCACCACGGCATCACGTGTCCATACACATACCCACACTTTCAAATAAACAGAAAGGAAGGAAGGAAAGAAAAGAAAAAAGAAAAGAAAAGAAAGCTTGTCTTTAAAGAAGAGTCCTACAAGCTTCTGGGACCTTACTCATACAATCCTACAGCAATGTTGTCAGTGTGCACAAGACCTATGCAAACTCGAGCAGACATAACCTCAGCACAGAACTGTGGAAATTGGCAACAAGCCCCAATCTTCGTAGAAGAATTATTGGCAGCTTATTACTGCTGGGTAAAGAATTGCTGATCTTAAGGGGGGACTCTAGATAGGCTGACTAGACCCCAGTGGATGAACTTGCACTGAGGGACATCTGGGGACACTAACTTGACATGGCAGACCTTAACACATACACATGAACACACGAAGATCAAATAATACTGTACTATGATAAATCTAGGGGTTTGTCTTGGGTTGGTTTGAGCCCTGGTGGCCACTAGTCCATAAGCAATTTGAGTTGACTGATCTTGAAGAATCCACACATACATGGGAGGGATGGGTAGCACCACATGTCCCTTTCGGGGATATTCACCATTATGAGTGATGTGTGAAGGATGCCTGCTTTTCCTGCCTAGTCCCTCCTGAGGAATGGGGGCTGGCATTCTCTAGAAAAGAATTTGGAATCTGAGAGTCTCTTTCCGTGAGTGTTAGAAGCTTGTTTACCAAGCCCTCTAGTTCCCGGGTTGAAAGGCTGATCAAAAGGACGTGAGATAGTCTCAAAACAATCCAGGACTCAGTCAATATTTATAGCCAGGGGCTTCAGCTCAGGTGGCTTCATGAGACTGTTTGAGCTCCACTTACCCAGTGTACATTGATCATCTGCAGGAGACCTTTCGCTTGCTGGCTCCTCCATCTTTATTATACTGTGCAATTGGGAATACACTTGACTTTCAAAGGCTCAACTTGTGCCATTCAAAAGGAAAATTTCCACCTTATTTTTAAGCCCTATCTTGTTCTCCTGGAGTCTGAATAAACATTACTCAACAGCCGAAGTTACTTAAGTATCAATCATTCCCACTTCAAGGAGAAGGTAAAAGGAACAAAGATGTAACGGCACAAAAAGATTGAAATTTAACCTCCACTGCTGGGCGAATTCCAAGCTTGTTCAGATTAAAGAAGCCCTAGAGAGCCCGTGTTACCTCAGGTTCGCTGGCGTTCTTTCTCTCAAGGATTACACTTGACAATGAAATGAGGTACCCCGGAAGCCCTAGGCATGTGGAAAGCTCTGCTAGTGTAAGAGTATTTGCTCTCTCTTCATTCCAGAACTTTCCATAAAGCTTTAGTGTTCTGTCACTAAACCCTCCTTTTAATGGTCCAGCTTTCCGCCACAGCACCCTCCACCACAACTTTCTGGTCCGTGACCTTCCACCATCTCTCTCTAAGTCCATCCCTTCTGCGCAGTCTCTGAAAACAAACTTTAAATGCTCTGTGTAGAACATTTGGCCTCTAAGGCATCTAATTCCTCTAATCTCATTGACTTCCTCCTTTGGGACTCTGAGATGTACAAGTTCTCTGCAGAGCAAGGACTGTGTTTTTCTAGCTGTGCCTCGAACTGCCTGTTTTCTAGTCATCTGGGGAAGCTGGTTAAGCACATTCATTTTGAACCCCACTTACCTCTCCTGAATCTGCATATTTCACAAGCTCCTCGGTGGGTCTCCTGTCCTTTGACATTGGGGGTCTGATATGACTGAGAGGGTGGCTTTGGACTTAGGAAAAAAGCCCTTGCTGAATTATGGGATTTGGTCTTTACTTTTAAAAGAGTTTCTTTGAGGTGTGTACACGCACTGTGAAACTCACTCCCATACTGTGTACAAGTCAAAGGTTTCTAGTTCATTCACAGAGGTGAGAAAAGGGCACTGCAATCCATTAGTGTAGCAAACATTTTTACCACCCCCAAAGAAACTCTGAGCGGTCACTTCTGTGTTTGTTACTTTGCTCCTTGCTGTGACAAAAGACCTAACAAGAAGGAAGAGTGTTTGTTTTGGCTCAGTTTGAGGGTACTTTCCACTGTGGGGGACAGGAGTCCGAGGCAGCTGGTCATGCTGCATCCATAGTCAGGATGCAGGGAGCAATGCATGTTGGTGCTCTGCTTGTCTTCTCATTTTAATGCAGTCTGGGACCTCAGCCCATGAATGGTGCTGCTCACATTTAGTGTGAGTCTTTCCATCTCAGTTAACCCACTCTCTCAATGACATGCCCACGGGTATGTCCCCTAGGGGATTCTAGATTCTGTTGTTGATGGTCAGTATTAACCATCACACTCCCCAATTACCCTTAACACTGCCTCCAGCTCCAAAGCAACCACGAGTCTTTCTGTCTGTACGGCTTTGCCTATTTGAAACACTTTCCATCAATGGAATCATATAATATATGACCATTTGTGTCTGGCTTCTTTCACATGGCATAGCATTTTCAACACTCCATGTTATCATGCATCAACACTTCATTGGTTCTTAGGGATGAATAATACTGCATTGTATGAATGGACCACTTTTTAATTTATCCATTAGTCTATTGAACATTTGGGTCATTTCTAAAATGGGGCTGTTATGAATAAAGCTACTCTGAGTATTTGTGTACAACTTTTTGTATGGATGCTTGCTTTCATTTCTCTTGGGTATATATCTGTGCATGGAACTGCCGGGTTCTGTGCTAAGTCCACCCATGGCATTTTGAGGAACTGACACATGTTTTATGAAGGCAGTACACCATTTCACACTGCTCCCCCCCCCGGAATGTGTGAAGATGATAACTTCCATACATTAGAACACCCCCCCCATCTCTTTTTAAACCACAGCCATCCTTGTGGAAGTGAAGAGGCATTTCACTGTGGTTTCCATTTATGTTTCCCTAATGAATGCAGGTGCCCAGCACCCCCTTCCACTCATTGGCCATCCCTGTGCCTTTCTCAGAGTGGCTGCATGGTTTCAGAAAGCATTTAACCCTTCTGAGCTTCATTACCTTTATAGATCAAATGAATGTAATTGACTAGGTGATTCAAGTGAATGGAACAATGGCATTGGAGTTCCTGACACTTAACAAAGATTAACTTTCCACACCATTGATTTAGAAACATACTAGCCTACCCAGGTTGGAACCATGATTCCCAGAATTCCCCTTCCTGTATGGTCCTGGGTTGAGTTTAGCCACAGGAGGTATCTGTGGGGCCTTTGGAAGACACAAGTGGCTTGATAGATATTTTGTGCTCTTGAGCTGGCCCAGTGCCCCAGCAGCTCATGTATGTGGCTGCTGTTCCACTGCCCCATGTTGTTGTTGGCCTGGGGTGTGATGTGCACCTGGAGCTGTGTCAGCTCCCTCAGGATCTGCTCCCTCAGCTTCTTCTGGTCAGGTATGTGCATTTCTGTGGCAAAGGGTACAGTTACAACAGGTCACTCATGCCATCAAAGCCAGATGGGACCTTGGCTTAGGGTCCAGTATGTCTTAGTGGATTCTAGTTCATCCTTGCTCTTCTGTTTACATCCAACTGTTTTGTTTTGTATTTTCTTCTCTGCTCATCTGGCAAAGCTAAACTGACTTCAGGTTAAAGAGTAGAGACAACCTCCTTGCACAGGATTTTCTACTGCCTTCTGGTACTGTACATGGTCAACTTTCTTAAGAAATCTCAGATTCCCCACCACTCAGTTACTTTACTTCTCTTCCTGGATCTGTAATATGCAGTCGCTAAGGGCAGTTACGGTATCTCCTTCTCAGAAACCAAACCAGGGACTCAGGAAATTTGGTCTCCCCAGAGACCAAACATGGCAACTTCGAAGTCTTCCCATATCAGAAACCTCAGTCCCAGGTTCAGGAAGCCTCCACTTGCTCCTCTGTTTATGTTTCCTGTAACCGCACTATCAAGGCCATCAACCACTCATCATCTTACAGTTATAGGGGGTCGTGGGCTCCAAATGGGTCTTTCTGACCCTCAGACCACTCAGTCAGGGGAAAAGACATTTTCTGGAGACATGACTGGGTAGGTTTGGAGGAGGCTGCTAGTCCAGAGCTCAGTGGAATGGGAGCTCCTCCATCTTGTCTTCTAAATTATGTGTGGTTCTTCAGCCAGAACCTTCACTCCCTCTCCTCCCACTGCTCAAGGATACCAGGCTCTTCCTAACTGGATTTCCAGGTGTAAGCCCTGGGAGGGCCTTGTCCCCACTTCGTGATGTCCACACGCAGTTTCACTTTCCTCATAAGCTCAAGTTGAGACCAACATCTCCCCATTCATAACTTCACCCTCTGCCTCTTCCCCATGCTGGCCCCCTTTTCTCTCTCCTTGTCATGTGTAAGCTTAGTCATCTATTTTCTTGACCCCTCTGAAGTGATAAAGTCACCCCTCTGCTCCATCAACCACAGATCTTCCCAACCAGTTCCAATCTACAAGCAGGAAACACTTGGTTTTTAGATGTTCTCATACTGAACAGTGAGCATTACTGCAAAAGAGCTAACTCATGGAGCCACAGAAGGACAGGCTGTTTACTGTCCCAGGTGTTTATCACAAAGGGACATGAAATTGAAGGCTCTGGACAGCCGAGCTATTGCCCAATGTACTAATGGGAGTAACATTTACAGCCCTAATAAGCCCCCAATTTATGGGACTTTTTAAGGTCAAAACAAGGTCAGGGGAGAGTTGACTGCCCCACCGTGAGTCCAAAATCATAGGTAAAGAAGACAGAGAGCACAGGAAAGGGATTTCAGATTTAGTACTTTTTAAGGTCAAAACAAGGTCAGGGGAGAGTTGACTGCCCCACCGTGAATCCAAAATCATAGGTAAAGAAGACGGAGAGCACAGGAAAGGGATTTCAGATTTAGCCTCTGATGTTCCTACTCTACAAACAGGCCACTACCCAGCTCTGACCTTGGCTTTCTGTCTATGTCGTGCAGATGGTTCTAGGCTAACTTTCTAGCTATTTACTACAGATTATCTACTGGAAGTTCCACCACACTGGCATGCAGCAGATTCAAGTTGAATCCACCCCATCCCCCGCCCGCCCAGCCCACTCCCTATGAGCATCTTGTCACCATCATCTCTGAACTATCAGGCCCCTGGTGTCCTCATCTGGAACGCTGCCACAGCTCTTTTCCCCTCACCCTGGCTCTGAAACCCCCAGTCTTTGGCATTCACATCCAATAGATCCCAGCCTCTGCTGCCTGACGCAGCCGATGGATCTCTGCTTCCTGTTCCTGGTCCTCCCTACCCCGTTCTACCTTCCAACCCAAAGACCAAGTTCCTGCTCCAGCACTTCTGTCCTCTGCTTCAACTTGTTGCCATGAAAATGTGGAAAGTGACGTTCATCCTGCACCTGCTTTTCCTTCAAGACCTACTGTGCTCTGGTCATGAATTGTTTGAACAGTGATCAAGACAAGACTCACGGTACCTTAGGGAAGTCACCCTGACATGGTGCTCTAGGGTGAGAAAAGGAGTGACGCCTGGAACCCATCCTATTCTGAGAGTCAAGAAAGATCCCTGGTACTGACAGGGTTAAGAGTAGATTTTGCAATTTGCAAGCGTATCTCTGCTAGCTATATTCCCTGCCTTGGTTGGTTCTTCACACATCCCATGAAGAAACCACAGAGAGTTCTGGCCTCTTTCCAGACAGGTCAGAAGCCTGCTTTAAAACCCTTTTATTCATTCCTCTTATTACCCCCATGATATTTGGTCCTCTCCTCTATCTGTCAAACCCTTACTGAATCTCCAGGAGCCATGGAAACACCACTGTCTCCCTGAAATCTTCCCAGACTTCCAGATTCACACATAATCCCTCTCTGCTGCTCGTATCATTTTCTAAATTGTGTGCTGGAGTAGACTGTATGTGTCTTCTTTGTCCCACTGATCTCAGTGGATACAGGACCACCTTTGCCCATCATTGAGAGACACTTACCAGGAAGCCTTATGTGGAGGTAAGACTGAGGTGAGTTAAGAAAGAGGCCTAATGAGACCTTCTCCCCCAGCAACACTGAAACTCAAACAAGCCACATGTGGCAGACCTGGACATGTGTGCACTGCTTCCTTGTACTGAAATCTTGCCTCTTCACCTGCTCCCTCACCTGTCACAGGCAGGTCACATTCACCTGACCCACCCACTGTAGGTATGAAGCCAACACTTCCTGACTCCAGTCCGCATCTTTCCCTCACCCACATAGAGACGGAATGAAAGCTCTCACAGATTGAAGGCCATCTTTTTCTCTCTTGCACACAGGGAAGGAAAATGAATTTATTCTGAGACCTATACTCTCTGCCTTTCCTTTTGACCTGGCCTTTCCATTTCTCAACCGGCTGGCAAGCCTTCACCTCCTAACTGGGGCTATTTGGACTGGCCGTCAGCCCAATGCACATGACCTTCCACCCTGCCCCTCCTCTCGCACTTGGGCCCCTCTCTTTGCTTTGGAGAAAGTTTACAAGGTTGGTTTCCTTTAATCATACTGGGTTATCTTGATCGGCATTTTAACTTTACATTGTAAGTCATTCTGCCCTGAATTCTGACTTTGTTGGGGGAGGGGAGGGAGTTGGAAAGAGGCTTGTTGATGATGGCTATATTTTATTATGTGTGATGGTCATGGGTTAGACAGGCAGTGCATCAGGCTGGAGGCTGAGAATGGGAGGGGGAGAGAAGGACGCTAAATACTGAGAAATCACAGTACAAAATATTTTTCAAAGAGACATCAAAGTCTTTTTCCGTGGTGTATTGCCTTGACCCCATTTCACACTGGCAAAACACAAACTGAAATTAAAATAAAAATACCAGGCTGGCTCCATGCAGCCAATTGGCCTGCATAGCTAAGTCAACCGATTCTATTAAAGTCACTAAATGCAAACATTCCAAGATTTATTTTCCTTGCTTATAATTTTTCTGTCTTTCCACTGGTGGGCTGTTTATTTCTAATAATTTGGTAGGAAAAGCTTTCCTCATACCAGTGGAGATCTTATATGCCAAGCTACAAACCAGAGCACATTTTATTGCAGAATAAATCCCCTGGAAAACAGGCTCCAGGGGGGCGGCAAGTTTACAAGCATAGTACAATGGACGCCATTATAATTAGTTGCCCCCCAAAAGTCTTATTTTTCAGGGCAGAGATCTGAATCTGTCTCTTAGCACATGAATATCTCCGGACTAGAGCAAAAACATCACGGAGGGTGAGTCATAGACCAGCTTGGGGCTTTAAAGACTAACGCAGATCCTATAAATCTAACCCACATTCTTTTACTGGGAATGACTGACTTTTATGAAAACTGAGGACTGTAAATCAGAAAACTAAATAGCTTACTTTACAGCAGATAAACACAATTAATGCAGCTAGGGAACCCTACATTAACCCATTCCTGGTTCAGGGGCTGTGTTAGTGTAGGGAGGGCTGCGCATGGGCAGCACTGTTCTTCCCGAGCTGTTGTGGGGTGGAGACTGAAGTGGGAGGAGGTGGTAAAGGTGAATTCTCCCGCTAAGTGTGTTTCCCACTGGTCCATCTCTTCTAGGAGCAGTGCCTGCCTCCAGGATCTGGCCCCGGTTATTCCTAAGGCTCTGCAGAAGTGACACGGCAGAGCTGCTCTAGCAAGGTTCTGTGGGGGTGCCTGAGTGGGAGTCTCGGCAGCCTGGCTTCTAAAACCCCTAGATGCCTGGAGAGTCACCAAACTTCTGGGGGCTTGAACCTTCTTGCAAATTGGCAGCTTGTGAGGCTTAAACGAGCAGTTATGGAGTTCTCTCTCCTTGCCCGCCCTCCCTTCCAGCACTAAGGCTCGAACCTGTGGCCTCAAACATGCTAGGAACCCATTCTACCACTGCAGTACATGCTCAGCATCACCCCACACCCCCGCGCCGCCCCCAAATCATTTTTATTTTGAGACAGTTTCACTAAGTTGCCCAAGCCTTGAACTCACTCTGTAACCCAAGCAGTCCTGAAACTTGAGTTCCTTCCGTCTTGCTCCGCCCCCTCCCCCAGCAACTGGGATTGCAGGGCTGCGCCACCAGGCGGTGGGAAGGGGTTCTGCATCTTTAAGGAGTCAAGGATGCTGAAACTGTGGAGCCGCGACAATCCAGTGCTCAGTAACAGCACAGGCGCAGAGTGCTGGAATTTCAAACCACGCCCACATCTTTTCTCTTCCATTCTTCGAGAAGACAAGTTTGCCGCTTTACATGTTCCTTGTTTGAAATTATTGCTGCCATCACCGACATCCTAGATTGCTCAGTCTCCTTCCAAGCGCCCTGCAGCTCCAAGCCGCTCCCTGGCACCTGGATGAAGGCGGAGCCCCGACTCCCCAGTCTCTGTGGCTCCTGGGGCTCCAGTGGCCCTGGCTCGGATCCTGCTGCTGCGGGGCACTTCTCTCCGTGGGGTCCAACCCTGGCCTGGCCGCCTAGTCCTGGCTGGCCTCGTGCTTTTGTGTTTAAACAAGGCAGACCCTGTGTTGTCCACTCAAACTTTTAAGGAATACAGGACCTGGTGACCCCGGGAAGGAGGAAAAGGGCATCTATCATTTTTATGTGGCATTTCAAAGGAGGAGACTCCTTGTTGGCTGGGAGACAAAGGCCCTGGCGGGGTTAATGGAGGAATCCCATTTAATCATTAACGCTTAGTACTAACCGAGCCTAAAAGGGGATGGAGGGCCCTGGGATAGCTCTTGCTCAGCTTTAGGGGGATGGAGACGCCAGGGGGGTCTGGTGGGATCAGGTCAGGTGGTGGCCCTGGGGTTGGGACCCAGGCCCTTTCTGCTGAAGCTAGGGTGGGACCTTGAGGATGGGGGTGGTGACCTAGCCCTTCCCAATCACTCCCTTTGACCTGGGATGATGTCAGCACCTATTCATTTTCTAAGCCAGAGAGTTGACATCCCAAAGCCCTGCACAGCCTGATGGTGTGGTGGGAATTCAGGGGTGCAAAGCCCCCAAAGCCAGCTTCTCTGCTGTGCTGCAGCCACTGTGATGGGCCTGCCACCTCATATCTCCAGTAGTGAGCTGTTCAGCTCCACTGGTCACCAAGGCCACCCAGCCACCTCCTCCCATCCCACACAAAGCGTCCCCAACTCTCCACCTGTGCCTCATTTTAATCATTTACCTGCTGCTGGGAGAAGGTGCCTCCTGCATTGTTTTCCCAAGTGCTGGGACAAAGAGAACCTGAGACCTGAAGAAAGCCACTTCCTCACCAGCCATCTGATGAGGAGGAGCTGAGGGCCAGGCAGGCAGCCTTGAAGCCCTGGGCGTATCTAGCCACCCTCTTCTCATCTGGGCAGCAGGCTTAGGTCCTAAAAAAGGGATTCTGGGTGGAACTGTATAGCATTGTAATGTCTGCTGCGTTTCCACTTACTTTAATTTTTAATGTTTTGTGTGTTGTTTATTGCAGTTTACACCATAGTTACTGCTGACTGGATATTAAATTGAATGACCTTTTCACAAACTGAGCAACCTGGGAAACTCACATTCTGATCCAGTGGCAGAATTTAACCATTTTCAATGTAGAAGAGAGCTCTCTGTCCCCACCTAGTCACTGTCTCCACTCTCCAGGGACTGCCCTCCCCCCTCACTTTAAGCAGCAGGGGCTAGCTGTACCTTATCAATGCATCACTTGTTTCAATAGAATTATGGGGCACCAGCTTCCTCCCCTCACCTGACCTTGGGTGATTCACCCATCCATGTGACTGTGCGGTTGGGGATTAATTGTACTCCTTGCTGTGGAATGCTCAGTGTATTTATATTTGAGTTCACAATCTATATAGAATACCCCTATCTTTATCAATGCTTTTTTCAAATGATTAAATAAAAACATAAATGGCCTCTGCAGGCACTGCTTACATGTAATACACTTACATACATGCAGGCAAAACACTTATATACATAAGATAAAGAAATGACACAACTGTCCTGTGGAACACAGATGTGTGGCAAAGGTCATGGAGATGGTCCCCGTACATCATGATGATGTGGTATCTCAGACCTGCTAGTTTAGGGTGATAGGGTTACTGGCCCTGCACCCATCCCCAGCTTGTCAACTGGGAACTTAACTATACTTCCACATACACCTGTTTTTTTCTGCAATCCTGCAAGTCAGGCACCATGGTGGCGTCCCTCACTTAGACTCCCTGGTATGTTTAGGACATAGGGCTCCAGCAGGTGTGAGCTCCTCAAAGCCCTCCTGTAGCAGAAGGCAGTGAGCCTGCTTCAGGGCTCCCACAACACATAGCTGACCTTTCATATCCCCTGTGGGAAAATTCCACAGTTGGAGATAAGATCTGGTTGTTAGAGCCTTGCAAGGGGCCTGGGAACAGGGTAGAGGAAACCCAGGCAGCTGTGGCTCAAACCAAACAGCCCATCTAGGGCTCACCCATCTGGATTTGGCAGAGCCTGTTGAGGGGAAACCCTCCTGGTAAGGGTACCCAGTTGGGATCCCAGGGGTCTGGAAGCAAAGGATGCCTGGGAGAAACCTGAGCTCCTGCCTTGGACTCATGGAGTACACGTTTCCCCTTTCTCTCCCAGGACAGGAAAAGTAATTAATAAATTCCAAGAGGCAGTAGTTTACCTCGTTTACCCGCAGAGTGCTCTCAAAGTCCTGTTGACTCATTAATCTTAGATATCTGATCACCCTACATCAGGAAAAGTAATTAATAAATTCCAAGAGGCAGTAGTTTACCTCGTTTACCCACAGAGTGCTCTCAAGTCCTGTTGACTCATTAATCTTAGATATCTGATCACCCTACAAGGGATGGTCCCCTCTTGGTAGGTAGAGAAGAAAGAGTTGTATTCTCTCCTAATAGCCTAGTTGCCTGTCTCTTCAGAGCTTGGACTTTTCACAATCCCCTCTCCTCCCTTAATTTCCCTCAGTGTAGCCCTGATGGTGTTACCTGTCCTCCTAGGGTGGTGGAGGAGAGCTGCTGGCCTCTACCTGCCTGCAAAGAGGACCGAGGAAAGTCAAACTTTGAACTCAGTTTCTTGCTTGGTTTCTGACTCCCATGTGGAGTGGGTACTCTTCATCTAATTCAGGCTTTTCAATGGACAGAAGAGAAAAATCCAAATGAAAGCACAACCAGAAAGAGGCAGAGCTCTAGCTTCACCCAAGAAAGGGTACTCAGGCTGCCTTGGGATGGCCAGCTTCACCTGAGTGTGAGCCTCTAAGGGCTTGTTTTCAATGCCGTCTATTAGATGCTTCTGTAGGCCTGTTTCAACACCCTCAGCAAAGGCCTCAAATCTGGGTTGTAACAAATACTGGTGGAGGGTGATGCTTCTGCCCTTTAAGAAGCCTGGCTTCTGGCTCTCAAAGTGCCACCTACTCTACTGTGTGACTTTTCTGTTACTTAGAACAAGATCTGATTACATTCCAAACAGCTATAGGAAACACTTGGGTCTCTCTTCACTCGTGTCTCTCTCTCTCTCTCTCTCTCTCTCTCTCTCTCTCTCTCTGTCCCTTCCTCTCTCTTTTTCCCTTCCTCCCTCCATCCCTCCCTCTGTCCATCCCTCTGTCTCTTCCTTCCTTCCTTCCTTCCTTCCTTCCTTCCTTCCTTCCTTCCTTCCTTCCTCCCTCCCTCCCTTCCTTCCTTCCTTCCTTTCTTTCCCAGGGCCTTGTGTGTGCTAGGCAAAAGGCTTCTTGTCTTGATCCCAGACTGGTCAGCAGTTGCTAGACCTTACTTGCTTGGGGCTTTCTTGAAAGTTCCATATCCTAAACTGTTTTGGTTTTAAAGCAGGAAGTTCTTGTCTTTTTGGTTGTGAGTCTGAGCTTTTAATGAATAAACAAAACAAAATAAAACATAAAACAGGAAGTTCTATGTCTTAAAAAAATACCCTTTGTCTCAAACTGGGACAATTGGTCAACCTACTTAAATGATTGTATCATATTCTGCCCTGGTTATATTCTGCCTCATTCTAATTAGTGGCAGCATTTGTTAGAGGATGTGGCCGTGACTTCACTTAACTTTTCTAAAAATCCTAACAATAATGATATTGATAATAATATTGAAAACAACATGTGGTCCTGCTCTCGAGCTACACAGCACTGAGACACAGCATGCTCTCTGATTTGGGTGCTAAAAGAGAATGGGGAATGTGTGAACAAATGCAACGTCAGTCCAGGGAATTCTTGCTGCTTAGACATAATGCTGCTAAGCTCCTTTCTCCTCAAGACCAAAAACCTCATCAACTACTCATGTCAATGCCTTAGGCTCACTGTGCTCCCCGACCAAGAGAACGCATGCTGTGCGTTCTGCCAGTCTTTCAAGAGCTGCCTTAAAATCACATTGCTCAAAACTTAAAAACCCTGTTGGCATCCTGTTCAGCCTCTACCATCTAAAGCTGCTAAGGCTGAGAAGGTCGGGTGTACTCCATTTTCAGAAGTCTAATACACTTGCCTAGTATTCCTCTTGGGAAGCAGACAGACAGCATTCTGTGAGGAGGTATCTGGAAGCACAGAGGGATCACTGTCTTTTTCTATGAGCTATGAGTATTTACTCCTCTGATAACCTGCTCTGTGCTGGGTTTGGTATTGAGTACCGTATACGGTTGTTTTATTTAATCTTTTTGCTTTTTGTTTTTACACCACTGGGAATGGAACTCACAGCAGTGTGGCTGCTGGGCTAGAGCTCTACCATTGGGCTACATCCCCAGCCTTCATTTCATCTTGATAATGGTTCTAAGAATGTTAACTCTGGGTGTTAAGCCTTGCTTTGGAAATGAGGCTACTGAAGTTTAGGGAGGTTATGTCACTGACAGACAGTGAAACAGCTAGTTATTGATAAAGCAAGGGATTAAGACCTCATCACAGCTGGGGATGTAGCTCAATGGACAGAGTGCGGCCTAGCAAGCATGAAGCCCTAGGTTCGATCCTTAGAATCACATAAGCCAGGCATGGTGGTACATACCTGTAATGTACTCAGGAGGTGGAAGCAGGAGGATCAGAAGTTCAAGGACATCTTCTGCTAAGGGTCACCCACAACTCCCAAGCTGAATTTAAGGCCAGTTTGAGATATAAGAGAACCTATTTCAAAAACAAGCAAAACTCACAAAACCCCACCCCATCCAGCCCAAGAGCCTGAGACTTCCTAACTCTGCAGCTCCACCTGTACACTTGAGGTTTTTGAAGATCTCTAGGCCTGGCCTCTTTACAACTGTATCTCCCTGCAGCTCTGACCCCTCAAGCCAGGCTTTGACAGGCACTAGCCTGAGTCCCAGTGTCCTTCTCCCTGTGATGCCCTCTAGTTTCACCCGAGACTGATCTCGTCAAGAAGACTGTGAAAACCTGGGGCTGTAGCTCAGTGATAGAGTGCTTGCCTAGCATTATGAGGCCGTAGTTCAATTCCCAGTATGCCTCCTGCACCTCCCCAAAAGATTGTGGGCTCATGAGGCCTGGGCACCTCTGAACCCTTCATCTACTGCTCTTCCTGCTTTCTCAGAAGGGGTCTGTTTTCAGTTAGCTATGCCCCTTGTTCAGCTCAGTTCCCTCATGGTACCTATGAGAACAATTGAGGTGGACAGTTTGGTGAAGTTTATTTCTCACGGCAAAGCTAGCAAGGGTGGGGCAGGAGAACCTTAAGGAATATTTGCATTTGTGAGTTCCTCAGGAATTCTGTGGTCCCTCTGGGTGGGGCTCTCCCATACTGCCATGTAGCTGTGAGTGAGGTGGGATGATGGTAACACCTAGCTAAGGAGCCACCATAGAGGCTGCTGGAGCTCAGTAGTAGTGTGCTTGCCTAGCGTATGTGAGGTCCTGGGTTCAATCTCTAGAACTAGAGAGAGAGGTGGGGGGAGGAAGGAGGACACAGCTAGGGGCTTGTCATATTTCATGTCCTTTATTCTACACTTTTGATGCTTTGACATCTTTGACGTTGTGGGGACTTGCTGGTGTGGAAAGGACTACCCCTCTCAGGGCTAACAGCCCCCCAAACAGGAATTAATCTGCCTTTGAGCATCGTTTCATAAGGTCCCACACGCGGGACCTTCCTTTATGAAGTGCTTCTCCTTTGCACTAGGATATTTTCCCTAGTCCTTCTCACTCTAGGGCCATCGTGCGGGGCAACTGGGTACACCGTATACCCGGAGCCCACTGAAACAATTCCCATGGGCCAGTTTTGCGCAACTTAGCCCAGCATGCCTGCTGGCTCCCTCAGAAATCACAGTAAAGGCTCTTGTCCTCTCTCCTCCCATTCTGCCTCCTCATGATCCCTGTCCATTCCAGCAAGTGAGATTCAAGGGCCAGCATGAGGCCAGTTCTAGAGAAATGCTGTTCTGTGACCATGATGGTCAAAGCTGTACCCTCTGTGACAAGGGCAGGCTGAGTGGCTGTGCTGAGGGTGGTGGCTGGTGATAATGTCCCCTCATGCCACACTTGTCACTAGTGGAGTGGGGAGCTAAGATTCTAAGTTCTGAAGGGTCTAAACCCACCACACTGCTCAGCTCTGCTCCCTGGTGGTGATCACTGCTGAAGACGAGAAGTCAAGTGCCAGTTCCTGATAGGGTCTGTGATTGGAACATCCCAGGCAGAGGCACGTCCCCCATTTTCCATGTCTCAGATGTCCAGGGCAGGGCTGGCCATGCCTGGGATGATTAGGAGAGAGGCCGAGGGAGCATGAAGAGCAGAATTCAGATTCCTAGAACCCATATGTAATGCCAGGTGGTAATTCCAGCCTCAGAAGGTAGAGACAGGGAATTCCCACAGCAAGTTGGATAACAAGACTGACCATATCCTATCCATGAGCTCAGGGTACTTATTTTTTATGTGTATAAGTGTTTTACCTGCATGAATGTTAAGTGTACCAGATGACTGTAATGCCCACAGAGGCCATAAGAGGGCCTGGATCCTCTGGAACTGGAGTTAAGGATGATTGTTAGTCATCATGTGGGTACGGGGAACCAAACCTGGGTCCTCTTCAAGAGCAGCCAGTGCTCTTAATTGCCGAGCCATCTCTCCAGCTCCAGCTCTGGGTTTAATTAGGAGACCCTGCCTCAGTGAATAAAGTTAAAAGAACAATGAGGATAATTCCTGACATCAACCTCAGGCCTCTACATATATGCACACACATGTGGGCCATACACATTCAAACACCCATATACATATGCACACTACACACACAAAATTTGGAAAAAGAGAAAACATTAAAAAATAAAATGGGGTTCTAATCAGCACCCTGCCTGAGGGAGCGATGGGAGATAGTGCCTAGATCAGCCCTGACAGACTGTCAGTGGAAGGGGACTGGGATAGACTCACTTCCGGTAGCTGAACAGGTCACAACTGGTTTGCAGTTTGTTTTTGAAATCTCAGTCTTATTTTCCATGCAGCTAAATCCACATGTTAAATTGCATGTTTCTAGGAGTTTATTTGCATAACCACTAGCACCTTCAAGACCCAGAACAGCTAGCTGTGCAGCCTGCCTATTACTTGAAGTGTCCCCTTTCCAGTCAGCCTGCCCTGGGAACACTGACCTCTGACTTTTTCCGAGGATTTTGCCTTTTCCAGGGAGTCCAGTACATGGAATTGTGCAGGTAATGACCGGGTGAGACTGACTTCATTGCTTAGTTAGCATCATCACACACCTGAGACCCACCCAGGTGGTCGATCAGGTGCTTCCACGTTATTGCTGAGCAGTAACTGTTTATTGTCTCTGGGGATCAGTTTAGTACACAAGCGTCTCAGAAGTTGAAGGAGATTTGGGTTAGCTTCAGTTTGGGATCATTTGGAATAAAGCTATAAATATCTTTGCTCAGAGTTTTGAGTGACTGTGTTTAACTTGGGTAAACACCTCAGAGTGGGCTGGGCTGGGCATCTGTTAGCTGCATACTTAGCTAGATAGCAAGCTTCTGCACTGTCTTTCTGAATCGGTTGTGACGTGGTGCCGTCCCATTATGAGGGAATATGAATTCCAGCTGCTCCACATCCTTCCAGAACTTGCTATTGTCCCGAGTCTTTCTTCCTTAACTTTCCTTGTTAGCATTCTAGAGGTGATGTAGGCACTTACTGATGGCAGGGTCTGGTGGCGCATGCCTATTATCCCAGCACTGGGAAGGCTAATACAGGTGGAAGGCCATGAGTTCAAGGTCTGTGTAGCAATGGCATTTGGAGCAATTGAGTTCCAGGTCAGCCTGGGCTACAGAGTGAGCCTTTGTCCTAAAAATAAGCAAGCAAGCATGGGGAAAAGATTAGGGCAATGTAAGCTGGGCATGGTGGGTAGACATCTATAATCCTGCACTCGGGAAGCTGAGTTGGGTAAACACCTCAGAGTGGGCAGGGCTGGGCATCTGTTAGCTGCATACTTAGCTAGATAGCAAGCTTCTGCACTGTCTTTCTGAATCGGTTGTGATGTGGTGCCGTCCCATTATGAGGGAATATGAATTCCAGCTGCTCCGCATCCTTCCAGAACTTGCTATTGTCCCGAGTCTTTCTTCCTTAACTTTCCTTGTTAGCATTCTAGAGGTGATGTAGGCACTTACTGATGGCAGGGTCTGGTGGCGCATGCCTATTATCCCAGCACTGGGAAGGCTAATACAGGTGGAAGGCCATGAGTTCAAGGTCTGTGTAGCAATGGCATTTGGAGCAATTGAGTTCCAGGTCAGCCTGGGCTACAGAGTGAGCCTTTGTCCTAAAAATAAGCAAGCAAGCATGGGGAAAAGATTAGGGCAATGTAAGCTGGGCATGGTGGTAGACATCTATAATCCTGGCACTCGGGAAGCTGAGGTAGGAGGACCATGAGTTTGAGGCTAACCTAACCTACATACATTTTGAGGCCATGCTTCAAAAACTAGAAAAAAATAGGGCAATGTATTGGTTTCTCATGGCTTACATAATAATCTACCTCGGATTAAGTGGTTTACTCTTCAGAGATTTGTTTTCCCACAATTCTGAAGGCTAAAAGTCAGGTGTTGGCAGGGTTTGTCTCTCCTAAGGCCTCTTCCCTTGGTTTGAAAATGGGCATCTGGGCCTGGAGAGATGACTCCTGTGGTTAAGACCATTGACTGCTCTTACAGAAGACCCAGGTTCAAATCCCAGCACCCACATGGCAGCTAACAGCTGTCTGAAACTCCAGTTCCAGAGGATCTGACGCCCTCTTCTGTCCTCTGTGGGAACTGCACAACACAGTTACACTTATATGCATGCAGGCATAACACTCATACATAAAAATAAAAATAAAGTAAAAAAATAAAATGGGTATCTGTGCGTACTTCTGTTGTCTCTCCGTGTATCCAAGTTTCCCCCTTTTTATAAGGGTATAAGTCACATTGATCTAGGAAGCATGTTAAAGACATCCTTTTAAAGTCATGACGTCTTTTCAGGTACCTTCTGAGGTATTAGGGCTTCCACATACAAATTTCAAAGTGGTGGGGCAAAGTTCAAGCTCTAAGGAACTACATGAATATATCTCAGCCCAAGCATACAGAATAGAAGAAAGCTCCTTAGTTCCGATGGCTCAAGGCAGATTCCATCACTCTGGGCGATATGGGAAGCTTCCTCCCGTTGGCTGTGGGGAGAAAGCAGAGGCAGAATCTGTACCCGGCTGGGATCCCCATTTGGCCATTCCCTTCTCTTCTGGAAGCCACACTTGCCTGGTCTGTAAGGGGAGGAAGACAATTACCTTTGCCTCTGAGCCAGGCGATCGGGCGGCTCAGGTGCAGGCACCCCAGCAGCTAACATGAGCGAGGCCTGCAGCTTCTTTTATTGTTTTCTGACTCATTTTTGCTTCATTAGCTGAGCTGTAGAAGTTTCTAGCATTCTCCTTACCTCCTGGAGTTTGTGTTAAGGTCCAAGTGCTTAGTAAATGTCAGCAGTTGGGTTTAAAGATTCTTGCTAAAATTGGCTACCACAGACTTGAATGTGTGCGAAGATTTATATGTGATCAGAAAACTGCCAAGTGCTGTAGAAAGTGGCCATTGGGATTATTTGAAGAAGTCTCAGATGGCCCCATAACCTTGTCTCCATCCATGGGCTGCCTACATGTGCCCTATGTTATGATCTTCACTTATGTTCACATGTTGGAATTCTAACTCTCAGTGTGAAGGTTTGAAGAGACAGGGCCTTTGGAAGGTAGTTAGGTTATATTGGTCCTATCAGAAACATGAGTGCTTGCTTACTCTTTGCTTACCGTTCGAGGACACAGCAAGGAAACCATCATCTGCAACTGAGAGATGGGTCCTTACCAGCACCCAACCATGTCAGCACCCTGATTTCAACTTTTCCACATCCCGGAGTGTGAGAAATAAATAACTGTTTTTTAAACCACACAGTCTCAAGGTAATTTACTACAGTATCATGAACTAAGATTAGCACCCCCTTCAAGAAATATGTAACAATGTTCAGGACAGGAGTGGGTCTTGCTTATCTTTACTGAACATGTCATATATTTCTTGGAGGGGGTTCAAGGTAAGATGTAGAGAGCAGTAGGTAAAAGGTACGACCAAGTATGATCTTCAACATTCCAGGAAAGTCAGGCAGTGAGTGACTAATCTTATTGAAGAGTGACTCCAGGCTAGCCCCATGTCCCTCCCATAGTAAGCTCTTAATCTCTGGAGCGATATTTTCTTCAGTCGTTCAGTCTGACCCATCAGCTCCAAACCCATATCCCCAGCCCCTCTGCCTAAACAACTTGTGATTCTTCCTGAAGAAACTTCTCTTCACTCCTGGTCTCAGCTCAACTTTCTGCCCCCATGCCCTGTTCCTCAGACTGTCCGCTGTCTACAAGCCAGGCTCTGAGTGCTGAGCCTGCAGGTGTCGGGTCTGTAAAGTGGACTACCTTTGGCTGGCTCTTGGAATAATCCCTACTGATGAGGGTATAACCTCTAGCGGTGGACAATTCCAGGCCAGTATCTCTTGCTCTATTCTGGGCAGAGTTGTCATTCCTTGTCACTTGGAGACCTCCCCTTCTCCACGTCCACATGCTGCCTGCCACCTCCCAGGCTTGGAGGACTCAGCATCAGCTCCAGACTTCACCAGCACTCATAACTAAGGAGAATGTGATACCTAGAATGAGTAGGGATCCCATCTGTCCTTCAAGTCTGATTGGAGCATGCTTTATGTTTCAAGACCTCAGGAGTAAGAAATTAAGAAGTAAATCTCACAGCTCAGCCTGGACCACAGTGTTGGGTTGTGCTTATATCCCTGCTGTGCAGAGCCTCCCTTTCCTGTGCCTGCCAGGCCTGTTAGGAGCCCTCCCTGTCAGTTCAGCTCTAAGTGGCAAAGCAAATATAGTAATTCGGAGCCTGCACAGCAGAACTGCCTGAGGCCTTTGGGTCTTGATCCTATTTGAGAAATGTGGGAAAAGCAAGAGTTCCTGCAAAGTCAGCAGTCACAGCTCCAAGACTGCGATGGGGACAAGCTACTTTTCCAAAGCCACAGGCCACCTTGCTCCTATGGGGGCCTCAAGCTCCAAGCAAACCTGTCATCATCCCCAACTCCGGCCTTCTCTGTCTGTCTCTGCTCACCTCTTCCCTCCATGCAGTTCAATAAACCTCCCCCTGATACTAGCTTTCCTGGTCCTGGGCTGAGCAGCAGGCACCCAGAGGCAGAGAAGACAGGGCCTCACACAGGACCATCAGATGCATTGTGCTAGGGACCAAAATGAAGATTCATAGGCAAGATGAGAATGTAGTGCCCAATCTCATCCAGAAGGCAGAGAGGCAATCAGGGGAGGCTTCCGGCAGGAAGAGACACCTGAGCAGAGTGGGAAGTCAACCAAGCAGTGACAGCTGAGGGTACTGTAGGCAGAGGGGCTAAGCTTCCTTACCCTCTATTGCCCATCATATTCTGCTATATAGATGGGGCCTGGGAGGTACCCTCTAGTCACCCCCACAGCATGGCAGTAGTAGACACAGGATTTATATTGAAACACCACCTCAGCCTCTGCCTTGAAGTAGGGGATGAGCCTAGCCACGCTATTGATCAGTGCTCTCCATGGAGAATTCTCAGCTCCCTCCCCCACCGCTGGGTGTCTTCCTTTAACTGTACAGGCTCTGAGCCCAAGTCCCAGTGAAAGCTGCAGCAGGTTGCACCTAGACTGGTGGTGCAGCGAGGTGGGTGTCGTGGGAGCCTTGGAATCAGGCATACCTTCATCTTTGTCCCAGTACTGTCCTTTCTCAGTCACAAGGCCTCAGGCAAGTCCTGTACCGTCTCAAAGCCTCCATTTCCCAACTATAAAGCTGGGGAAACTCTAGAGCTCATCCCCTGGGGTGGGTGAGGGTGAGAATTATGTGGTGTTTGCCCTCAACCCAATGTCTGGTCTGTGTCAAGGCACAATGGATCTTTTCTTCAAAGGGTCTGTGCAAAGCCACTCATCAAGTGTCAGAAACAAAGAGTTACAAGATGAGCCATTTCCTGAATCAAGACAGAGGCTGTCCTGACCACTTGGTTTGGGGGCTCAGGAAAGCCAAAGATGTGAGAGGGAGGAGAGGCTGGGCCTGCAGAATGAGAGGTACAAATGAGGGGTGCAGGGCCTGAAGGAGGGAGGTCATAAGCATCTTGGGTCAGCCCCGGAGAGGAGGGGTGTGTGCTTTGCAGAGAAGGCCCCCTGCGGTTTCCCTTGGGTAGAGGGATCGCCCATACTCAGCCTGATGGCTGTTCTGAGTGAAGGGATGCTGGCAGAGGTCAGAGGGTACCTTCTTATCTGAATGAGGTCAGGAGTCAAACTGGTCCAGGGATCACTTAGGAACTACTTGCCAGAAGCCAGGCTCCTGTTGGCTGCAGTGGCCACTGAGCTGCAGGTCCTGAGCACCAACTCACTGTGCTCCTGTCTCTGGTTCACCCAGGGGCCGGAAAAGGGCAGGGTCTTGGTTCATCATGTGGGAAGGAGAGAAGGACATGTGTGCTTTATTAAGGACAAGTGTGAGCATCGAAGGACACTTTTGGCCTTGCCCTCTACACTGCAGAGCTGGGGCCAGGAGACTTTGTGGCTGTCATGTTGTCAGGGAAGTGTTTGCAGTGGCCCCAAGGGTAACTGGGCAACTGACTTCCATGGACAACCTCCATATGTGAACTCCCACTTTAGGGAGCTGTTCTGACTCCTTGTGATTTGTGGGTTGAGTAGAGCCAGGTCTTCTTGACTGGATCCTGAGGGACAACGGCAGCTCCAGGAGTAAGGAGTAAGGAAAGCCAGGATTCTCCGAGGCCACAGGAGACCTTAGGGCTAACTCCCTGGGAGAGTTCTTGACATAACACCCTCCTGGAAGGTGACTCTGTGGAAGCTGGAAGCTGGCTAAAACTGCAAGGTGTCACATGCCAACTTTGGCCAATTTGCTGTGAAGCCACAGCAAGTCTTTTCAAGAGTTGAAGTTTGCTTACGTGAGGAGCAAACCAGTGCTTTCTGGAGCGCCTGTTCAGATAAGGAGTGCTCCTGTCCCTCACTCTGCCCTCTACTGCTGTGGCATCCACGTAGACCCTAGTCCTGCCCAGCATGGTCCCAAGAATGTTGGTGATCTAGGGATAAGTGCCAGAAGGGAGGTAGGGATACAGACCAGGGACAGCCAGGGGCACTGCCCACAGAGCCTTGGAATCTACTTAGAGAAGAACCCACAACCCTTTCTGGAACGTGTAATATGACTCCCCTGTCCAAGGCACAGCCACTTCTGAGCGGGGAACCCACTGAGCCATGCATCAGGGCTTAGTCTTCCAGGTCCCCTGCCAGACTCAGTGCCTTGCTGTCCTTTTTAACTGAGTTGATTGAAGCCTTGCCTCTTTCTGAGTGAAATGCCAGGGACCTGGGACTTAAACAAGCTCTCCTTGTCCTTTGCTGGCCACTTAAGCGTCCACTGCATGGTTTCCTGGCATGCCCAAGGCTCTCCCGCTGGCCTTGGCTTGAGATTCTCCCTCTGCCTCCCAGGGCTTCCCACTTCCTGTCCCTCCAACTGTCCCAAGGAAAATGCAAACCTTCTGTGTTCAGCACATGACCTTCCATCAAAGTCCAACTTCTAGAGCAAAACATCTTCACTGTGGGTGGTTTTAGAACCCTGCCTGCCAGAGCTGCTGCAGTCAATGGAGACTGTGGACTTCCTTCCGCTTGGGAGAGGGCCGGCTATGCCTGGGTTTCTGCTCCAAACAAGGGTGAAGAAGGACAGAGCCCATGCTCAGAGCTTGTCATTACACGAAGCCTTGGACACCACAACCACTTCTCAGACTTCTTCGCCAACAGCCTGAGAGGTAGACTTCATCGTCCCCACTTTACAGATTAGCAAACAGGGACTCCAAGATGTCACGTGACTTTCCCAGCTCCACCCTCCTACCTGGCCTAGTCAAGAATGAGTTCTGTATTTGATCCTAGTCTCTTTGTCAGGCATTTGGCCATGGTGCCCCGCACCACCCATGGAGAGCTCTCCAACGATGACACAGGTATTGTTCTCAGCAGGAGTACAGTCTAATTCGGGAGGCAAAAAGCTGTAAACCAAGTATTCAAAATATCTGCATACTGGACTTGGAGAATTTCCTTTCAGGACACCACCTGCAGGATTTGCTGTGGGCCTGGAGCCTCCTTGTGCTTCCAGGGGAAGCTGTACCTGGGAAGTGGGGCAGGCTCTACCCTCAGGAGGAGGTGGCAGGCTCCTTATTGCATCTGTGCAGTCAGGACACGGGCAACTGGCTCTCATTTAGACTCATCTTGCCTTCTTCATTCATGACAGTGCCATTCACCCTCTGCTCCTCCCCCAGACACCCTGCTGGGCACACGTTTTCTGGACCCTCTTGCTACTCTAGTTCTTTGCTCAGGATTTCTGACATGCTTTGCTCCTAACCAAGGGGCCTCTCAGAATCCAGGAGTGCCAACTGCAGGCATCAGTCTGCCTCAGGAATGTGTCTGTAATACCATCTGCTGAGCACTTCTCAGTTCCAAGGACTGGCATCCCAGCAGGCTCCCGAGGCAACTCAGATGCTGGTGGTCTGGACACTGTGCCTTGGGAAGCTATGAATGGTACCAATGCAGACCAGATTCAAGCATTGCAGACGGTTGAAGCAGTGCTTTGAAAAAGGAGACTGTGGGCTGGAGAGATGGCTCAGTGGTTAAACGCCCTGGCTGCTCTTGGAGAGGACTTGGGTTCATATCCCAGCACCCACATGGTGGCTAACAACTGTCCATAACTCCAATTCCAGGGACATCTAACACTGTCTTCTGACCTGTATGGGCACTGCATGACACAGGTGTACTTATATACCTGTAGACATAACACTCATACACTAAAGATAAAAAATAAAAATTAAAAATAAAAATGAAAGATCTGGGCATCGTGGCACTCGCCTTTAATCCCGGCACTTGGGGAGTAGAGGCAGGCAGATCCCTGTGAGATTGAGACCAGCTGGGGTCTACATAGCAAGTTCTAGACCAGCTGGGGCTACAGGGAGACTCTGTCTCCAAAAATACAAACAAAACAACAATAAAAAAGGAGGTGGAAAAGCCACTGGAGATATGCAGGGCTGAGCTGGGGGTGGGGAGACACTGGGAATGGACGGAACTTCAGGTAGAAGCTGGTTATTTTACATATGTCACCACCTTTGGCCCCAACAACAGCCTTACAAGAGAAACCTTATAAACCCTTTTCACAAAGGAAGAAAGTGGAGGCTCCAGAGGTTGAGAAAGAAATCCGTATTTTCCTAGGTGTCAGTAAAGAAAGACCCAAAACTTGAAACTATATCTCTGTGATCCCAGAAACCTGTACAACCTACCTTGTTGTGCCCAAGTCTGAGCAGACACCAGGTGCCAGATGCCTTTCCACAGTGCTGGGCACAGTCAGGGCTCAAAGCATATCATTAGATGGAGGAAGAATGAACGAAGAAATGAGAGAACAGAACAGCTTTGAGAGGCTGAAGCCAGGCCAAGAGGTTCCCTGTATGACCTCATGCTCCAACTTCCCCTCCCACTGTTTCTTTAATCTGCAAGGCGACCCCCTTACGCTTGCCCTGCTGATAAGGCCAGGCAGCTCACCTGCACCTGTTATCCAAACCTGATACCCAAATAGGAAACTGGGGCAGAGATAAGGCTGTAGAGGGCAATGCCTGGAAACACAGCCAGGCTGGAGCCCGCCTTTCAGCTTGATGCCACAAGCGTTTACCTGGCCACTCCTAAGGAACTGAGCTCTGTGCCAGGCCCCAAGGATAAGGCAGGAAGCCACACAGCCCCCGTCCACCAATGGCTTACCAGGGAAGAAAGGCAGATGGTAAAGAAATAATTAGAAACTGGATGAAGGCTGAGTAGAAGGAGACGTGGGAAGCAGATGATCCCTGAATACCTCTCTGGGGACAGGTCCTGGGAGCTGGGATTGAGAGACAAAAAGGAGAAAGTACGAGCTAGTGATGCCAGGGATGATGTCTACGCCTCTCCATGCTGCAATCACCAGGGGGCAAGAGGTGCTTGGAGTTTGCTTTCTCCTCGTCCGGTTCAAGTGAGCTTTCACAAGCTCAAGCTCAGCTTCCTGTTTGCTCCTGCCCTCGGGTTTTACCACAGGCTAGCCTTCAGGAACCAGGGCCTAGTCCCTGTGCTTTTCACTAAGGCCTCCTGTCCCCTGTTCCTCATCTCCTCAGACGGTATCTGTGGAAGTCTCTGTGTGACATGGCATTTGATGAAATTGCAAGGATTTTGTAGGCTGGTTGAACAAAGCCATGTTAAAAATGAAGATACAGATGCCATCAAATCATGCTTTAAAGTCAAAGGCAATCAGTGCTCAAAACTTGATACTTCCCAGCCGTTTTACATTTTGTTATCAATGTCCTCAAGGATATTTGCATCTTTTGTGGCATGTAATGGAAATAAACACACGTTGGTACTGTGCATCTCAATTTATTTCTGCGCTTAGTGCTGTTACCTGGGCAGATGCCTTAATCCATTTTCTGTTACACAAAACACCTGAGGCTCAGTGTTTGGTTTTAAACAGGAGGTTTATTTAGCTCACAGTTTTGGAAATACAAAAGCATATTCCTGGCATCTGCTCAGCCCTGGCGAGGGCATTTTGCCCACGTCACAACATGGAGCACAGCATTGTGGCAGGGATGCATGCCAGAAGAGCTCATAATGGTGAGAGGGAGCAAGAGAGACCAGGGGACCAGGCTCACTTTGTGTAACAACCATGCTTCATGGGAAGGTGTACTGGGTGTACTAGTAACTTTTCCTACGACTGTGAAAAAAATACCCAACAGAAGCAGCTTAAGGGAGGAGAGGTGATTTCAGCTACAGCTTGAGCAATAAAGTCTGAGGTGACAGGAAGAGCTGGCAGAGGACTCATCCATGGCATTGGGAATATCTAATATGGAACCAACCAGGAAGCAAAGAGAGCCTGAGCCAGAACTGGAAGCAGGTATCATCTTCCAAATCCTACCTCCAATGAGCTCTGTGCACTGGCTATGTTCCAAAGGGTCTACAGACAGCATCACCAGCCAAGGACCAAGACTTGAAACACATGAACCCATGACTATGAACCCATGACTAAACGCTTAACACCAGGGGTCCCTTCCAATGGTGGTGCCCTCAACAACCTAATCACCTCACCTCCTGAGGATGCCGGGGACCAAGATATCACCACATGAAACTTGTAGCAGAAGTTTTAAACTGGCCAAAATAGATGTATTTATGTTATAGGATTTAGGGTCAGTGGTTGTTTGATTTGGTTTATTGTCTCAACAAAGTGGTAGAGAAACTCTAGTAACAGTTGAACTTAGGAACATTACACAGAGGAGGCGAACTGTGAGCTGCACAGACAACTGAAGGAATCAACTTCTAGTATTAGAACAGGCTCAACAGAGAAATTGCTTTAGACAAGTGAATGGATTTCCAACAGACACCTTCCTTGTTCCATTCTTGTCTGATGAAAATACCAACCAACCTTCACAGGTTGCACATTTGTTGAGATTGAATGCATTTGTCTGAAATGTGACTGCCTTTGGTGAGTAGGACAGCAGTCAAGTATTGGGTTGTGGTCTGATTTTATGACACAATGGAGTCTCTTTGATAATGGATTTTGAAGAACTAGGAAGTCAAGAGTTCATATAGGCGTATGGAATTTAAAATGAAGATGATCACATTTTATTCTTTGTAAATTATGTGTTGCAATTCTTTACATCTGTCTGGTCTTAAGACACATATGTCCGCGTGCTTGTGAACCTTATTTTTGAAAACAGTGTTGCTTTGACTCTTCTGCTGTGTTTTTGCCCCTGCACCGGATACATTTGGAGGAAACTACTCATTTCTCTTGACTATTTACTTCCTTTCCCTGACTGCTCCCAATCCCTTTTCAAAACAAGTTTTCATTTCAAAGGTAAGATTTATCTGTCTCCCACTCATAACATGAAAGAGAAAGGGGGAGGGAGCAATATCTTCTGAGCATTCTCCTGATCCACGGAAAATACGTCTTTGAGGGACGTTAGCTTGGAGTGCTGGCTCTACGACAGACTCATGCCTGGGCCTCTGTCCCCGGCATCTTTTTTGTAGACTTTCTATTAGAAAAGCTCAAGGAGTCCGTCCCTCTCCTGTAAGTTTTGCTTCAAGGCCCAAATCATTTCTTCTAGAGTTCTAGAGGTTTCTAGAGGGTACAACGAGGACTTAAGGTACTTGCAATCAAAGATACCATAGACTGTATTTTCACCACTTCTGTTATTCTAGGCACCATAGACTTCTCCCATTGAGATGATAGATTATACATTAGATCTCTCTAGAAATTCAGATATGTGGCAAAGTCTGATGGTGGTCAGGAGTCCACAGTAGCCCCGCTGGCTTTCAGCCCAGAGACTGAAGGAGCATGGAACAGGCCTGAGTTACTACAGCTGCCGAGCATCTGGCACAGCCTGGGAATTCAGTGCAGGTCCATTTCATCCTCATTAGAGCCTCAGGAGGTGTCTCCTACATCCCTGCTTACGGCAGGTGAGGACAGTGGGGCTCAGAGAACTCTGTAGTTTGCTGGGGTCCTTCAGCAATAAGTGGAGACCTAGGATTCAAACCTGTATACCCTCCTAGCCCTGCTGGCTTGCTGTTCACCAGGTTGTACCCCTTGAGTTGTCAAGCCTCATACTATGGCATGTCTTTAGGTATTGGGCCTCAATGGAGTACATTTGTTTAAAGAAATAACTCTTTTGGGTATCAGAAAACATGATTAAAACATGAAAAATAAGAGTAAATAACTAATTTCTAGGACTTGGTTTTCTTGTGTGTAAAATAGGTTAAGTAGTCTAAAATATATGCTCAAAAAATGGTTTAGCAGTTACGGGCACTTGCTGCACAAACAGGAGAATGGGGTGTGGATTCCGGCATCTGCACATCAAGCTGAGTGTCCCATGCATGCCTGTAGCCCTAGCTCTGAGGGGAGCAGGGACAAGAGGTTGGGTGGGGTTTGCTGACTTCCAGCCTTGATGGAAAATGCAAGCCTCAGGTTCAGAGAGATCCTGCCCCAAAGAAATAGGTGTGGAGTGATAAGTCATGCCTTCTTCTGGCCTCCATGTGCATGCATAAGCACACACACTTGCACATAGATCATTGTGCATGTACACACACACAAGCACACATAAAATGATCTTAGAAAGGAAGTCTAAGTGAAAAATGTCTAATGTCTGCCACATGGATCTCTGTCGAGTCAACACTAATTAATTGTATTAGTCAGGGTTCTCTAAAGGAACAGAACCAGTAGAATGAATACAGGGATCTATCAGAGTAGCTCACAGGACAGAGTCCGAGTAGTCCAACAAAGGCTGCACCACACTGGAGAGGTTGAGAAGCTGTACTTGCTCAGTCCACGAGGCTGGATGTCTCAGTAGTCCCAATATGGTGCTGAAGGTCTGATGAATTCCGAAAGATCAGCTAGTCTTCAGTCTACAGCAGCAAGACAGAGAGAAGGCAAGCAAGTGCTCTTTTCAGCCGTGGCCTTTTATACGGGCTGCCATCAGAAGGTAACACCCACATTTAGGGAGTGTCTTCCAGCTTCAGATGATCCAATCAAGGTCTCTCTCATTTCAGTTAATCTCAGATCCAGTCAGGTTGACACCCAGGATTAGCCATCACATTAATGATAAAGAAGATGACTTTGGTACGGCACCAGAGGATATGCCTGTTCCATACAGTATGTCCAACAAACAATGTCATTTGTTTTATTTTCTTTTATTAGAGCTACAATGAGTGCCCTGCTTCTAGAACATCCATTTGTCACAAAAGTAGAGTCCACTAGCCATATTTAAAAAAAATTATTGATTGATTTTATTTGATGTGTATGAATGTGTTACATGCATGTACGTAAGTGGCCTGTGTTCTGCAATGCCCAGAGAAGTCAGAAGAGGGCACTGGATACCCTGGAACTGGAGTTAAAGATGGTTGTTAGCCACCATGTGGGCAACCGAACCCAGGTTCTCTGCAAGAGCAGCCAGTGCTCTTAACTGCTGAGCCATCTCTCCAGCCCATTCACTAGCCACCTTGACTTTCCATGGCACAGTGCGTAATGAACTAGGTGTCTGTGGACCATTTGGAGACTCTGTATTATCTGGGGGACAGAAAGTGTCCTCAGTTCCAAGTGACTAACTTCTTTATTCTCAGCTATTCGCGACATATTCATTGAAAACCCACCTGGTACTCAGGGTCCTGCATAGCCTGGTATGAGAGCCTTAGCTTACACTCCTACCAGTGTGGAGTCCTGGAGACTGGTAGATTTTGTGTTCATTAAGAGTGACTGTCCACAGCATGAGGGTCTCTAGGACATACAAGATGCCCTCGCTTGAAGCCTATCTTACTTTGAACATGCCTCTGTTAAGCAGATGCGATCATTTCATGGTGATGGCAGTTTAATGGGGCGCTCTGCTGAACCCTGAGATATTGCCGATATTGCTTTCCATGGATCAAGCAAGGCAGATCAAAGTGAAGAATTTTCAGAATCCTCCCTCAGGAGGAAATTCCTCTAGGCAAAGCTTTGAGGTTTTCACAGTCCTGAATATGAGCCCTGACTTTCTTCTGGCAACAACAACAAAAATTCCTTTTATTTGTGCCAAGCCAGAATATATTTCTTCCCTGAAACTATTTTATAGACTTCATGTCATTTTCTACTTTCTGTTTCATCCTTGTAGTAATTACCTGCATTTAAGAAAATGTAGGCCCAGAATACAAGAGGCAGGCTTAGGCAGATAAGCCCTTCAAGGCAGCCCTGTGGGGAGCTGAGTTGTGCCTGTAACTCTTCTAAACCCCAAGACCACGTGGTTAAATGACGGCGCAACAGTGTATTCAAGGATCCAGAGTCTGGTGGCCGAAAGTGTAATTCAAAAGGAATTCCAAACCTTACTTGAGCTTCTAAAACTGCAGCCGGCATTTGAATTCAGAATCTAGTTCACCAGTTCCTTTCTCCCACCATGCCAGGTTCCTAAGCATCTCTCTGTGTGGGCCTCCCCTGCTTTTCCAGCGCTCAGGTGACAAGCACAGGATTCTCTCTGGGTGAGCCAAGGATGGGTGTGGAGAGGAAGGCGTGAGTAGTCACTCTCCTTTGAACTTCAGCTTGAGGTTTGCTATGATTTAAATTATATCCTTGTTGCTGATTTTGTGCAGTTTAAATGGATGTTACAACTTGATCTATGAAGGCAGCCTGAATCCAGCTAGTTCGGTGGAGCAATATTTATTTCTGTTACTTTACGAGCTTTCAGTAGCCCACATGGCAAGGAAACTCTGAGCCCAGTAACAAGGCGAGAACTGACACGATGGGATAAATGGGAGAGTCCCTGTATTCTTTTATTTGCATAGGCTCAATCCATTGTAATTAAGATTAAACGAAGTAAAGGAAGGTGTTACTTCGAATGCAGTGAGGCAGCTTGTAAGGAGCTTAGAAGAAATCACTTTCCTAACAAGTAAAAAGCTGAACAAATGTGAAAAGCAGCAGCATTTCTTAGATGCCTCAGAGGATGAGGACACAGCTATGTCTAAGCTGGAGACACAGGCAATAGGCAGATCTAGACAGACGTCCTGGACAGAAATTCCCAGGCAGCCCCCTCTGTGGGAGCAATGTAAAAACTAAGCAAACCTCAGCTGTGGTGGGGACTGTTGAGAGAAAGCCCAGCCCAGCACCCAGAATTCTAGATCCTGTCATGTTAGCCACCGAAAATGCAGGAGAGGGGCTGGGGATGGAGCTCAATTGGCAGAGTACTTGCCTAGCATGTGTGAGGCCCTGGGTTCGATCCCTAGCACTGCTTGTAGGCCTGGTTGATCCACACCTACAGCTGACGCACTGGGGAGGTGCAGGCAGGAGGAACAGATCTTCCTCAGCTACTTAACGAGGAAGCTTCAAGGTCAGCTCGTGTTAGAGACCCTGCCTCGGAAAGATTTTAAAAACATAAAATGTACAAGAGAAAGAATGACTTCCTCAGACCAGAGAAAACGGGGTCAGATCTATAGAAGGGAAAAAAGAGCACTAGGAAACTGATTAAGTGAAGGTAAAAGAAAACCTTTCATTTTTCTTATCCCGAAATGACATAACAGATTGCTCAAAATGATATCAATAAAAAATTTGATACTATATGCTTGTATTATATATATAATTTTTATTTTAATATTTTATTTTATGTGTGTGTGTATTGCCTCCATGTATGTAAGTGTACCAGTGTTGTGCAATGTCCAAGGAGCTCAAAAGAGGGTGTCGGACCCCCTGGAATTGGAATTACAGATGGTTTGGTGGTTGTTAACTACCATGTGGGTGCTGGGAACCGAACACAGGTCCTCTGCAAGAGTAGCCAGTGTTCTTAACCACTGAGCCATCTCTCCAGCCCCATGTATTAGATACGTATATTTTATATATGCGTATAAGTTACTGGAAATACTCATGAAGTGGAGGTGTTATTTGATAGTGGACCTAGATTACTTAACAATACATAGTGCAAAATCCAAGGCAACTATTCAAAAAAAAAATAAGACAAAAAAATAAAAGAATGAAAAAAGGGAAAAAATGATTTATATGTTCAAAAGGGAGAAAATGGAGTCAGATAAAAAGTTCAATTGTAACAGCAGGAAAAGTGTGGAAGGAAAATATGAAAAAAAGAAAGGGAAGTAAGCAGAAACACTATCAAACAGTACGTGTTAATTCAGCTACACTAACGATCATTTTAAACATAAGTCATCTAAACACAGCAATTAAAAGACAAAAATTGGGCCTGGGAAGATGGCTCAGTTGGTAAAGTGCTTGCCTTGAAGCATGAGAACCCGATTTCAATCCCAGAATCCATTAAAAAAAAGCCAGGCGTGGTGACAAAGTCTGTAATCCCAGGGCTGGGGAAGCAGAAACAGGGTGGTCCCGAGGGCCTGCTGGTCAGCTAGTCTAGCCTTGGAAAGATCCAAGTCAAGCGGTCAGGGACCCTGTCTCAAAAACAAGGTGGATGGCTTCTGAGGAGCAATACCTGAGGTTGTCCTTGGACCTCTATATTCATGTACACACACACACACACACACACCAGGGCTTGCCAACATGGATCAAAAAACAAACTCCCTGGGCATGGTAGCGCATGCATTTAATCCCAGTTGGGGAGGCAGAGGCAAGAAACTATATGTGAGATCAAGCAGCCTGATACTCACTGTGTAGACCAGGCTGGCCTCCATCTCAGAGATCCACCTACCTCTGCCTCCCCAGTGCTGCAATTAAAGGCGTGCACTACCACTGGCTTTGTCACGGTATCTTATCACAACAACAGAAAAGTAACTAATGCAGCTTTCCAGACAGGACTGCCAGCTCCATACCAGGGAACTACTGTGCCTTATCTGCCATTCTGAAGCATTCCACAAAACCTATCTCTAACAGATTTTTCTCATTTAAGAAACACTCATGCCAGGCATGGTGGCACACGCCTTTAATTCCAGCACTTGGGAGGCAGAGGCAGATGAATCTCTGTGAGTTTGAGGCCAACCTGGTCTACAGGGGGGGGGGGGGGGGGGGGGGGGCTACAGGGAGACCCTGTCTCGAAAAACAAAACAAAAATCTCCCAAACCAAAACCAAAACAAAACCCCCAAAGCTCAATGAAATTGTGTCTATAAGAAACCCCGAAGATATACATGGATTAATGAACTAAAGGGATGGAGAAAATTAAACATATGGACACTAATTTACATAAAGCAGAAGCAGCTTGCTTATTTCAGAAGGAACCAGCTTCAGGACAAAGAACATGATTATGGATAAATAGAAATACCCCAGGAAGACAGAGCAGTCCATAACGTGCATGTAGCCAGCTGCAAAAACAAGCAGCAAATTGACGGAGCTGCACTGAGGGGCAGACTGATCCACTGTTATAGGTGGAGACTTAGCGTCCCTTTATTAAAGATAGATCCAGCAGGCAGAGGATTACTAAGGACGCAGCTCAACTCACAACATCACCCATCAATTTAATATATCCCAGACAACAGCAGATTGCATGTTTTTTTCAATCTCATAAGGAATACATGGTGAGACAGACCAAATTTTGGACCATTAACAGATTTCAAAAGAACAGAATTCATGCCATGTCAGCTCTCAGACCACAGTGGAGTTGAACTAGAAATCAACGGTGGATAGCTAGAAAATTCCATAATGTTTTGACACTGAACAACCCATTTCTGTATAGCACATAAGGCAAAAGAGAGATCTCGAGAGAAATTTAGAGCATTTTGAAGTAAATGAAAATGAAATACAACTCACCAAGGCTTGTGGGAGGCAACAGAACTGGTACTTACAGGAAAGTTTGAAGTGTTGAGTCTATTTTTAGAAAAGAAGAAAAATATAAAATCAATAATCTCAGAGTCTACTTTAGATAATTAGAGAGTTAAATCCAAAGTATTCAGAGAAAAATAAATAATAAACATGAAAGCAGAAATCAGTGAAATTAAAAGTAGGAAATCAGGGGTTGGAGAGATGGCTCAACAGTTAAGAGCACTAGTTCTTGCAGAGGACCTGAGTTCAATTCCTAGCACTCACACGGCAGCTAACATCCATGCTAACTCCAGGGGAATCTGATGCAGTCTTCTGACCTTCGTGGGCATTGCACGACACAGGTGCACTTACATGCATGCAGGCCATATGCTTAAAATAATAAATAAAATATTTTTTAAAAAATAGGAAATCAACACACCCTAAAACTAGTTATTTGAGAGATTAAGAAAACCTGGAAATACCACTGTGAAGTCTAGGTTCAGTTCTGTCGCTATGTAACTTCTGACAAGTCTTCATCTCACTCCTTACCAATTTTGTCTTAAAGGAAGATCATGAAGGAGGTAATTGCAAATATCCCAGGAACCTTAAGTTTTGTGATGCTATGTATTACTTTTTAAAAACCTGAACCCATTAGAATTCCAACAGAAATTCTAAATCAGAGATCAGTAACAGCTATAAAAATGAAAATAGACTCAAGTTGAACATATAATTAAACATCTTTCAACCCAGTTTCATATGCTCTAATAACTGGCATATTACTACATGAATGACATTATCCAATCAAAAATGAAATACAGTAACAACAAAAATCCAAAGAGAGGCGGATGATAGTAAGCTGATATTCTTTTCCTGCCTTTGATGACAAGAAATTAGAGAGATTGAGAGAAATTAGCAATGGCAAGGTAAAAATACTTCCTGAATTTGTTGAGAACAGACCACCTGAAATCAGAAAAAGTTACATAATTCATCAAACTTTGTATGTGGCAGCACTGAAGATTTGAAATAGTCACTGGCTTTAAGAAGCCCCAATTCCCAGGGCTAGCAGTTCTAACCAGAGTACAATGTTCTGAATCACAGGTTGGGAGAAGCATCAGGACCATAGAGGATGCTCCAAATTGGTGGATCCACACGCACACAGGTATATGTGTGTCTGCGGTAGCACCAGGAATACACCAGTGAGGCTGGAACATGGAAAACAGGGCAAAGAATGTGGGTGGAGGTGAGGATTTACAAGGTAACTCCGGAGTACAGGAGCAGAGTAGCCTGGTGGGAGAAAATGGTACAGCTAAGGGAATAAAGAAAACTATCAGGGACTTTAATTATACTTTTTATCTTGTATAATGCAGACACCAAATCAGCGGATGAGATGCTACCCTGACAATCAGAAGCCTCACCTCTAGTGGCTGAACTTTCCACAGTCCCTTCCTCCTTGGTAACTTATGAAACGGTTAAGATAATGACATAACCTGGCTGAATTTGAAGAAATACTTCATTTCTATTTGGGGGGGGGACTTTTTATTTTATTTTATTACTTTTGAGGGTTTCTGATAATGCTACATTCTGCATATACAAAGGGTACAAAATGAATTTTTTTCCAGACTATTTCAAAGGGTGCTGCCAGTCTATCATTGTCTGCAAAGCACTTTCACATACTGTTACTGTAGGTCATTTTGTCTCTTTAAGGTAAGATACCATATGTCCTAGTTTTGACCTGTACTGAAATGGGAGGAAAGAAGGTCCTCTAGAAGGTTCTTAGTCTCATTCATAAAAGGATTGAAGAATGGACCCAAACGGCAGAGAGTGGACAGACTTATTGAGACCTACATGACTGTGGCTGGTCAGAAGTTCTGTGGAGTTATGCATTACAAGGTGGGATTCCAGGCAGGAAAAATTCACTACCTCATTAACACACCAGGTATTCTGCCCATCTATTTAGCATAACTTAAGGTGAACCCGCCTTCCTAGGGGTGGTTCTATCACCAGGTGATTGACCAGTGAAACTGGAAAGGTGGGGAGGACCCAATTTTCTAAGATGCAAAAAGCAAGACTTTGCCATCTCCAGTCAGAAACTTTGGAGAAGACATCAGGGACCTGCGGTAATTGTATGGCTCTAGGGAAGAGTATCTAGCCACTCATGCATTCAGACCAAGGAGGAGAGAGGGGAGACAAGACAGCAAGAGAAGTGATCAGAGAGAGTGGCTGATGAGAAATCCAACCACTTAGATAGATGACTGATATAGATAGATAGATAGATGGTAGATAGACAGACAGATGAATGGATGAATAAAGGATATTTAGATCTCTATATATAGATATATATTTATTAATATCTATTATAGATAATAGATATTAATAAATATAGGTGATAGATGGTAGCTATAAATAGATGGAAGACAGATATAAATAGATGATGATGGATGGGTAGATGGATGACATGTAATAGATATTAATAGGTAGATGATAGGTGATAGATGGTAAACAAATGATAGACAAAAATAGAAGATAAGTAGAAAGATGGGCAGATGATGGACATAAATGAGTGATAGATGGCTAATGGAGGATTATGAATGTATAGAGATAGTCATGGAATTTGCGTCATCTACTCATATCTTAGAACCCGATTCACGCCTAATTTCTTTCCTCTCATGCAGTGAAAAACAAAAATGTTCCCATCATGGCTTTTTTCTTTAGGTCCCTCCTTCCAAGGTGGTGCTGGATCCAACCCAGTCTAATAGAAGCACCAACAAATCAAAGTGGCATGACTTCATCTGTGAATACATGGGGACCCTTAACGCCTCCTGGTCATCAACCCGCAAGAAAATGAAAGGTCATGACCAGGAGTTTCCTTTGGAATTCTGCTCAACAGCACATCAGAGCCTGGGTCCTTGGACCATAAGTGATGCTCCATTTGCAAGTGGTGAGAAGGGGCCATAGAGTCCAAATTCTTTCATGATGCTAGTGCTTTGGTGTTTGGGGAGTTACACCTAACTTTTAGAAGAGTTAAAATTTGAAAACAAATCCTGGTCTGTGTACACAGCACATTCTTTTCAGCAGAACAGTCATCTCTGTGAGATATTTTATAAGGAGCTAAGACCATACAAAGTACTAATTAATAACTTCTCCCACATTTTTATTTTAATTATCAGGTTATGTGGGACTCTGACTTGTCTAACCGCTTCTTTCTGGTTCTGTAATTTGCTTGGCTTAAAGGTTTAACCCCTGCCATAACTACAGGGGGGAATGAAGAGTCAAAATGCAAGAGTCAGAATACACTGACTCCATTTTGGCTTGCTGTTTCAGGCAAGCCCGGGCAAGCCCAGGCTTGTTGTAAATCTCCAGTTGCTAGCCCCCCCGCCCCAAAGAAGCTATAGATTAAGCAAGCCCGGGCATGTAAAAGCCTTATAAGGTAAAAACCGAAACTTCTGGCCCTACAGATAACAGTCAGCACATTCCAGTGCCCTAAAGACAGCCCCTACCAATAAGAATCCTCCCCGTACTCAGAACATAGGACCATCCAATCATTTTAAAGTGCATCTGGCACACGCGGGCTTCAGCAAAACTCCCTATAAAAAGCTTGCCCCACCCTGGTTCTGGGCTCTCAGTATGGATCCGCTGCCTCGGTAAAATCTGAGGGCCAGAGCTTAAGCCCGAATAAAGGCTCTTTGATGTTGCATACACTCTGGACTCCTTGGTGGTCATTGGCAGTCATGAGATCTGGGCATAGCAGTTATCTATTCTTACCCAAGGTGCTCTTGAGAAACAAGTGTAGGATGAACAATGAAATAAACTACAGATTCATAAACTGAATATATTTAATGGCCCTGACCTTTAAAATTTTTTTTGACTGATTTCATTTTTAAAAAAAATATTTTATTATTCTTATTTTATGTGTATGAGTGTATTGCCTGCATGTAGGTGAGTGCACCCATGTTGTGCAATGCCGTGGAGGTCAGAAGAGGGCTTTGGATTCCCCTGGAACCAGAGTTAAGGACAGTTTGTAGTTGCCACGTGGGTGCTGGGAATCGAACCTGGGTCCTCTGCAAGAGTAGTCAGTGCTCTTAACCTCTGAGCCATCTCTCCAGCCCCAATTTCAGTTTTTAAAATTATTACATTTATAGTGTGTGTGTGTGTGTGTGTGTGTGTGTGTGTGCGTGTGTGTGTGTGCGTGCGTGCGTGTATGTGTGTGTGTCTGTGTCTTTGGCAGCATGCATGTGGAAGCCAGAGAACAATTTGTGGGGAGCCAGATGGCTCCTTCTACCATCTAAGTTCCAAGGATATACACACACATACACACACACCCCACATTGTACACATACGCAAACGTACACACACACACACACACACACACAATAAAAATACCATGATTGCTAAATAGAATATTTCTGTGACCTCTCTGCTGCCTGCAGAATAAATATGTATCTTCCTGTAAGAAGCACAGAAGCATGGTTTGGCCTCTCTATTAGCTGTTGCATATACCGATTAAATTTAGAAATTAATTTATAGACACAGCCCATCCCACCCTGCTTTTCACACATACATGTGTGCCCACATTGCCCATGTGAACTCTTAATATTGATCCTACCAAGTCATGAGACAGGTGCATCAGAGTGAGAGCTCCTTGTCTGTCACACAGCCCCCTCAGAGTGATGTATGACCATGCTTCACACAGACTAGAATGACTGTAGGTGGCCTTGTGTCTGTTCTTTTTGCAGTGGTAACTGGAGAGGCAAAGCCACAAGTGGCAAATGATAGCCATCCAGGGTTCCACACAGGAAGGCAGGGACAAGACAGGAGAGAATGATGGGATGGGCAGGGGAGGGGAACTGGGTAAGACTTGCAGAAAATGCTAGTACAATATTAACTGACACATGGAAACAGAGTAAGTATAGGGCTAAGCTGAGAATTCAAGTGGTTTTCTTTTAAGTCTTAGTAACTTCAAAAAATTCATGATCAGGATTCAAAGGACTCTTTCAATCTGAAAATCAATGAAATTTAAAGAATTATTTCCCGCCTCTGGTTTCTTTCTCTGCTCTTTTTTTGATCTCTAATTAGAATGAAGCTGAGACCCGGAATCTATCCCTAGGACTTTCCTTTCTCGAACCATCTTTTTGTCCTTTTCAACTGAGTTCTAGAATAACAAAGGAGAGGTTTAGCTTGAACCTTCATTTTGCTAGTTCAATTTTAAGATTAAAAGGACAGCTGATCCTGTGGCCATCAGGGTTTAACTCCCAAGGTCCCCAAGCATCTTATTGCAACAGTGTGTTCTTGTTTTACAGATGTGACACCTTCTCTTAATCCTCTGTAAGTTACAGTTTTAGTAAGTCTTCTGTTTGTTCTTTTAGGTCAGTTTACTCAGGTTTGGGCTTTTTATTTATTGCTCATGTGTTTGTTATTGAATTTGTGGTTTCTCTTCCATAGCATGGGTTTTCTCCAAATGTCATGCTTGCTTGATTGACTATTATAGTTTGCATTTGTGATCCACTGGCTGGCTGATGCTCTTTCTGTGCTTTCTGTGGACTGCACTGCCTCTGATGATGAGATGAGACTAGCTGGATGCAAATTGTATGCATGGCAGGTGCTGGGAGCAGCTCATTTCACTTTGGAATCTGGTTTCTTCTTTTTTCAAAAGTTTCACACATTTTCACCATGTGCTATGATCATATTCACCATCCTTACCCTCACTTATGCCCCTCCCACTCCCAGTGAACTTCCCAACTAGTCCCTCTTGTTTTCAGTCTAGTTTTTAATGATCTGTTGAGTTTCAGAAGGGTTGCTTACAGGACCATGGGTGAGGGGTTATTTACTGGACTACAGCACTGAAGAAAAGACCTCTACCTCGCCCTGGTAATGATAGCTCGTCAGGGAGGGGTGGGGCCTCACAAGTCCCTTCCCCATTTGTGATGGGATCTTAAAGGACCCCGTCTTCCGCAGGTGATCACAGTTGCTGCATGCTTATGATTGCAACAGCTATGTCATATGCAGATGACAGGTTCATAACTTTTTTTTCAGTACTGGGAATTGAACCTAGGCACACAATACACATGTATTCTACCACTGAGCTACAGCCCAAGTCCTTAAAATTATGTTTTTAAATTTTGAGGCAGGGTCTTATAAGTTTCCCAAGATAGCCTTGGATTTTCTCTGTAGTCCAGTCAAGTCTTGAACGCATGGTTCCCCTGCCTCTGCCTTGTGAGTAGCTGGGATTATAGGCCACTGTTACTAGGCACAGTGTTTGTCATCCTCTTCTGGTTTCAACTTTTACTAAAAAGTACATCCATATGACAGTGAAGTGACTCAAATAAGACCAGAAGTCTTGTTATAAGCAGAGCAGTGCCTATTGTCCCACCCTCATCCTTCTTCCCAGGAAGAGGCAGCCACTTGCAACTACTTGGGATAGTTCTGGGACTTTCACCACTTGATTTTATAGCCATCCCTCTTATGTATGAGGGATTTGTTTTGGGTCCCACCATGAACACCAAAATCCACAGACTCTGAAGTCATTGTAACCTAGGCACATTCTCCTGTATAAATCATCTGTAGGCTACTTATGATATCTAATACCATGTAGATTCTAAATAAATAATTATTCTATTGTATCACTTAGGGGATAATGACATAAATGTCTGATTATGTTGGGAATGGATATGGTTTTCTATACATATTTTCAGTCTGAGGTTAAATCAATGGATGCAGAACCCACAGGTACGTGGGTGAATCATGTAGAACTGGATTCTCCACCCTCCTATTTCAAGCATCAATCAACCAGTCAATCAATCAAAGAAATCACATTATCAAATACAAGGGTTTAATCTCAATTTCTACCCACCCTACTCACAATCCTACCACTCACAGACAACACTTACACAAATAAGCATGCTCACATCATTTCTGCTCCTCTTTACTTGAACTATTAATTATTATTACATTATTAATTTTAGTTATCTACTTATATGGTGTTGTTGTTATTGTAATCACTTAGATGTTATTCACAACTAAGCGTACAGTTACTGTCATTTGGGGGGACTTATTTCTCCTATTATTTACTTTTTTCTTTTCTTTCTTTTGCTTCCCTTTCCCCCCTCCTTCTTTCTTTCCTTCTTTATAAGAGATCATTTGCTAGTTAGACTGAGACTTTGTGCTAATGGCATAAAGATTTCATTGTGGATGGGTCCATTGGCTATTTTATCAATTCTATCTTGAAGAAATTTCTTCTGGAAGTTCTGACCCACACCAGGGTGGGTTGTTTATCTTCCATCCCTGAAACATGCATGTCGTCCTGGGGCCGTTCTCCAACTGCCTCCTAGAAACCTGCTTTGTCCCTTTCTTGTATTGGACCCTGATCAACAGTCAGTGCTTTCTTCTTTTTTGCTTGATGTTCTCATTTTTGTGACTTGTACAACCCAAGAAAGTATGCATGACAGGCAATTGAGATGCTCACAGATCTAAAAAGTATGATAACTTTTGAATGAGTTAATACCTGGGAAGCAATTAGAAAAAAGAAAAAGATAATGCAATGCTGTTGGGTGATTGCATCTCCTAAGAGTTCAGGTGTTGGGAGATTAGTGAGCAAATTAGTTTGCTGATAGTGTTCTGAGGTGGGTCCTGGGAGAGGCACTTTGGGTTAGGTGAGATCATAAGGAAGATTCAGCCTCCAGAACCAGGAGCTGAATAAACTCCAACCTTTATAAACTGTTCAGTCTTGAGTATTTTTAAAATGGCAACAGCAAACAGACCAACATAATCAATATCCAGATGACAGGTTCATAGCTCTCATCTGGATTTTCCTCAAAATTTTTTGAAAAATTTCAGTGAAAATGAAAATGTAAGCTGTATTCTGAAAGAATAGATTCACTATAAATATCTCTGTTGAAGGATTTCTGTCAAGGATTTCTAAACAATTCTTTATACTTCAGGAATAAAAAGATAGTTCAATGCCTGAACAGACACTTTACAGAAGAAGGTAGATACAAGGAATCAATAAACGCAGTAGAAGTTCCCTAGGATCATCAGTCAGCAGAGATGAACAACTGGAGAGTTCTCTCTCTCTCTCTCACACACACACACACACACACACACACACACACACACACATGTTCACACACACTTGCATACACTAGTATGTTTGGTTTAATTGCATGCATTAAGATTTTGATTTTGATCATTTTAAGAAAACATCTGTTGTGCCTTGACATTGGCCAGGTACTGGGCTTAGAGTAAGTATGAAAATTTCATACTTATCCACTCTGATAAATAAGCTCTATTATTTTCCAAACATTCAGAGTTTATGAAAGTTCAAGGGAGTTGCCTAAGGACTGGTGGTTGAGAATGATACTGGGATTTGGATGGAGTTGTGCCTGGTTCTAAGGCTTCTGGGACAATCATCATGCTGTATTATATCATGCTGGTCTGAGTGCCACCTGATGTAGCCTTTCCCCGGAGGATGGATGGGTTCAGCAAGATGCTCAGCAGTAGTGTAGGAGGTAGCTGAAAACTCCCCACAGAGCATGGCCAAAGGCATGGTCGGGATCATCCCCCAGTTCCAGGGCAGAGGCCAAGGTAAAATCTCAGCATGTAAATCCCACAGCTGCCACCACCAAGGAGAACAGTTTATAGCCAGCAGTGGAGCTTCCTCCCCAGGCTGACAGGCCAACACTTCTTGGCTCTATGGGCAGGACTCCAAATCAGAAGTGGATGGGAATACAAGAGCTGTGCTCAACACTTGGAACAGCAGACAGCTGGGCCAATGTTCTAAGAACAGGAAAATTACCTGAATCCATTATTTGCATGTTGACAAAATCTAGAATCACCTAGGAGACAGACTTCATGGAATACCAGTGAGATTAGGTTAGTTGAGGTGGGAAAACCAGATTAGGTTAATTGAGGTGGGAACACCCCCCTAAATGTGGATGACCTCATGTTCCCTGAGCTCGGATCTTAGACTATATGCAAAGGAGAGAGCAAGCTGAGCACCAGCATCAGTTGTTCTCTGCTGCCTGATTGCATGCAGATACAACTTGGCTAGCTGCCTCAGGACTTCTTCCCCGTGATGGACTGTGTACCCTTGAACTGTGAGCCAAAATAAAGTCTTTCTTCCTTAAATTGCTTTTGTCAGGGTATTTTATCACAACAGTGAGCAAGTAACTAATAGAAAATATATGAAATTGTCAAAGAATAATAGTAACCCATCTCTCAAATGAAAAAATGGAATGGAAGTTCTGAGCCTGAGGGTGAGTTCTGAAAGCGATAGACTTCTTGCAGGATAGTGAGGTCGTTTCTTTTGGGCCCTCACAATCCCTAGAAAGGATCCTCCATCTCCTGACTGAAGGATGTAGTTTGGCCTCCCATAGTTCTGGAGACAATCCATCATACTTTGACAATCAACTTACATAACACTCTCTGATTGAGCTTGGTCTCACTTCCATGCCCCTGGCTGGGGCTCAAGATTTCAGCTAACATAGTTGTGGTGGTGGTGATAAAGTTAGGAAATGATCTGTCTTTTAAACACCTACTGTGCTTTACAGCCTCCATTCTTCCTTCCAGAGGTGCCTGAAGAGGCCATGGTAGCACCTCCATGTAAACCTGGCTGCCTCCTGGCCCTACCTGTGGTGCCCTGGGGATTCAGTTGCCTAGTGTCAATCAAGGGCTCCTCTTCTCCCTAGCATCCAGTTCTCTGCTGCAGTTGCCTCCTCCCCTCATTTGATCTTAGAGACTGACAACTAAGAAAGAAATACATTTACAATAATTTTAGAGGGGTTTTGTAAAGGGAGTAAGAAACTATGGGTGTCTCATCCTCCATCTTTACTCCTCCTTTCATTGGGGTTAGTAGCTACCTGTATACTGCCTTGTTATTCTGGACCTCACGTTCATATCCTCATTTGTTTGGCTATGAACATTGGAAAGCAAATCCTCAGTGAAGTACACACCTGTAGGAGCTGCAGGGCCCCTTCTTTTTTGTGCATCCCTGGCTCCTGGGCTCCTAGCACCCTCCTACCTCTGCCTCCCCTGCACGTGAGCAAGGTTTGACTTTTCTGTGCACTTCTCTCTAGCTCTACACTGATCTGATCCACTTGGGTTCTTACAGGTGCTTAAAAAACTCTTGTCTGATGATGGCGCCCTTTAGCATTGTTACTCAAGTTCGTTACACTTTATGATTATTCTAAAGCATATGTGTCATGAGATTTGGGGGTGAGCTGGGGATTGTTACAAGTGGCCATTCTGCCATCTTACCCCATCCTGAAATTTGAAATATATTCAATCTTTTAGTCATTTTTTGCTAGTTGCAGGTAAGACTAGGACAACATAGCACTTAGAAAGGTCTTTGTCACCAAGATTATTCACCCATATTTCCTAGGACTGTTGCATTATTTTTCATATCCAAATCTCTTTATTTTATTTGAAATTCTATTTGTTATTAGGTGTAAAGAGGAATCTACATTTTTTTCAAATGTTTCCTCAAACATTAGACACTGACTGTTTGATTCCAGTAATCTCATGTCTTCAAAGTTTAGTTCTCTTTGATATTTCTGTTTTCTCTCTTTCCTGGAAATTCGTCTACATTTGTATTCTATGAAATATATTTTAAAATAATTTGGACAAGCTGAAGATATTCCACTAGAATTTGAGTGTGCCTGCATTGTCTTTAGATTCATTTAGGGAATGTTGGCGTTTTAATGAGGATAAGTCACATTTAAACTTCTGGGACAAATCTAAGTTATCCAGCCAGCTGAAGTCATTGTTTATTTTAAGATGCAATAAAATTGTCTCAACATCCCAAGTCACACCTGATAGAAATCCCAGCATGCTTCCCAGGCTTGCTGGGTTTTCTCAGCAGTGGAGAGGTTGAGCGTTTATTTTTCCCTGAGTCAGTTCTATATTTCTGATTCCATGGAATTTTTTTGTTGTGTTTTTAGTTTCATGGAATTTTTCATCTCCAGTTTAACTCTGGCTCCTGCACATCTGTCCACAAGACCCCACCCTACTGGAAGTCATCTGATCTCTTCCTTGGCACCAACTAAAGGCTATGAATTCCATAGATGCGCAACATCCAGGTTGAGTTACAAGTCAACCTGGAAGTCAGAACATCTGGGCCAACAATCAGACTCCACCCTCTGCAGCTGTACACTGATGAAGTTACTTACTGATCTCTGCCTTAATGCCTCATCTGCAGGAAGGGTAGATAGGGCAATGGAAGTTCTGTGATAATTAAATGTGAAGTGTTTACTGCATTGTTTGGAAAGTCGGTGCTGTTATCATCACTCTCTATCACTACCACCAATCTCTATCATCATCACTGCCACCACCACCACCACCATCACCACCATTACTATCTCCATCATCACCACCATCAATACTGCTAGAACCACCATTACTATCATCACCATTACCACTAAAGCTACCACCACTGTGACCACCACCACTACCATATTCATCACTACCACCTTCTCCATCACCACCACCACCACCACATCACCAAAACTACCACCTCCATAATAACCACTACCATCACTACCACCACCACTACTGCAACCACCACCACCTTCATCACTACCACCACCACCATCGCCACCACTATCATCACCACTACTACCTCTGCCACCACCACCATCACCATCATCACTATCATCATCAAACACCTGGAGGCTCCAGGAAAGAGTTACATAACAACACAGCATAACAAATGATTTTAAACTGAATATCAGATGTGCTTACTGTGGTTTCGCATATATATATATATATATAATTTATGTGGGAGGGTGATGGGTGTCATGCCATGTATGTGGAGGTCAGAGGGCAACTTGCCAGAGTAGATTCTCTTCTTCCACCATGTGGGTTCCAGTAACTAAACATGGGTGTCACAGTTGGTGACAAGCACCTTTATCTGCCGAACCATCTTACTGGCCCTGTGCTCAATCTTAAAAATCACTCTATTTGCTCTTTGGAAGGAAGAAGTTTCTACTCTGTCTCTGTTTCTGTCTCCTCCTCCCCCCCCCTCCTCTTCTTCCTCCTCTTCCTCCTCCTCCTCCTCCAAAATTCATTGAGCTCATCAGGCTATCTGATGAAGCCAAACCAGGGATTTTGCTCCCAAGAAAAGCCAATTTTAACTTCTATTTCATGTATAAATTAATTCTAGTCAAGTCTTACAGATCAAAAAATCACAATCATTTTCTATACTTCATAAAGTTAAGGCAGAACTTGTAAAAGTTAATATTGGCATCATTAGAACTCTGTGGTTTCTTTATACAGCACATACCTTATATGTTATTAGATATAAGTTGTTATCATTCATGGAATGTTTATTCACTGATTTTCTAACTGGTTATTCTTAGTATGAAAGAGCATCATTTTGTATATTTGGCTTGACACTGGGATCACATCACCACTGTCTCGTGTGTTTTCTAATAGTTTTCTATGTCTGTTGTCTTGAGTTTTCTCTGGCATATAAACATCTTATCTGCAAATACTGGAGAGTTTGTTTGCTGGTTTCTAACCTTGACTCCTTTTGCATTGATTTATGTGCTGGCTTAGACATATGTGACAATGCAGAGCTTATAATGATGCATGGGTACTGGAGGACTCTACTAACTAGTATCTTGGTTAAGACATAAATGAAATGAATTCTGCAGTTTTGTGTTTGTGTAACTCTGATGGGTCTTCTTAGCATGCTTTTCTGGATTTATAAATACTACTAACAGCATCCATTCTTGCTCTCAGTTTAGAACAGCTTCCGTAATTCCTGTTTACCTGCTTCTCAATGGTTTGACTTTTGTGAGGCATCAGGGCTGACCCCTTTTCACAAAAGGCTGCTTGAAAATCATGTCATTTTTTCCCTTTTAATTTCTTGATATAAGAAATTAACTTTTCTAGAAAAATTATCGATATCATCCAAATTTTAAAATGTAGACACACAATGTTGTGCTGGTTAGCTTTGATCAAACTTAGATATACCTGGGAAGAGGGGACCACAACTGAGAAATGTCCTCCATTGGACTGACTTGTGGGATATCTGTGGGGGCATTTTCTTCATTTATAACTGATGTCTGAAGGTCCAGTCTGAATTGCAGGCTAGCCTGGTCTAAGTGTGTGTGTGTGTGTGTGTGTGTGTATGTATATATATACTTTTTGTGTTTGTGCTCTTAACTGCTGAGCCATCTCTCTAGTCCCCATTCTCCCATTCTTGTTCCCTCTTTGATGAGGGTAGGTAGTAGCTTTCCATTCCTATATTTTCACATCTCATGAGTTAATCGATTCTACTGCTTTTCAGCTCCCCAGTAAAAGCTCGATTTCATGTTTTAGACGTCTTGTTTCCTTCTGCTTTAAAGGACAGCTTCAGAACGTACACTTTGGTGTGCAGTCGTCTCGTTGTGGTTTCAGCAAAATAGGTATTTGGGAGCCAGTGGAATCTTTCTCAAGTGCTTGGACAGTTCCCCTTTACTTCCACTTGCTTACTTTCAGTTTCATTGACTTTTGTTTAGAAAGTGTAGTCTGTCTCCTCTAACACTTAAAAACTGTATTATTTATTTATTTATTTATTTATTTAGTGTATGAGTATGTTGCCTGCATGTTTGTCCATGCAAACAGAGTTTCGTTTTATAGCTAGGCTAAACAGTCTTGTTTATAGCTGTTGTGGAACGATATGTCAATGTGCCTGTGTCATGCAATGCCTGTAGAAATCAGAGGATGGCACTGAATCCCCTAGAATTGGAGTTAAGGATGATTGTTAGCCACCGTGTGGGTGCTGGGAACTGAACCTGGGTCCTCTGGACAAGCAGCTGGTGCTCTTAACCACTGGGCCATCTTTCTAGCCCCTTCTCTAACATTTTACAATATGCTGAGGTTGTCCCTGTGACATAATGTAGACTCTGACTCACTCACAGTTTAGATATGTTATAGTTTCATAAGCACTTGAAAAGAACATGCATTCTCTATTATGTTACCCCAGCAAACACATAGTATGCACATATTCCTTCTGTCATGAACTGAAAGGTATATGCATTTCCTTTTACTTGTCCTATTCACTGATCTGGCGTTTACCCCACAAAGTGTTGTCTCTAGATCACTGGGGTCATCAGCACCTGAGGCACTGTTTTAAAAATACAAAATCTTGGGCCTACTCCCAGTCTACCAATCAGAAGCTGTGTGTGGAAGCACTATGTATTTCAAGATGACCCACTGGTGATTTGGATAGATAAGGATGTACATTCATATTTGAGGCTCTGGGAGAAGGTGATAGAGGTGCGTCTCATTTTGTCTTTGTCCTGAGAAAATATTATTCTTTTTAAACCACTGATGACTTGAGAAATGTCCATGATATATTACTAAGTCAAAAGCAGATATCACCCCATATTTACAAAAGAATAATTCCATGTGCTCATAAGAAAAATTTCTCCAGAGGGGGAAAAGACTGAAGGCTCTCAGGAGCGTCAGGCAACATGGACCAAAATTCTAGCTCGTCTCCAGAGAGCTGCGTGATCTTGGGAAAATTACATTGCTTTCTTCTATGTATGTTTAGGAAATTTTTTAAAAAGTACTGCTTTTAAAATGAGAAAAAAATAACTGCTACATGCTCTCCATCTTCCATGAGCTTCTCTGCCATGCTTTGGACTGAAGTCCCCTGAAACCATGAGCCAAAATAGATCTTTCCTACCTTAAGTTTAATTGTCAATGTTCTGTCACAGAAATGCAAAAGTACCTAATGCAGTCAAGACGATGGTATCTGTTTATGATAAACCAGGATTGAGCCACACAGGATGTGGGGAGCATAGCTTCTTGTTAATGCCCTTCAGTCTTTGCTTTCAACATGTGATAGAGAAAAGAATTTCATTAAATGGCCTTTTTAAACTTTTCAAGGCTAGGAGTTGCCTGAGCTGTTGGAGAGCTTAAGAGATGCAACCCTGAAGCGGGAATCAGAGATGGGGACCCTCATTTCTATGTAACTCAAGTGCAGCTCCAGGGTGTCTTTTATAACCTCCCCAAGAAGACAAAAGCCTGGTATAACAATAAGCTTGCCAACTTGCTGAAAAGTTTATCGTCCCGTTTCACAGCTGGATACCTTCACCCCAACTCAACATCTCTGGGCTAAACAGAGTCCTTGTTTTATAGCTGTTGTGAAACCATATTCTTGGAACAATGACAGCCTCTGACTCCTTTAAAATCATGGCCAGTTGAACCCACTATGTCACTGAGATTGGCAATAAAAACAGGTTGGATATGAAGCAGATACACCTGCCTCTCAGGCTTCACTCAGGTGCCAAAAGATAGACTGATGGTGTGTGTCCAGCTCTGTGCAGAGTGGAAAGAAAAGAAAAGGTCTTCCTTTGGGAAGTGGAGCCTGGGGAAGTGTAGAACAGATGAACAGGCTACCCTTCCATCTGACAGTGAAATGATCCAGTTTCCTGGGACTGTGATTGTGCAGGGAATTTTAACCTCACTTTAGTCAATACATGAAAAAATATGTGATCCTGGCAGGAACTCACGTAGAAGCAGCATCACCCCAGGTTGCATACGCGCTGTCATTTCCTTAACACCGTGGTATTTCATTACCTGTGGGCCATTTATCTTGTTGTCTGTTTTCTCTCTTTCCTATACCTTCAGTGGGTCGATGGGCTCCCATATTACTGTCCACATCACTGTTTATTTCCCATTACTGCAGTGGAAGTTGCTAAGTTCCTCATCTTGAGTTCCCACCTCAACTCTCTAAGGTAGGTACCATCTCTAACATGGGTATCATCATTACCATTCTCCAACTTGGGGAAACTGAGGCTCTCTGCCTTGTTCAGTAACTTGCCCAGACACATATACGATGAAGCTGGAATTTTGAAAGGAAGCCTGTCCCACGCCTAAGAGTTGCTGTCAAATTGATTGCAAAATTTAGCTTCTTTCTGTTTTCATCTTTGATTTCTCAAGTAAGACATCTCAGTGACATCACAAGCCTAATAGTTGAGGTGACTGGTCAATGCATAACTATTTGACAGAAACCATCTGCAACTTTCCAGTGTACCCTTAGATTTTGGCAAAATCATCTAAATGAAAAAACATTCCAGCTTCTCCCACCAAAGTGCCTCTGTCTCCCTTTTAACTGACTTCACTCTTAGCTGAGCAACACTGATAGCCAGGGAAATCAGAGTCAGGCCTGGGTCTGTAGCCTGACCCTTTGGATGTGTGTGAATTTGTCCAAAGTGAAATGTTAATTCTCAATGTGTGATTTTACATTTTGATGCGAGTACAAGGTTGGAACCAGCTGCTTAAAAATAAATAACTTTAAACCCCATTGTGAAGAGAGGTCCTCAGGCAGGAAGCCGGTTGGGTTCCCGCCACTGGAGGAGACAGTGGGTTCCTGCTAGATGAACTGCTCCTCCTGAGCCACACAGAGCCTGGCTGTTGGTCAGCAGCTGTAGATGTGCCGTGAGAGCCACATCTGTTTGTAAATCTTCAAGAGGAATGGGGTTGGCTTTTCCATTCTTCAAATTTGGAGAAGAAAGGCAAAGAACAAATCACTTCCTGTCAGTGGAGCCCTATGTCTCCAGCTGTGGCAACTTTTTTCTTACTGGAAAAAAAAAAAAGTTTTTTAAAAACATGCCAAAAAAGGCTGTTCTGGGCTTTGGGATGGGAGTCTAGAAATACTCCCTCCAGGGAAATGCTCACAAAGCAACCAATTACTCCGAGGACTCTTTTTGGCTCTGTCTCCCCATTGTACATTGGGCACATTCTCATACCTCTTTGTTACCCCAGAAGACCCAGAAAAGGATCCATTTGCATTCTGGTTTATACCCTCATGGAGGGTTAGTATGAATGATATCTTGTGCCCTCAGTGGAACACTTTAAATCAACCAACAAACTCTGGATTGAAATTGACAACATTCTGACAGGGATTAGTTTTCCCAGCGCATTCAATGGCTAGTTCATTCACCAATTATATTCTGATTCCCTATTATGTGCCAAATGTCGCTATAGACTCTGGGTATTTCAGGATACAGGACCTATCGCCTGTTTTCAAGCCCAGTTTTATGAAGAAAAGTAAATAATGAGAAGGCAAAGGAGTGACTTATATCAGAGGGATGGGTGAAACAGTGGCTGGCTAGACTGAGGCCTGGTAGGGAAGACAGGGCCAAAGACAGCCGGCTTCCTGGAGGAGGTTAAGATGAGTCCAGGTTTGGAAAGACCTGAAAAGTAGCAAAGTATTTAGAAAGGAGGCTGAAGAGAGGGCTCAGTGGTCAGGAATTCTTACTGTACAACAATGAAAATGGAGATTGGATCCCAGTACCCACATAATAAGCCGGGCATAACTGCAGCTCCCTGGGATCCAGCACCCTCTTCTGTTCTCAGCATATGCACAAGTACTGCCTGCCATGGCGCACATACATGTGATACTCTCATACAGACATACACACATAAATAAAGCGAATCTTATGAAAACATATATATGACAGGAGGAATGACCTGTATAAAGGCAGGGCAGTGAGAAGGGAGGTGCATTGTGGGAGTTGTAGCTCTGCATGGAAAGCAGTGGAGGCAGATGAGATCATGGCCCAGAGGAAGACCCGGGTACCATGCTGGTTATGACATCATGGCTTCTGTGAGAAGTCCCTGGAAACATCTTAGCACTGAGAGGAATCTCCTTGTGGCCATAGAGCCCATCAAAACGCGCTTCCATGTGGGAACTTTCCCCTTGATCGTCACTGGTCACCATCTATTTTGTATTTCCCAAAACACACAGACACACGCATATATCCATGCAGACATTTCAGACAGGTCCCTTTGGCTATGGCTAAATCATCCAAAGTTACAATGCTGCTTGGCTGTGGAGTGTAGTCGTTGTACGTGGGACACATCTGTACTGACTCCTTTCACAGCACAGAGGAAGGGTTCTCCACCCAGCGCTTTGGGATGTTCTCCTGGGGTCCTGTGCTGAGCTGGCGAAGGGAGCTCCTCCCCTTCCAGCTCCTTTCTGCTCTTTCCTCTAGAATATCTGACCTTTTAATCTGCTCCTCCAACAATGCCTCCATCTCCCTTCTTATTCCATCCAACCTCTTTCTTTTCCAACTAATAGTAGGCTAGTATCCTCCTGATACCCATAGGCCCCTGCCTCAGCAGTATGTGAATAAAGAAGGCAGGCACAGGAAGGGGAGTGTTGGGTCTGAGGGCTGAGCTGGGCCTAGTGAAAAGATCATCTAGCTCTGCTTGCATTTTCTAGGCTTTCCTTTGGTACTTTCACTATTTCTGAAAAAACAAACAAGAAAACAAAAACCAAGCCCATATATCTTACAAAGGAGTACTAGGTTTTTGTCAAGGGGCCCAGAATAGTTCTGTTTGAATAATTCTAAAATTATTGAGTCATGTGTGATTTATCTCTCTCTCTCTCTCTCTCTCTTTTTCTTTCTTTTGCATTTTGTTTATTGTTTGTTTGAGACAGGGTTTCAAACTCACTAAATAGCCAAGAATGGCCTTGAACTTCTGATCCTCCCATGAACACCTCCCACGGGCTGGGATTGCAAGTGTGTAGCACCACGTGTCTCATTTATGTGGTACGAGAGATTGAACCTAGAGCTTTGTGCATACTAGGCAAGTAGTGCTCCATCACCTGAGCTACAGCCCCACATGCATTTTCTTTATGAAGCTCTTTCCCATCCATTTCACACTGATGGAAGTGTCCAATCATCTTTCTTAGTTCTCTATTATTATGGGGCTGGGGGGTTGTTGACAATGTTTATACAGGGATTGAATTTTCCAAACTCATTCAGTGGACAGTTAATTTATTCCACAAACAATAGTTTAAGCCCCTATAATATGCCAAATGCTGCTCTTGGTTCTGGGGATTTGAGGATAAACGATACATTACCTGTGTTCAAGCCTACATCATTCAAAAAGATTGAAAAACGAAGTAGGCAGCTGGGAGGCTGGTAGCGAGGGTTACCGAACATATAGCAATCTCATGTGGTTCATGCCTGCCAGGTTCTACCTATTGGGTTCATCTTCATGCATGCATCGTTCAGTATGTGGTTACACACGGACTGTATCCTGTTTGCTCAATGAATCAATGATTCCTGACACTCACAATTAACTTGTAAGTTAGGCCTGATTGTTTCCAATTTATAAACAGGAGGACTAAAGTTCTTGGTTGAGTAACTCACAGTTACTTAACCAATAGATTGTTGATTCCCATTTCTAATTCAGGTCTTCCTGGTGCTGTAATTCATGTTCTTTCCAGGAAACTATGAAGTCAACAACCACCTGTCATGTCATTAAATACAGTCATGTGCATAAAGTAACCTTAGCAGGATGGAGAGATAGCTCAGCAGTTAAAAGCACTGACTGCTCTTGCAGAGGACCCGGGTTCGATTCCCAGTACCCACATGGCGGCTATGAACCATCCTTAACTCCAGTTCCAGGGGAATCTGGTTCCCTCTTCTGACGTCCGTGGCATTGCATGACACAGTGCACTCACATACATGCAGGCAATACACTCATACACATAAAATAAAAATAATAAATTAATTAAAAAAAGAGTAACCTCTAGCACAGACACCAAATGCCACTGTGGATTTGGATGATGCTTATAACCCAATGTATCACTTCCTGGTTGCCTCCCTCCCAAGAATTGTCTCCCTGATCCATATCCAGTGCTAGACTCACTCACTCAGCCATCCATGCATCCTACAAATATTCATGAAGTTTTGACTATGTGCTAGACGTTACAGACAAAGATGATGCCAACAGCTCCTGCCCTTAAGAAGTACTAGAACTCACCATGGTGTATTAGTCTCCTATTTGACTACCTTAAGAACAAACACAGCCTTAGGAGTATTTTCATTTCCAGCTCCTGACAAAAGACCTGTCTGAGAGGAGGCCCTCAATAAATATTGGCTATACTGGATTGATGTGGTGTCTAATAGGATGATAGATGCTCTATACAAAATCATGCTTCTTGGGACACAGGCATGCTTTGGGAGACATGGGTATGGACTAATTCTTTCAGATCATTGAACTGTAATTTAATAAATGGCACGATTGCCTTAATATAGAGATTTGCTAGAGGAATTAGATTCATTTTCTTCTTTCACTCTACAAAGCAATTGTCATCATCTTTAATACGATAAGCCAATAAGAACTCATTTAACTATTTTTCTTCTTTTTAAACTAGGTTGTACACAGAGATGATACAGAATTTAAAAACCACAAAATGGTGTAAAATTAAAAGTAAGTGCTCCACCTCTGGCTTTCAACTCTAGAATGTGCAGCTGCACCCAGCTTTCTTGAACCTACTTGCAGACGTGTCCTGTATACACCCAAGATTCATGCCTGTGTCCGGCCCACGGCCCCCTACATTTTACACACTGCTGTATGCTCACTTTGTTCACTGATTTATGCTATGCCCTGAAACCTTTTTATGACCTTGCACGGATACTGATCTCACTTTTAAACGGCCTTTACATTCATGTTACTGTAGCTTATCTGGAACCCTGCTGAGGCTCACTTAGGCTGTTTCCAAATGTTTGTTTCATTGCTTACAAAGCCACAGTGGATATCCTAATACATATGTCAGTTTGCACACCTGTGGTATAGCTGTCAGATGAATTCCCAGAAGCAAAATTTAAGTAGATTAATTTCACTTTTGAAATTTAAATTGAAATGCATTAATTCTTGTGTGCGCGCACACATGTGGACTTCGGCAGTCGATGTGGTGTGTCCTCCTCGATGGCTCTCGGCCTTATTTTTTGAGATAGATTTTCTCACTGAATCTGAAACTCACATTTCTGCCAGGCTGGCCAGCTGCCCAAGGATCCTCCTCTCTCTGCCTGCCCAGGGCTAGGATTACAGGTATGTAGCACCCCACCCACTTTTCCTGTGGGTGCTGGGGACCGAGTTCAGGTTTTCACGTTTATGCAGTCAGCACTTTACTGACTGATCAATCACCCCAGTCCTCAAATGCATTCGTTATAATAAACAAAGTTAGGTAAAAGCCAAAAGTAGTGCTGGCCAAAGGACACATGCCTTTTAAGACAGGCATAGGCCAAGTTCTCTGCAGCAGCTGTGCCAATGTACCCTGCTACATTGGAAGCTTCACACTGCTTTCCTCTAGCCAGAGATCTGAACTGACTTTTCAACAGCCAGTTTAACATTAAGACAACGATTCTCAGGAAGACAGCGGCATGGTGGCCGCACATTGTGACTCATCTTCAACTGCTGCTGTTACTTGAAGTGAAAGAGATGCCTTGTTTTATTAATTGCATTTTTATATCAACACTCATTCCAAAGTGAGCTTGAGACTGACCATTTAATAAACACGGGAATCTGGGCAAGAGTAATTTCACATCAAGAGAACAGAACACACAGAAAAAAGAAGAAAAGTTAGAAAACAATATTTCTTTAAGTCCAAAAAAAATTTGCTAATTTTGGTTCACAATGTTAACTTTAAACTTCTTGAAGGTCAGGGCAAAAATATTGTAATCAGTTAACAAATGGATCAATTTTATAAGGAAAAACATACCCAAGAAGATCAAAAGTTTTTATAGCTTTTAAATCTAAGAGAAATTCCTGTGGTTTATTGCAGAAGGGATTCCAGGTAGTAAAATAGATCATGTCCTCAATAAAAGCTTTAAAATAAAAGAAAAAGTGGGATATGATGACTCAGATCTGTGAGCCCAGCACCTAGCAGGCTGAGGCAGGAGGATTGCTGAGTTTGAGACCATCCTGGCTTATAATATGAGACTGTTTGAAAAACAAACCAAAACAGGGTCTGGAGAGATGGCTCAGTGGCTAAGAGCACTGCCTGCTCTTGCAGAGGACCCAGGTTCGATTCCCAGCACCCACATGGTGGCTAACAACCGTCTGTAATTCTAGTTCCAGGGGAATCCTACACCCACTTCTGACCTCTGTGGGTACTGCATCACATGGCTGCACTCACACACATGCAGGCAATGCACTCATACACATAAAATAAAAATAATAAATAAAATATTTTAAAAACGACAACAAAAAACCACAATGGGAAGGAAGGAAGGGAGGGAAGGACCAGGGACCATGGAACTATTGTGCTGTCTTCTCAGAGGGCTTTCAAAGACCCCTCAATGGTCTCAGTGGCCACTCTTCTTTGAACACAGCTGTAGCTCTAGAAGCTGAGGGACATTGCTGTGGGTCACGGGTCTGCAGGTGGGGTGTTTAGTCTGGGTTTGGGTAAGCAGTTCTGGTCTTGGTGGAGTTTTCTCGCCAACCAGGAGGTCACTTGGCTGTTGTGGGGACCAATAGAGCATATTGACTCTGTTCACCAAGTCTGTCAGCCTTCAGCATATTATTGCACTTGAATGTTCTTGTGACCCACCAGAGCTCCAGGAGCAGAAGCAGAAGGGTGGGAACGCTTCCTCAAACCCCAGCACGCACTGCTTCTGCTAACACCCTCTTGGCCAAAGGGCTCCATCACATGGCCAAGGTACAAAATCAAAAGCTAGAGAAGTTAGGGTGGTAGCACATGCCTTTAGTTCCAGCACCTGGGAGGCAGAGGCAGATGGATTTCTATGAGACCAAGGCCAGCCTGGTCTTCATAGTGAGTTCCAGGCCAGCTGGGGCAATGGGGAGACCCTATCACAACAAACAACCAAAGAAAATAGAATCAAATCAAATCAAATCAAAACAAAACAAAAGGTAGAGAAGCAGACTCGAGTATGAACTGTGGTCACATGCAGAAAGGTGTGCAGACAGGGAAGAGTGCAGAGGACATAGCTGGCCCCCTAGAACTGCAATTCACTGCAGGAGGCAGGAGACCAAGCCTGGGAGAGCCAGGAAGAGGCTCCCTTCAATGGAGTGTTCAGCTGAAGCTAAGGGAAGGTCTGCTTACTGTGAGTGTGAATGTGACCACCATCTAAGAAGTAGAGACGAGGGAGCGGAAACTCCAGTGCAGAAATAAGCCAGGAAGGATAAAGTGCCTTCAGGCCATCACCAGGTCCAAACCAGTCCTCAGGTCCCCACCCCCATGTCCGTACAGCCTCCAAAGCCATGTTCATGTGTGCTATTATCTGTCCAAAACATGGATGTTACACCCAGCTGCTGGGGTTCAAAGTTCAGCAATGGATGATAAGCTGTGTGACGTGGAGGCAAGTGTCCTCAGTTCTCTGTGACTCAGTTTCTTCACCTAGAACATGGTGGTGGTGATGGTCTTCTCTCACACTTTTGAGATCGGATGGGTTAATGCAGGAAAGGACTTGGTGCCTGGTACATAGATGTATGGTAGTAAATTTTTTTTAAAGAATTATTTCTGTCATTTACATTGAGAAGACTCCTGATCAACAGAGTGAACTGGGTGGGGGGATTTCAGTGGATTTGAGGAAAGACAAAGCTATCTCACATAGTTACTGGGCTCCTGGGTTCACCCCAAGCTATTGACCTGCTTTCTAAAGCCAAATCTACCAACCAAGACAAAAGCAAATTATGTAACTTTAGCTAGGATTACCCTAATCCAGATTTTGCTCTATGACTGCGTCACCTGGGGAAGAGTCATCTGAGTCATCATAATTAGAGGACTTAGTACCCGAAAGCAATGTACAAGGACACCAGAGCACCCCAGATGTGGGGTGAAGTTGGCCTGCACCAGGGACCTGACAGACAGGCTGGGCAAGACTGCTATGTGGATTCATAGTGTGGATAAATGATTTCTGGAGTCTCTTTTGCAGGCACCACCTCCCTGCGCACTGGGCCTCAGTGGGTAACTGAAGCTGGTGAAGGCTTACACTTGTAGGGTCTGCCTGCCATCGGGACTCTCCTCAGATCTGCAGAGCAGCAGTTAACAGTGTGGCTGAGGGCTGTCTGACTGCAAGCAGGAATAAAGCCCAGCATTGTGCCGGCCCTACACCACCATTCCCTTCCCAGAGTTCCCGATGGTTTGTTACCCTGGGATCGGCCTGAATGTTCTCTTTGTCACAGACCGTCTTGTGCCGAGGTGGGTTTGCCTTCTCTGCAGTAGTCTGGGTTAAATAAATACATTAAGGCAACATACTCGGCTTGACACTGGAGCCAGCCTCAATAACTCAAATAATTCATGTGGCAAAAGACAGAGCCACTGTGGTTTTGAATTCATTTAAAGATGGATTTCTTTGTTCTGTTTCTTTGGTTGAGGATGGGGAGGCCACACTCTGCTGGCCATTTTTTCTCCATCAAATCTGAGAGTTTAAATCCTGGACAGATGAGCACTGAACTCAACCTTCAGCCAGTTACCGGGATGCTGTACTGACATCACCACATAAATACACACTCGAAAGAAAGCCGCGATTAAGCTCAGTGCTGATTTTTATCACTTTTCCAGCACACCAGCAGTCAGCTTGTTCGTGAAAGCCCATAATATTTAGAAATGTGCTGTGTTAGCCCCAGAGGCTTAAATAAACTAAAACCAGGGAGTGTTTTAATGTAACGAATTACCTTTATATGTGATATTATGACACTAACTGATGCTCAATGGGGCCAACACTGGGCACAGGGTATTCTTTGGGGGATTTTATGTATACTTCTGTATCTGAAATAAGTTTCAGCTCTTTTTTTTAGAGTAGAAAACATTTCTATCTCAATACCATTGCATATGTCTAGAACACTCAAGAATGGGTGAAATTGTACATTTAAAAAAGCCTAAAATCTTTTAAGGCTTTTGTGCTTGGGCCAACAGGAGGATGAAACTGAGGGAAACGCCAGTGTGACCTCCTTTAAAAAGAAGCAAGTTTAGGGGCTGGAGAGATGGCTCAGCCATAAGAGCACTGGTTGCTCTTGCACAAGATCTGGGTTTGGTTCCTAGCACCCACATGGTGGCTAATAACCATCTGTAATTCCAGATTCAAGGGCTTCAATGCCCTTTTCTGATCTCCATGGGCAGATCCTTGCATGGCATGGGTGCACTTATATACAGGCAGGCATATATGCATTCATACATGTAAAAAAAAAAGCACCAATCCCAGCACTTGGGAGGCAGAGGCAGGTGGATCTCTGAGTTCAAGGCCAGCCTGGTCTACATAGTGAGTTCCAGGACAGCAGGGGCTACAGGAAACCCTGTCCCAAAAAGACAAAAAAAAAAAAGAGGCAAAAGTTTTGTTTTCTAAATATAGCAAAGATTTTCAACCAGGGGACACTCTGCCATGTTGACATATCTATGTGTGTGTGTATGTGTCTGTGTGTCTATGTGTATGCCTCTTTGTGTATGTGTCTGTGTGTGTGCCTCTGTGTGTGTATGTGTCTGTGTGTCTGTGTGTATGCCTCTGTGTGTCTGTGTCTGTGTGTGTGTCTCTGTGTGTGTGTGTCTGTGTGTGTGTGTGGGTCTCTGTGTGTGCGTGTGTGTATGTGTCTGTGTGTGTGCCTCTGTGTGTGTATATGTGTATGTGTCTGTGTGTGCGTGTGTGTATGTGTCTGTGTGTGTGCCTCTGTGTGTGTATGTGTGTATGTGTGTGTGTGTGTCTGTGTGTGCGTGTGTGTATGTGTCTGTGTGTCTGTGTGTATGCCTCTGTGTGTCTGTGTGTGCGTGTGTGTATGTGTCTGTGTGTCTGTGTGTATGCCTGTGTGTCTGTGTCTGTGTGTGTGCCTCTGTGTGTGCGTGTGTGTATGTGTCTGTGTGTGTGCCTCTGTGTGTGTATGTGTGTATGTGTGTGTGTGTCTGTGTGTGCGTGTGTGTATGTGTCTGTGTGTGCATGTGTGTATGTGTCTGTGTGTGCGTGTGTGTATGTGTCTGTGTGTCTGCCTCTGTGTGTCTGTGTCTGTGTGTGTGCCTCTGTGTGTGCATGCGTGTATGTGTCTGTGTGTCTGTGTGTATGCCTCTGTGTGTCTGTGTCTGTGTGTATGCCTCTGTGTGTATGTGTCTGTGCGTGTGCCTCTGTGTGTGTGTGTGTCTGTGTGTGTGTGTCTGTGTGTGTGTATGTGTCTGTGTGTGTGTCTCTGTGTGTGTATGTATCTGTGTGTGTATGTGTCTGTGTGTGTATGTGTCTGTGTGTGTGCCTCTATGTGTGTGTGTGTCTGTGTGTGTGTGTGTGTCTGTGTATTTTAAGCAGGGTGATATTGTATGAAATGAGTGGAAATCACAAAGCCACTGTCTATCCTACCTCATATCCTACCTACACTGATGATTCAAAATGCCAGGTGGTATGTTAGGAAGCCAAACGCAGCATACGTGGGGGAATGTGGCCTACATCGTAGGTACACTCTAACAGGTAAAAGTATTGTGACCATCTTAAAGAGGTTGTAGAAGCACTAATCTCTCCTTTCCGCACATTCTCTAGCTGTTACGCGCTGTTTCAAAATTCTCATTCCCAGGGCTGGGGAGATGGCTCAGTGGATAAGAATGCTTGCCATGCAAGCAAAAAGAGCTGAGTTCAGGTCCCCAATATTCATGAAAAAAAAGCTTTGGGTGTCTGTAACTCCAGCCCTGAGGGTGGTAGAGACTTGAGGATTGCTAGAACTTACTGGCCACCAGCCTTGCTTTGTGTTCAGTGAGAAACCCCCATCTCAAAGGAGTAAGGCAGGGTCAAAAAGCAGGATACCTGAAGTCCTTCACTCGTCTCGTCTCTGTATGCACTGACTCATGTAGCTACAGACACACAGGTACATACACCACATATACACACACTTCATACAAGTGTATACAAGCACATTTCCACCCATACCCACACACACAATTCCCATCTCCACTTATTGTAAGCATATTTCTATAAAATGACTTACTGAGAGGGCTTTCCTGACTCAGAATCCAAACAATAAAAGATGCCATTCACATTGGTTTGCTTTTTTTGTTTTCAATTTTTTATTTTTGAAATGACTTAAACTCATAGTTTCTAAAACAGTAAAGAGCATCCGTCAACCCGCTGCTCCCAGAGAACATCTCATACCACGTGGTCTAGCCAGACAAACTGACATTTGTCAAAACCAGGACTTTGACAGTGGTTCAACACTGCCACATGCATCTCCTTATCTATAGTTTCAGAGAATGTAGTCAAATGCAGTCTGGAAATATGAAATGGAAAAGTCCAGAAACACAATTCATGACTTTCAAATTGTATGTCATTCTGGATACCATGATGAAATCTCATCCCATCAGCTCTGCTCTACCTGGGATGAATCATTTTATTGTGCAGAGTGTCCATACTGTATATCTTACCCACCTGAGAGTCACTCACATTAGCCTTTTCTGTTACCAGAATGCAGTCTGGTAGTCAGGTCATACTTATTTTATTTAAACGAAACCCAAGAGTAGGGATCCGGGCAACTCAGCATACAGAGAAGTCATCAAGTGCTTCCTTTATGGGAAAAGATGAAAGTTCTAGATTATGAAGGAAAGGATCATATGCTGATGTTGCTAAGAAGGAAAGAATCTTATATTCAAGAAATTGTGAAAAAGGACAAAGAAACCCATACCAGTTTTGCTGTCACATCTCACACTACAAAAGTTCTAGGCAGAGTGCATGGTATGTGCTTAACGCAGATGGAAGAGGCATCCAAACATAAATATATAGGGGAAGACCACCACATGTGTAAGGTTTGGACGGTCCATCATTTCAGATATCCATTGGGGGTCTGGAATGTGTATCCCTCTGACAGAGGAGGGTACTGTGTTAAACCACAAACCAATTTGAGATTTACCACTTTGCTCAAGGTTTATATGATAAGGCATGGGAAAAAAATGTATGTATTCCAACCCAAATATTCATTTTCATTCCTTTGGAATGGCTTTGCATGGAAAGTGTTACAGTGTTGATCTTTCTGCTTCTAAATAATGCTCACTGTCAAGGTACAATCTGATGCAAAGAAAGAAAGTCATAGGAGACAATCAACCTCCACCCTTTTCCAAACAAAGACACAAAGAATGCTTTCCGGGTATTGCTCATCCCCCTACCCTAGTGTGTTAGTGCAGGTGAGAACATGCCAAAGTACACTTGTGGAGGCCACAGGACAACCTCAGGTGTTTAGCCCTTGCCTTCTACCTTGTGTGAAAGAGTTGCTTGCTGTTCACTATAGCTTATGCCAGACTAGCTGGTCATTGAGTTTCTGAGGAATCTCCCCATCTCTGGCTTCCATCTCACTATAGGAGTTCTCACAACTGGCTTTATGTAGGTTCTGAGGCTCCTAAGTCAGGTCTTCATACTTGTATGGTAAGCAGCTCATCCACTGAGCCATCTCCTTAGCCCCTAGTGCCTTTTCATGTTATTTTAATTTATCAGCTTACAAGCCTTCTGAAGGCTCAAATATTAGGCATCAGGACAAAATGTAATGCCCTTTCCAGCACTGCTTCACGTCCCCAGCGTCTGCAGCCACCTGCACTTTCTGTCCTTCCCCTGCAGGATATATTTAGGTGTTTGGGAAAAGAAGTGACAGATGAATGCTCAGCGCTAAACAAGATCTTTATAACAGCTTCCCTAAGGGTTGGGCAACATTGTGGAAGAAGGGGTGGCTAGCACATAAGAGCCAGAAAGTAGAGAGAAGGGCTGCGACTTGTCATCTTCTGGACAAGACACAGCCTTTGCAGTCATGAACTCACAGCAGCTGAGGATGCCTGCACAGAATCTACAAAAGACTGGGCCTGTCAACTGTCAGGCATGGATAGAGGAGGGCTTTGGGAACCCTAACCCTTACTGCTGAACGTTTGCTACTGATAGATACAGGGAGCAGGGAAATCATTGCCTTCAGTTGTGTGCCCACTAATGACCTCACCAGGGCTCCAATGGACACTTCCAATCTAATGGTCATACAAATGACCCTGGCAAAACTAAATGGGTCACAAAATAAAACCAAAAGTCATAAATCTGGGAAAGTGTCTGGTTCAGGGGAAGATGAAAGTCAGGGAAAGAGAGTAGTCAGAGTGCATTAAATACATGTATGAAATTGTGAAGCAAAATTAATAAAAAAGGATAATAAGAGACTCTTTGCCCATGTGGTGGCACACGCCTTTAATCCTGAAACTTGGGAGGCAAAAGCAGGGGGATCGCAGTGAGATAGAGGCCAACTTGGTCTACATAGTGAGTTCTAGACTAGCTGGGGCTACAGGGAGACCCTGTGTCAAAAAGATAAAAAAACAGAGAGACTCTTTAAAATAAAAGTGGAATGCTCTGCCAGGCACGCCCGAGGAAATGTACTGCCTTTATTGGGATGCCACCACTGCACTGTACCACTTCAGATGGGCCCAGTGCAGATGAGACACTGTGCATAGCCTTTGACCTTGGCATCCCTTGAAAGCCTTGGAGAGGAGATAGTGTGGGGACACAGATAGAGTTCATGAAGCTGTTCTGTCCTCGAAATGAAAAATGCGCACATTCTCACATAGACAATCAGAAATAATGGTTACCAGATGCCTGGGCATTCCCTGAGCTAGGCAAATTGACACAAGTAGATGATGACATGTAATACTGAGCGAAGGATTGTGAAAGAACTTGTAAGGAGCTGGGTAGAGAAGCTGTGGTGGCTGATGTCAACTGTCAACTTGAGGGAATTAGAATCACCGTGGAAACACACCTCTGGGTGTGTGGATGAGGGTGTTTCCAGAAAGGTTTAACTGAAGAAAGAAGACCTACCCTGAGTTTGGGCAGCACCATTCCGAGGGCTGAAGTCCCAGTCCCAGACTGAATAAAAGGAGAAAGTGACCTGAGCACCAAGCATTCAGCACTCTGTGGCTCCTGACTACAGGTGCAATGTGACCATGCCTCGCGCTCCTACTGCTGTGACCTTCCTGTCATGATGAACTGTACCTCCAACTGTAAGCCAAAATAAGCCCTTCCTTCCTTAAAATATTTTGTCCTGTTCTTTTTTTTTTTGGCACACTAACAAGAAAAGTAATTAATATAGTGGCACATGCCTATAATCCCAGAACTTGGGAGGTAGCGGCAGGAAGATCAAGAGTTCAAGGTCATCCTTAGCTACATAGTGAGTTCAAGGCCAGCTCAGTTTACTGAGACTATTTCTATCTCTGTCTCAGAAAGGTATGATTCACAGACAGACAAAATCATACTATATATAAAACTTAAGCATATACTCACAGGTAGTGAACACAGTGCAAGGTGTGGGAATGAGAAGTGTCCAGATCAGGTTAAGTTGCCTCTGGCTTCAGGGAGGCCACAGGAATCAAGTGAGGAGGGTGAACAAGATGCCTTTGACTGTGCTGGCCACTTGTTTCTTAAAGCTGGAGGATAGCTACATGAGAGTTCTGTCATCATTCTCAATATGGTTTTTGTGTATCTTCAATGTTTCAAGATGCTCAAGATTGAAAATAAAGTCTATTCTTGTAAAAAAAGGGTATGGAATATGGTGCAGTGGGTTGCGACCCTGGAGACGGAGCTGAATGAGATGCTTTCACTTTGATACCATGGGCAATCTGCCTACCTTCCCTGTGCTTCTGCTTCCTCACTTGTCAAGAGCACCTCCTTTGGGTTACCTGGGAGGCTTAAACAAGACACTGTTGGAAGCTCATTTACCACCATGCTTGACATAATCATCTCACAATGAATGAGAGATTTTAGCTACTGCACAATATGTGAGCTTATTTGATCATTGTGATGACTCACCGATTGACAATAGAGCAAAACCATGTGCAAATAATACAGATACTTCCATCTGCTGACCACTGTAATGTAATATTTAAGACACAGAATAATGTCCTTCTTCCAAATCTAGATTTATGAGTCAGCCTTACTTGAATAACTAGGGTCACTCCATTGAAATATCTTGTGGAGAGACTGTTGAATTTTTGTTTGGATTCTAGCCAGTAACCATAAAAATTCTTTGCCACTCAGTAAGGCTATGTATTATAGCCATGTAGGCATCCTGGATATCAGAACTTTCACTTTTTGGCTGTGCCTGATAAACTTGAACATGACACCTTCAGCAGTTTTAAGATTTATGGCAACAAATTCCAACTTCCTGGCCCTGGGCCCATGCAAGTCATGTTACTCACTACCATATAACATTACCCTTGGTAGCCAACTCACAAAGCACGGTGCCTAGGACAATGTTGGAATTCATTACCAAGATACCAGAGAGGGAGTTGACTTTAATAACAGCCACATTTGCATCTCTTTGCTCTCCAGTGGGAGACTTTCCTTTACCATGTTAGCCCCAAGTCATTCTGCTAAACTTTAAGAGAACCTTGCTATCTTAAAACTACAGTCTTCTGAAGTTGGCCATCTGATTGCTAGGATTTCTGCTTCACAAACAGCAGAGAGGAGAGGATTACAAAGTGAAACTCCAGCTGGCCTAAGAAAAGTAAATGCCATCTAGCCTTACCATCTGTAGGGCTGTAGATCCTGAAAACTTTTCTGTTTTTAAGAAAAAAAGCATCTTTTAATCCTTAAATAGTACAATACTCCCAGAATGTTCTTGAGCCTATAAATTTACTTTTTACATGTAGGTCTATGAAGTACAGCCTTGTTGATTCAACATCTGGAACTATTCAGGTGGTTTGTCTCTGCCGAGTTTATGAACAATAAAAGCAAACCACTGGATGATTCCTGGATATTTAAACTCTGGCCATAGGCATCTCAGCCTCACTACTGACAAACACAAGATTTTAATTTTCTCCGTTGGAGCCAAATGCAACAAACGTGGTTGTGGATAGAAGGCTAAGTGTCCTCCTCAAAAATAGGCTACTTGTCTAAGATACAATTTTTTCAACTGGGAGGCACATACTCAGAATCACCAAACTCCTTGAAATTCCTGGTCCACCCTCAAATCCAAGCATAATTTTACTTCAAGAAATGGACTAAAGTGGACCACTTTGTAGTTACAGTGCCCCTCAACTGAAAAGACATTTATATAGCTCCTGTAGCGATACCATCAACCCCACTCCTGGAACTGTTTAATCATTACCTTAAAGAAACTAAATAAAGATTTCTCTGAAGTGATTCCTCAGCTTTCTGAAGTTAATATTAGATTTAAAGAAAAGACTCAGAAATGTCATCAGAATCAAAGATAATGAATCTTTGAAACCAAGTAAGAGACAGAAAAAGCCAACTACACAGATTCAGTCAGGAATTATAGAAAAAGCTGTGGCTGTGCTATGAAAACATCACTTTGTAGTCACAGTACAATTTAAGATGGTATAAAGAAGGCTATGTACTAATACCACCAAGTGCTGAAGCACAGGATTAATTAAAAATCTGGACACCATGCACCAAACCAGCTTAAACATGGGCCCACCAGGAGTAAGGCTGACCCACATGACTGCAAGTCTCTCAGAAAAAGAATCACTTTCATTTGTCTCTTCATCCTTCATACTAGGTTTCATGTATGGTAAGAGTCTAATTCTAGAATGCAGGTATTAGTACTGGATTATGGCTTTATTGAGAAGAATTTTATTCAAACTGTGTGACAATTGCAACCAAGTGCCTTGACTTCAATATAAAACACCTCCAAAAGAAACTGAAACCTTCCTCACAACTTATTGAGAGAGATTTTCCGTTATGTCGATTGTGTTCAGAAAGGTGATTTGGGAACACAGGTACACCCTACCCAGCAGCCAGCATAACCTTTACAATGTATCTCATGTCATCATTACATCATGTCAGGCTCACTGCTCTTCTTTGACTGTACAGACTTACCAGGGCCCCTTTACAAGGGTGAACAGTCCCCGTAGGACCTGTCTCCTGCAAAATTACCACTCCTATCATCACCAGGCACCAGGCATAGGGGTCTCCACTCCATCCCACTGAAATGCCAATCCATGTTCCCACATGGCCACGTATGTGAGCTTCCATCTCCCTTCCCCACTTTGCCACCTGGTCAGTGCCAAATGTCCCAACACCAAAGACACTTGCTTAGAGGGACCTCCTCCAATGGTTCATCACCAGATGGGCTGTCTCTGGATGGGAGTTCTTTGTAGCGTGGACAGGTCATGTTAAGGAAACTGAAGGCAGGCTCTTCTAGAAGCCATGGATGGTCCAGGTAGAAGGCGGAATGTCCAGATGATGGTAGCTGGGATAAGGTGCAGACTAGGAGAAAAGATGAATAAAACTATTCCCAATTTTATAAAGCATCTTCAGCAGAGCATGAAGCCTAGTACCAAAATATTTGGACCATAAAACACAGTAAGGGAAGAGCTTTAACAGAGACAGCCCAAGCTTGGATGTTTCTCATGAATGGTTGGTCCTATCTGCTGTCACTTCCTCCCTCCCACAATTAAAGCCAGAGTCCCATTCATTCCTTCATTATGTCTTATGCCTTACTTCCTCATTTTCAGTAAAGTTTGATTGGATTTTTTTCTGTTTCCCTTTAAAAATTTTTGTGAGTGTGTGTTGTGTATATGTGTGAGGTGAGTTTTTGTGTGCTGTATATATTTGTGTTGCACAAGCAAAGGCCAAGGCATCAGGAGTCTTCCCTATGACTCTCCACCTTATTCCCTTGAGGCAGGGTTTCTCGCTGAGCCTGGAGCTCATGGCTTTGGGTTGGGCTGGCAGCCAGCACACCCCAGTAGTCTTGTTTCATTTCTGCTCAGTGCTGGGGTTACACCTGGGTTTCATATGGAAGCTGAAATCCAAATTCCAGACTTCATGCTTACCCAGCAAGCACTCCTGAGTCATCACTCCAGCCTTCGGTCTCCCTTTTGGGACAAGATCAATCTTCCAACAAGATTTTAAAATGCAGAGAAACCTAACCTTTTTGAAGATCTAGCACAATCTTAAAAGAATCTTAATCAAAATAATAATACAACTAGACTTGGTGACACAGACCTATAATCGCAGATACTTGGGAAGTTGAGGCAGGAGGATTGCAAATTCAAGATCTTCCTTGACTTCAGGAAGCATTCAATGCTCATATGGGCAACTTAGTTAAACCCTGTTTCAAAATAAAAAGTAAAAAGAGGGCTGGAGATATAGCTCAGCACTACAGTGCTTGCCTAGCATGTGTAAGGCCCTATAATAATTAATAATAACAATGACAACAAAGCAATAATAAAAGTATGCTACTCAGCTGTTGTATTTGGCATAAAATTAGAAATTAAAATGAATACTTATCAGAAGGGTACTTTCCTTTACTAGATAACTATGTGAACACAACTTGCTTAGATTAAGTTAATACACACACAGATGGCAAGGGGGAGACTGAAAAGGCAACAGAGCAAACATCACTGAAGATAGTGCTGATGTGTGCACAAGAGGCAAAGGGCCAATTGGTGCTTTCACAGCATGTGGTTGAATAGTTGCCAAACAGTGACTGTTTCCATCCCGTGTTTAACTTTTAAGATCCACCTTGTAGCTTGAAAACCCATAATAACCAATCGCTGGAGAATCTTACTACTTTGAGCTCTGTTGCTTTGACCTGATGATAATAATAATGATGCCGCTAAAAACACCCCTACACCAGGGCCACAGTGTGAATAGTGACAAAGGAGGTGCAGGCAGCTGCAGGGTCAGGAGGGTCTGAGTTCTCATCGCTGATCTGTGACTCATTGGCCACATGATTCTCTAAGTTATTCAGCTTTTGTGAGCCTCAGTTTCCTTATCTGTAAGCTGGGTTAAATAATCACGCTTGCTTCTTACAGATGCAGACAGGATTAACAAATATGTGCAATATGCCTTGTATTGGAATGATGCTCAGTACACGAGATTTTTCCATTTCTTTCAAGACCTGTGTCTCAGTCTCCCACTGTGGACAGTGAACACAACGATTGAATTACTGGAACCATGCCCTGATACCAGATAAAGTGAGCGCCAAGCAGCCCGCAAATCCTTTCTTGTCCGTCTGTTAGGGAACAGCAATTGTCAAAAAAATTACTGGCTGTCATTCTAAAGACTTTATAGTTTCTATCCTTTCCAAAAAATAGAGAGAGATCAATTAGTGAGTTCATAAGAGTTTAAACATATCGATTTTGCAGAGAATGCTAAAAAAGAGATAGTGTAACAATTAATTCAAGATTTGGGTTTGATTAGGACTGCCTGGCATGTGTAGCAACAGTTGTGAGGCTGGAGAAATTTTTCCTGCATATAATAAACCCAAGAGATTTATTTTGGCCATATGAATCATTTATACTTAGCACTTCTTTAATAGGTTGGCAGCAGTCTTTTAACAAGTATCAAATATGAAAAGGAAAGGGAGAAGCTTTTAAACGTGTGATTTCACTCACCTACCAAGGCATAGTTCATTTACAAGTCCTCTGCAGGTTCTAAAGCATTTTCATCTGAATGCACTTGCTGAATCCCCCATGTTCCTTTGCCCCACTCTACCTTATGAGGAAACTACCATGGAAGCAACTGGCCCAGGCAAGTAGCAAAACAGGCCTAGAGTGAGTTCTTCCAAAGCCAAGTTTGATGATGATCTTCCCACAACCACACAGCCACTTCTGTATATTTAATATCAAAGTTAGAAACCAGGAACCGGGGCTGGAGAGATGGCTCAGCAGTTAAGAACGCTGGCTATTCTTGCAGAAGACCCAGGTTCAAATCCCAGCACTCACATGGCAGCTAA
>NW_008332149.1:2849931-2867561 GCF_000622305.1 Nannospalax galili | reverse complement strand
CACATGGCAGCTAACAACTGTCTGTAACTCCAGTTCCAGGGGATCCGACAGCCTCTTCTTTCCTCCGTGGGCATTGCACGACATGGGTGCACTTACCTACATGCAGGCAATACACACGTACACATAAAAATAATAAAATACTTTTAAAAATACTATTGCGGGGGGAGAAACCAAGAACCAATCATCTGTGGACTGGATTGCATCCATTCAACATTGATATATTGAAACTCTAACCTCCAGCCTCTCAGAATGAGAGGACACACATACGTACATGGGGGAAGGTATCAGGAATATATGTGTTTGGAAACATGGCCTTTGAAGGGTTAAGGTAAAATTACACTATAACTGTGGGTCTCAATTCAATTCGGCTTTCTATGCAGAAAGAAAGAGGAAATTTGGACACAGAGAAAGGTACCAGGGTATGTGCAGGCCCCCCAAGTGCATGCAAGCATCTGTATGCACATGAGCACACATATATGCATATAACACACGTATGTACATGAGGGGAAGGTATCAGGAATATATATATATGTATGTGCACATATAAGGTCATGTGAGGGCATGGTGAGAAAACAGCAAGGCCAGGAGAGAGACTCCAGGGCAAAAACAAACCTGATGCCTTGACCTTGGACTTCTGGCTTCCAAAACTGTGAAATAAAGGCTTTTTTTTATTTTTATGGATTTTTTTCAAAAGACAATGTAGAGTACAATGCATCTTTCGTCCAGAATGAATATATTATGTTTTATAACCACACATTGCTTAATATTCTTAATTATTGATGTATATTTATTGCATGTAGTAATGGGTTTCATAAGGACACTTTCAAACACGTATGTGATGTACTTTGACCATGCTCTTCTGCCTCAAGTATATTCTGAGAGACCCAGTTTGTGGAGTTTGGTTAGAGCAGCCCTAACAGACACCACAACAAAAGAAAGAAAGAAAGCTTACACCCAAACTAACAATCTAGCACTAATGTTGACTCGACCTATTTGTTCAAGGTTAAAAAAGTCTTTCTTTTTCTACATGTATATATAATTTCCACATATATAATTAGATTTCACTTTGGAATATGTATTAGTCAGGGTCCAGTCAGGAGAAAGAAGTGAAACCATACAGTAATTTGAGCAAGAAAAATTTAATATAAAGCTTATTAACAGTAAGGTATGATTGGAGTACTGGGCAAGGGACTGATACTTATTAATAGTAGATAAACAGGCAAATAGAACTCGCAGGGGTATAGAAACAGCAGCTCTAAGGAGTCACTACCTACAAGGGAACATACACAAAGCCCCAAAGAAGTGCCCCCAGGACAAAGATCTTGTAGAAGGCATAGCCATGACTCACTGGATGGCAGAGAGGTGGCTGTGTTACCATACCAGAGGGATGTGCTGGATATAAGCCCTTTAGAGAGCCAGGGGCATCTGTTCAGAGTGGTATCTCTGTGACTAGGATACCATTTGACAAGATGTGGGGGGGCAGGGGAGCTGTGTAAATTAGTCATGCAGCTCAGTTGTGCAGTGCTTGCCCAGTATGAGGCCCTGGGTTTGATCCCCAATACCATGCCAGATAGACAGATACTAGATAGATATAGATAGATAGATGATAGATAGATAGATAGACAGATAGATAGATAGACAGATAGATAGATGATAGATAGATGATGATAGATGATAGATGATGATTGACAGATAGATAGATGATGATAGATGATGATAGATAGATAGATAGATAGATAGATAGATAGATGATAGATGATAGATGAAGATAGGTAGATAGATGATAGATAGACAGATAGATGATAGATGATAGATAGATGAAGATAGGTAGATAGATGATAGATAGATAGATAGATAGATAGATAGATAGATAGATAGATAGATAGATTGATAGATTGATAGATTGATAGATTGGTTTGGGGAAGCTCTGGACTACTAGACTGACTCCAGCTGACTATGCTGGAGAGGCTGGAAAGTCTGGAGTGCCACAGAAACCAGGTGTAGGAAGAGTGCTACCAGGTGAAAGAGATAAGCCGAGCTACAGAACCAGAAGGAAAAATCTTTTCTTCCTGCAACAGCCTTTCTAGTGTCTCTTCTAACAAAGCTTGCCATTTCATTAGCCCGCAAAGGAAGACAGTTCAAAGGGTTCTCCATTTTCCCAGCACAGAAAGCGAAGGGTGCATTTGGAGCTGGGAAGTAATACATTGAAAACACGCAGGACACACAGTTGTACTAAATCTGAGATTCTTGTGTACTTGGAGGCCTAAGGCACCCACATCAAGGCAGCTGAATGCTGAGCCAGAGAATATGTAGATATCCAGGGCAGCTTCCCCACAGAGAGGGGTAGAATGTTTGAAAGAGCAAAGGAGGGCGGTAATGATGGAGGGTCATCTTCAGAAGCTCCGAGCTTTCCATCCCTCAGAGTTGTGGGTCCCAACAGAAATCTCCTGCCTTAAACAATGTCTCATACGGTTGCACAATCTATGGCGTGACCCAACTGCAGTTGGCTGTTCCTGGATTTTAATCTCTTGGACTTCCTTGTTCATAAAGTTATGTTTGTCTGAATCACAATATTTACAAGCTAAATATTTAAAACCCCGGTCATCTTGGAATTAGCAAGCACTTAGTGCCAATATGCTTCTTTCTTAATTAACTCTGAACTAGGTCCATAACTGATTTCAATAAATAATTATCTCTAAAGATTTTTAATTATTGAGAGGAAGAGATATACTAAAGACTGCTCCAGATTTAATAGTTTTGGGTCATACAAAGTTGGTATCTACATTTAAAATATATTTTCATTATTTTTAATTTATGTGTATGAGTGTATTGCCTGCATGTGGGTAAGTGCACATGTGTCATGCAATGCCCACAGAGGTCAGAAGAGGGTGTTGGATTCCCCAGGAGCTGGAGCTATAGATGGTTGTTAGCTGCCCTATGGGTGCTGGGAATCAAACCCAGGTCCACTGCAAGAGCAGTCAGTACTCTTAAGTGCTGACCCATTTCTCCAAGCTCCCAGTATCTGCATTTTTAATCCTTCTAAAAGGTTCTAGTTCTACAAAGAGGAAGATAAATCATTGAGAAACTTGCTGAACATTTATGGATAAGTCAGAGACGTTCATTGTTGGAGTTGGATGGGAACTTGGAGGCCCTTCAGGAAGTTTCACTTTCTTTTACATGGGAAAACTGTGTCCCAGGATCCCTGCCCTCAATCACATGGCATCTATATGAACTAGATTCAAGATCTTACAATTTTCCCCAAGGACACCTCAAAACAAAACCAGGTTATACTTGGTATTATCTTAAAGTCAAGGATGTGGGGAAAGAAGGAAAAGGACAGAATGAAGGAAATCTACTTCTAGCCCCAACTTCACCAGATGCCCCAAGGGGTACATTGCAGGAAACCCCTCTTCCTGACCTCACTTCTTCCCAGCGGCCTGGAGGATTGAAATGGAAAACTCTGGAAATGTCTCAATTCTAAAAGGAAACATCTGAAGGAAAAATCGTGTCTTAGGACAATGTAAGAGGAAGAATTTGGAACACATTCCCCTTTGCTTTGTGGCTTTTTGCCTGCTTTTGTATTTGGCTACCTTGGTGTGCTTTGGCCATTTGCATGTTGGACTGTTTGGGTAAGAGAGTCCTTCACACCTAGGGAAAGGGCACACCAATGGAAAGTGTTATATGCACTGGTAACAAGGTTGGGGGGGATGGAATTGTCTCCTCTTTCGAACTTAACTAAGTATTTGGATACAATTGGGGTGTTGATTGACCATTTCTATTTTCAATTCATTTTACGTATTTTTTTCTGGAATCATATATTTTTCTTTATCTCTCTAAAAAGTAATTAAAATATATAATTTATAGATATAGGCATGGTAACACGTTAGGGTATTTGACAAGCATAAGCCTTAACATTTAGGATGAAACACTTTCATAACCTCCAGTCTAGCAGGTTTTGGGCACCGGGCGATTGTGACCCGGAGGCTGACCTGGCGCAGCTTTATTCTTCTGTTAGTGAGGAAGAGAAGACCAGTGTGGGTTACTTTGAAAGGCTGCACTTTGTACTTTTCCTTTCCTAGGTGCCCCCTTCTCTCCTTTTAACCTCCTGTTAGGGATTTGGGATTAAAAAAGTGTAGATAATAGTAAAAGCACTGTACACCATTACATCTTCAAGAAGAACCTCATTCAGGCAATCAGTAGCATCTAAGTCTATTGTATTGGTCAATTAAACGTGTCTATCACATCAGGCTGCCCAAACACGCCAGGACTTGAGGGACTGCAGAGTCCTCCCCCTGCCCCCATTCTGTAACACCAGACACAGGAGCACCAGGAAACTGGCCCCAAGAACCTCATTCCATCCAACAGCCATGCTCAAAGCACCAACCTCATCCACAAACCACAGACTAATTCAGTAGTCCCTCTCCTACCAATGCCAAGAGCCAATCTTGCCTCTACCCTCTTGCCATGAGCTCTGACTCAAAGTTCAACATGCTTTTGGTTTTTCCAGACCTTTCAAAAATGTTATTTCAAGGCCACTTCCTGTCTCCTCATTTTCTACATTCTTGACAGTGGTATGTTTTTCATACTCTCCACAACAATGTTTTGCTGGTAGAACAGTGTTTGTTTTTTATTTCTGCACAGTGTTCTAGCTGGTTTCATGCCCATTTCCTAATTAATTGAATGTATAGAACCAGAGACTTACAGAGCTCCTGTGGGGATGGTAGCATAGGATTTTTTCCTGCTGAAAATAAGAAAGATATATCCTCCTCACTTCTTTTTTCTGGCCACTGGAGAGCCTCAGCCTCATATATAAACTCTATCGTGGAACTCAAGACTGTCTAGCAGGCTTCGCTCTAAACAATGCTAAATAATACAGTCAAATTTTCTCACTAATCATGCTTGTAGAATCCCAGAGCAGAAAGCACATTCTTTAAGAGGTTTTCGGGGGGTGTCTCCTGTCTCTGTTCCCCTTTTTCTAGTGTGTCACATAAACATTGAATCATATGCTGATTTATTACCAGGCAATAGGGTACAATTTGCACTATGTTTAAGATGGTTTTATGTGATTTTTATCAATACCTGTCAAGGACAGAAGAGAATTTCTTTTTACTAAATTACCTTGAGAGTGATGAATTTTTTTAGTGATTAAAAAAAGTGAAGTGTGAAAATTGCACTTTGATGCGACTACAATCACACATTCTTTTTAGAAGTTTTAGTGCATTAAATTGATATGCAGCCAACAAAAGCAGGGATGAATATTGGATTTGGGGCACTATTTTCTCAGTGGAAGCGTCACTGATGGGAGAACAGTTCAGCCTTGACCTTGAGATCTAGCAGGAGATCTGCCAGGACTGAGTGAGTCAGGCCCTGAAGGTCTTCTAGACGCATCATTCAGCTCAAGCCAAGAGCCTGGCCCCTGGCCTCTATGTTGAGACTTCCAGAATATTCCCCAGGAGGGTAGCTGTGGTGGCAGCACTTGTTTACCTTCAAGTAGGATGTTTTGAGACCCTAGCGAGACACAATGGTAATCTGTATGGCAAACTTTCAAGTTCTGTGGGTTTGCTGCTGCTTACAGAAATCTGAGCTAAAAGTGAGGTCCCTGCTCCCTGCCACTGAGTTTAATAACAGAACATGAAGCAACCACATACACAGACCCTATTTATTGACAGTAGGCCCCAACTTTTCCCTTCTTGAAACATGAGTCACCAGGGCATAGACCTTATATCATAAGCAGAAACCAGATACCCTTAGAGTCAGAAGTATCTCCAACACTAATTGGATTAAATATCATGAAGCGTGCTCGCAGACTCGGGCATTCAAATCAAATTAGCCACCATCTTATTTTTTTAAAAATAAAGAATTAGTGCCTTGTGTGTACATTATCATCACAATTTAATGGGGGAGAGGGCATGGTTGGAACGTCTCACATCTCCAGAACGCAGACACCACAAGTGCCCTCTGTATTTTTTTTTTCCTTGCAAAAGAAGAGCTAGAATCTTAAAGTGCAACAGCCAACTTGACTCCCCCTTTCAGGGACCACAGCAGAAGCTCCTTACTTGGAAATGAGAAGATGGAAGTGCAAAGAGGTGGGGACCAGCTCCATACCTCACAGTGGCTCAGTAGCAGCTAAGACCCAGGTGTCTCCACTGGCGATGATGTATGCACCCTAGGAACTCCACCGGGGTGTCCTCTTGAGGAAAGAGTGACAGTCCTTCCACGTAGCAGTGGGATCCTGAAGCACCTTTGATGCTGGGCTTGCCTTGGGAAATCCAGGGCTGAAGGGTTATCCTGTCCTCAGAAGACTCAGGATCCACCTCCTTTCCTCACAGCTATTCACTTGTAAAGGCAAAAGGGACCCAAGGCCACACTAATGGCAGAAGGCTTCCACTTCTCTTTGGAATGTGGGAGACTGGGAACACTTGTGCTGTTCAGGTGACAAGAGGAAAAACTAGGACAAGATAGAAAGTGTGCTTTTCTACGAGGCTAGAGAGGCACAGAGACCATCCCATCACCTGAAGCCTGAGGAGAAGATTCTGAGTTTGAGGTCAACCTAGACTACATAGCAAGGCTTTGTGTCAGCAAATGATGAGAAACACATTGTATGTATGTGTGTGTGTGTGTGTGTGAGAGAGAGAGAGAGAGAGAGAGAGAGAGAGAGAGAGAGAGAGAATAGGATTTATAATATTTGGGAGTAAAATGTATGACCCTATAGCACTAAAGATGGGGGAGTAAAGATGGATATGATACTCCTCAACTTACGAGGGGATTGTGCCCCGGTAAAGCTGTCATACGGGGAGGAAATCAAGTCAACGCTGTTAGACACTGTCTGTTTAGTGCTTACACCACAGTTTAAGGTATAGTTTATTAAGGCTGCAAACTATAGTCTCTAGAGCAATCATATAAAAGGATAAAGTAGAGGAGCTCTTTCTTCTGCTTTTCATCCTTCCCTTGGAGAAGAATGGAGAGCCCTTCAGAATGGGAGTTCCTTCTAGCAGCTACAAGAGCTGGCTCCTGGGTCTCTTGAGTCCCTGCTCAACAATGCCCTTGATCCTGGGAAGCAGCCTCACCCTAAGGTATGACCTACCTGGGACCACACACATCCTAATGGCCACCAATGGAGTAGACACAGAGTCCTAGAAACCTTGCTGCACTGGGGATCATCTCCAGAGTCCCCTGTAAGGCTGGCTGAGGCCTTAGTTGCAACGGGATGGCTAGTCCTCTAAACACTCCCTCTACCCCACTCCTGTCTTCCTTAGCCCTCACTGGAGTGTGTCTTGGGACTGCTCCCAGCAGACCACTAGCATCTAATTCATTTTCTGGGGAACCTGACTTGTGACAGCTGGCCCCAGGCATGTGGGGGAGCTGGGTCATCTGCAGGACCTTATCTCCCATGGTGGGTCCCTGCAGCCATGGTGGCAACCAAATTTTCAATACATGAGTATTTTTGGAGGGGCACTTCATACCCAAACCATAGCAGAGATTCTAGCTGAAGGAGTGGTGAGACCCAGCCCAAATGTCCAGCAGGAACCAGGCCAGCACGTGTGGTAATCAATGGTGAGGGTGCTGGGCAAAATGAGACGAAGTGCAAAGGTGGATGGGAAAATTCACTGGTACAGAAGCACTCCTCTTTGATGCAGCATTTTGCATTCTGGCAGGAAATGGAGCCAGTATCCTGTGGCGCTATGGGAAGCAGAGATGCCTGGTCTGCCATGAGGACATGGAGGAAGATGCTGCTGGGTTATTTGTGGTTCCATTTGTTGAGCTGTATGAGTGTATTACTCCAGATGTAAGTTCTTTATCAGATAGGTGACAAGCAAACCCCTTTTCCCATTCTGTGGGCTGCCTTTTCAATTCCCTTAAAATTTCCTTAGATGAACATAATTTTAATCTATTCTATTCTTTTGTTATGTACCAGGTTTTGCATGAATTACTTTTCTGTGGTTGTGAAAAGTCATCATGACCCAGGCAACTTATAGAAGGAAGAGTTTATTTAGCTTGCGGTTCCAAAGGGGCAAGAGTCCACCATGGCGGGGAGGCATGGCAGCAGGTGGCGGGAGCATAAAGGTAAGTGTTCACATCTTCAAGCAGGCACAGGATGCAGAGTGTGACTGGAGATCTGTCAATGCCTAAGAACTCTCTAAGCCTGCCCCCAGTGACGGACGTGCTTCCTCCAGGATAGCCACACCTTCTAAGACCTCCCAAAACAGCGCTACCAACTGGGGACAAAATGTCCAAATACTTGGAGCCTATGGGGGACATTCTCATTCAAAGCACCACAGGTACCATAGCTAAGAAACAATTGCCTTATACAGGTCACACAAAGTTACTTAGGTTTCCTGTTGAAAGTTACATAGCTTCTGCTCTTTTTTTTAGCTCAGTTTTAAGTTGATTGCGTCAGCTAGCGCTCCAACTTCAGACGTTTGTTTGTGAACATGAAGTTGTTCTAGTACCCTCTTTTGAAATCGCTCTTCCTTCCCCACTGAATGGTCCTGGCACCTTTCTTGAAAATCAGTGTGCTACAGGTGCGCAGGTTTAGATCTGTGCTCTCAATTCCGCTCCATCAATCTACCCTGTGCCTGTTATCACACCATCTTCATTGTAGTAGCTTTGTAGGAAGTTTTGAAATGGGAAAACATGACTTCTCCAACTTTCTTCTTTTTAAGATTGTTTTGGCTATTGTAGGTCCCTTACATTTCCATATAAATTTTGTAAGAAGCCAATTTATATACACATGCGCACAAAGTTGGAGTTCCAAGAGACATTGGATTGAATCCATTGGTCACTTTGAGAAGGATTACCTTTTTATTTTGTCTTGTCTGTGTGTGTCTTTTACTTGAGACACAATCTTGCCGCATCAGTATGTGGCCCATGTTGGCCTTGAACTGATGATTCTCCAGGCTCTGCTTCTCAAGTGCTAAGATTAGGCATAAGCTATCACACTTAGTCAGAACTGCTTTCTTAATGATAGTAAGTCTTCTAATTTGTGAAAATAGGCTACCTTTTAATTTATTTAAATATCCTTTAATGTTTTATAGTTTTAAGTGTGTATATCTTGTATTACTTTGGTTAATTTATAATTAAGATTTTATTCCTTGAAATACTGTGTTAAATGGAGTTATACAAATTTCCAACTTGTTCATTGCTGGTATAAAAATACAACTGGCTCTATAAATTGATCTTATATACTGTACTTTTTCTGGGCTAATTTTTTAGTTGTAACTTTACTTAGTTGATTCCTTAGGGTTCTCTGAATATAAGATCATGTCATCTGTACTATGACTTGTATTCAGGATGCTTTTGATTTGCTTTCCCTGCCCAATCTCTCTGAATAAGCCCTCCAGTACAGCCTTCAGCAGCAAAGGCCCGACTTCTTTTGCCTAGCTTTACAAGCAGAGCATCCTCTTTTTATCACTTCTCTCACTGTGGTAGCCACTCCACATTCTGTGGCATTATCAGTTCCCCTTTGTCATAGTTCCTTCAGGTTGCTATAACAAAATACCACAGACTGGGTGGGATGTGAACTAGAATTCTCTGGTCACGATGATGGTGGCTCTGAACGAAGATCAAGGTGCTGGTGAGTCTGCATCTCAGGAGGGACAAGTCCAGGGGCAGGGTACTCTCTGAAGCTCTTTTTTCACTAATCCCATTCATGAAGTCTCTGTCCTCCTGACCAAAGCATTTTCCAAAGGCCCTGCCCCCATCACCTTGGAGGGGGTCAGATTTCAACACATAAATTTTGGGAAAATACAAACATTGGGCCCAGAGCACTATTTATCAGGTTGTGGACATGCCTTCCTGGTCCTAGTTTTTGAGTGTTCCCTAGCTATTTTCTTAAGAAAAGAAGAAAATACGCCTAGAGTTAGTTGGACTTCTGACTATGAACATTCCAGAAGGAGTTGTCATAGTTAATACAACGACAGCCCAAGACAAAAAGATGAATAATGCTGTTGTATGCCAAGTTGAGGGAGACACCGCACTATAAAAATCAACAAATATTCCCATCCAAAGTGGCATCGATAAAATCAAGACTATCACTGCTCAAAAAGTCAATGTTTCTGCCCTCCGTCCCTCCATCCCGCCGCCGTCCCTCCATCCATCCCTCCCTTCCACTCCCTCCCTCCCTGGCTCCCTCTCTCCTCATTCCCTCTCCCAGGCCTGAGCCATGGCTTCCGGTTGCCCTGTCCTTGTCAGTTCCCTTTGCCTTGTGAAAGATGCAGGTAAATCTCAACCTGCTTCTGGCTTCCCTCCAAACCCTTTATTTAGTGGATTTCTTCCTCCTGCCACTTCCGTCGACATCTCCTCATTCCCTATTTGTATTCCAGCGGATGACAACAGCTGGTCCTTGGAGGAAGCAGGAAAAGAATGAAGCAAACAATCTTCCCAGTGTTTCAGGTGATTGACTGAAGCTGACCACATGAGAGACACTGTCCCCTGGCATGTCTCTGCTGGACAAAGAAGTCCCTACAGCGGAGTCTGGGAGTCAGTGGCTATGCAGAAATAGGACTCGTCTTTATCTTCTTTGTCTGGAGAGTGTGTGTGTGCGTGTGTGTGTGTGTGTGTGTGTGTGTGTGTGTGTGTGTGTGTGTGTCTGTGCCTCTGTGTGTGTGTTTGAGTGTGTGTGTGGTGTGGTGTGCCTGTGCATGTGTGTGGTGTGTTGTGTGTGTGTGTGTGTGTGTCTGTGCCTCTCTGTATGTGTTTGAGTGTGTGTGTGGTTTGAGTGTGTGCAGATGCCCATGCATACACATGGAAGCCAATGGAGGATGTTGACCACTCAGCTCTATCACATTACCTATTACCTTGAGCCAAGGTCTCTGACAGAAACTGGAGATAAGCTGACAGCCAACAAGCCCTAATGATCCCCCTATCTCTGCCACCTACAGTGCAGCACATGAAGAGCCACACCCAGCTTTTTACATGGGTAGGATCTGAACTTGGGTCCTCATGCATGCAGCAAGCACTCATACCCACTGAGCCATTTCTCCAACCCCAAGAAATAAGAGTACTTGTCCATGGCCAACCTCAGAGGGTCTGACTTCTGGGGGACCAGAGAGCTCCTCTTCATTGATTCTCTAGGGCCTCCAGGGCAGGCCTTCCACTACTCAGTCATGGCCAGGGCAGGGCCCCAGCTACCTAGACACCAGGCAGAAACTCCCAGCACACACCTCCTGAGGCTCCTCTGTACTGCATCTCTGGATGACTAACTATCTCCCAAAGCAAGAACCTGTTAGTCACTTCCAGTCCAGGCTTGGATCTGTGTACAGAGCCCACAGGCATCTGCTCCACTGAGCTCCCCTCAAACCAACACTTCCTTCTTCACGATCTAGAGCCTCCTGATCCTGATCCTTCACAGTGTTCCTGAGGACTCCAGGCATCAGGGGCAGAAATGGGTGTGGCCCTTCTGAGCCCTTCCTGGAACTCCTGGAGCACAATTTGAGGAGCTTTGGCTTGACTTAACCTCTAACTGTGGGCTTCTGCCAATCAACAGGTCCCTACAGGTAGAAGATGCAAGGCTGTTGCTGTGCTGCTCAGCCTCTCTGTGGAGGCCCTGCCCTGCAGGTGTCCTGTGTGCCCACTCATATCTTCTGCTAACACAGCCCCAAATCTCCTTTGAACAACAACTGACTGGTTCTCTCTGAGCAGGTGACTCAGGCTGGTCTATTAGCACAGTTCCGATCTCTGGTGACAGTTATTGCTTCAGGGATGGGCACATAACCCAAGTTTGTTCCCACCGGAGTAAATCCCAGAGCATGTTCTAAAGCTAACAAGGCAAGACGTGCCCCCACCCCTGCCTGGACTCTAATCTGAAAGCTTTGGGCCTGGGGACTGCTGGCCACATGCAGCCTAAGAGCAATGTCAACAGGAAGAAGGATGAAGGAATTGAGAGATAAAAAAATTTTGTTTGACATTTGAGCTCCTGGATTAAGCTGTGCCTAAAGTCAGTATATCCCTTCAACTTTGCAATTATAAAAACACATTCATTTTCTTGAGCTAGTGTGTTAGATTTCCCGTCATTTGCATTCAGAAGATGCCTAACAGACACATCCTCATGCCTGCAGACATGTGATATAATTGGGCTGTTCTGCTCCCTTCCCCTCTTAGTAGCTAAGACTTCCTTCTCCAGAATTTAACTCTCCCTGATCCTTCAGAGTACTCCTCAGATGTGACCATGACTTCTGGCCTCATTCACCGTTTCCTCCTTAAACTAGTATGTTCATGACTTACTTATAACTTTGAATCTACCCATTCACTCAGCCCTTTTCCTAAAGACCTCTTAGAAGCCTTCTTGACCCCTAATAGTAGGATCTAGGATTTATCTGACTTATATCTATATGGCCCCCATCCCCACCATAGGTCCTTAGAATCACTTCTGAGAATTTAAGCTCTCCAAGGGTAGGTACGATGCCTACCAAGCCAAACAGCATGTGGTGGGCAACACTGGAAGGGATTGGAGATGGCTGATGAGCAAAGGCTGCTATTTTGCCTTTTACCACTGTCTGATAACATGACTGTCTGTTTGAAACTTGTGTCTTGCCCAGTCACCCCTCAGTGTGCATAGTGAAAGTGTGCATGGGTAAAGAGTCAGCTGGCTCTTTTGTGCAGTCTCTGGTGCTTCTTGTGCCTGTTCTCCCATGGGAATCCATTACTGGCTGCCTATGGTGAGACCCAAGCTCATTTTAAAGTCAAGACCTTGGGTGGGAAGGACCTATCACCAAGAGGCAGGCACAGACCAACTGTTTCCCAGAGTACTTTATCCTCAGAAAATCCCCAGCCTCAGCATCCTGGGCTCTGCCCAGACTCTTCAAATACAAGGGCAAATCAAATAAATAAAAGTAAATATTGTACTCATAAGCAAGAGAATGCCTAGCAACCAAGAACAAAGGACACTGTGGGGCTGTTGTCATCACAGGCCCAGCGTGAAGCTGCAGGAAAGGCCTTTTGTGTGAACAGGGAGTTTTAAGTGTTCAGTCACAGAAGGGACATGGGGTGCTGAGACTGAGAATCAGCTGAGAGGAGAGGAACAGTCAGGGGTCTCTTTGCTTTTACCCCTCCCACACACACACTGGTATCAGAGTAGGGCACTCCCCTGCAACTTTGAGATTGAAACAAAGGACTTGGTGACCAGGCCTTCATCTCCTTCAGGACCCTACAGCTAAAATCAGTGAAGGTACCTGATTAACCCCAAAGAAAATATCAAGGAATAACCCCTAAAGAAAATTGCGAGTCACAGAAAACATATAAGAGATTGACCGTCTTCTGTGAAGATGTCAAGCCTGTGCTGAAATAACGCACGAAGCACACTATGCCTTTCTCGCTAAAGCAGTCGATTATGAAAACTTTTAGATGCATCCAAAATAGAGAGAAAAGTGCAGTTTTTGAGTCTGTCACCCAGTTTCCGCATCGGGGAGATTCTGCCATTGAGCTTTTCTTTTTCTTTTTTCTTTCCTAAATGATTCACAAGCAGATCTAAGGCCTTTGGTTTCCTCTGCAGATATCGGAGTACATATCGGTGAAAGGAGGACGACTCCTCAAGCTTGGCACAGCCATTTCCCGGCCTAACGACTGGGGTGACTTTGGTTTGAGCATCCTCCAGGATTTAGATCATGACCAAACCACCCCCCTTTGTCTCCAAAGAGTCCTTCTCATTAGCTTTGTGTTCCCATTTTTAAGCTCTTTTTTAAACTTATGAAAATCTGAAGTTACTTGAGGGGTATTAAAAACAAGATAGGCTAAAAGAAGAGGGTGGGCAGATGGAGCAGAAGAAGGGGGAGGGGAGGGAAGGAGAGAAGGAGTAAAGAAGGAAGAAGGAAGGACGGGGGAAGGAAGAGTGGGAAGGAAAAGAAGGAAAGAAGGAAGGAGGGAGGGAAGGAAGGGGGAAGGAAGGAGCGACGGAGAAAACAATGAACAAGGAGCCCACCCAGGCTTCTTTTATGAAACCCATGTGAATCTTGGTGGCATCCACTTTGCCCATGAGAGACCCCTAACCAAGGAGGGTGGGGATGAATTGGTCTTCTGAGGATTTGGCATAAAGGTGGGGAAAAAGGTTGTTGTCAGTGTTTGTAACCACGGAAACTGTGATCAGGACTGGCCATATTAGGGTTTTCCAGCAAATTCGAAGACTGACCCTCTGTCCACACACAGGAATGCAGCTGCATAGAGAGTAAGCGATGCCCTGACCTGGCTTCCCCAGAGACCAAGGTGTGGGGAAGCAGAAGGAAAAGCAGAGCCTTAGAAAGCCCTGTGGAACCAAGAGGAGCTCCCTTGCACAGAGCGAGGTGCCTCTGAGTCCCCACACCTAAGACACCAGAGGAATGGAGAGACTGATGAGCCATGGTCCTACAATCCCATGCTAAGAAAACACAGGTGATCACTCTGAGCTCTAAGTCATTGGAGGATATTCCTAAAGGATTCTTTTAAAAGCAATTTTTCAAATTTTAATTTCATATATTATTACGGGGGTCGGGGCACACGCCATGGTATGTGTATGGAGGTCAGAGGACAGCTTTGTGGAGTCAGTTCTCTCCTCCCACTTTTATGTGCATTCTTGGACTCAAATTCAGATCTCCATGTTTGCATGGCAAGTGGCCTCCCCAGCCATCCTCCTGGCTCCTTGAGAGCAGTCTCACAGCAATTAAGAGGGCAGGACAAGGTCTGAAGGTTCAATAACACAGCAACGCAGTGCCTGACTCTGAGGGAACAGGAAGCAAACTCAGTGATTTGGGACTGCGTCACATATGTGAAGTAGGATGCAGAGTAGCGACCAATCCACCTCAATCTCAGAGAGGGAAGAAATGAGAAATCCTATAATTAAATGTTTAAAATCTGTAGACACATATTTTTCAAAAGCGGTAGAATTTTTGACATTTAAACAAATTTTTTGCAATGAATGCCCATCAACTTGTCATTAAATTTTTTAAAGTAATAATAATAGTAAACATAGCAGAGACAGAGGAAAGGGAGAGAGAAGAGCTTGGGAGAGAGAAGGACAGAGGGGTATGGGGGGAGAGACAAAAGAGGAGGAGAAAAAGAGGAGGGTGAGGTAAAGATTTGAAAAGGGGAGGGAAAAAAGTAATAATGGCATCAGCGAGGCTTAAGAACAGCTAGACAGTTCATTTGGTCATGGTTAAAAAGGTATTTTCATGGGTCTGGGGAGACGGTTCATCAGTTAGGAGCATTGGCTGCTCTTGCAGAGGACCCAGGGTCAGTTCCCCATACCCACATGACACCATCTATCCATCTATAATTCCAGTTCCAGGGAATCCGATGCTCTCTTCTGGCTTCTGTGGGCACTGTATACCATGGGTGCATTTACATACATGCAGACAAAACACTCAATATACATAAAATAAAATAAAAAAGATTTTATATAAAAAAGTCTTTTGTTGAGGGCTGGAGAGATGGATCAGCAGTTAAGAGCACTGGCTGCTCTTGCAGAGGACCCAGGTTCGATTCCCAGCACCCACAGAATGGCTAAAACCATCCATAACTCCCATTCCAGGGCATCCAACACCCTCTTCTGACCTCTGTGGACACTGCATGACATGGGTGCACTTACATACATGCAGGCAATACACTCACATACATAAAATAAAAATAATAAAATATTTTTAAAAAAGTCTTTTGCAAAGAAACAAAGGAGACAAGTCAAAACTTGAGATGGTCTACACAACTGTAACACGCTGCTGACGCGAAGGCCTTGCCAGGCAACCTCTAGCCCATGTTCTTGTCACAGAGTATGTGGCTCTTTTCCTCATGACTAACATGACAGGGAGGCTTGCCTTTGCAGGCTAGGAGGGGAGCAACTCAGCTGTTGCAGAGATGTGTTAAGACTACAGTGAATGAAGGGCAAACAGCTTTCCCACCAATGGGTGCCCTTTGTTAAAACTCCAAGAAATTGGTTGGCTGATAAGCATCTGCTAAGGGGACCCTTATTCATTTAATGGGTGATGACAATGTCATCACCCAGACTTCCCAGGAGAGAGGTTTCCCATGACAAGGACTAGAAAGTGTCCTCCGTCTGTCCCAGATGTAAATAGCGGCAGGTCCAGTTCTCAGTGACTGGTGCTAGTCTGCAAGTGATTATGAGGCAGAGTAGGTAACATGCTGTGCTGGACAGCATCAGTTGCCAAGGTGACACCCCTGAGAAGAGGGAACCTCAGTTGAGGCCTTTCTCCTTCAGACTGACCCATGGGTGTATCTGTGAGGCATTTTCTTGATTGTTGAGTGATGGGAGAGGGTCCACCCCACTGTAGATGGTGCCAGGCAGGTGGTCCTGGGCTGTGTAAGAAATCAGGCTGAGCACAGGCCAGAGGAACAAGCCAGTGAGCAATGTTCCTCCATGGTCTGTGCTTCATTCAGTTCCTGTCTCTAGGTTCCTGCCCTGCTTACGTTCCTGACTTCCTTCAAAGATGGACTGTCACTTGGAAGAGTTAGATGAAATGAACCCTTTCCTCCTCTTAGTAGATTGTGGTCAGTGTTTTATCACGGCAAAAGAAATTAAACCCGGGTTGACTCAGCCCCTCACGCTGGAATCTGGCTGAAACCTCTTGCAAGTAGAAAGTCAAGAGTTCTGGCACAAGGAACATTTGCTGTGAAGATTACTGACATAGAGGTAATATTCCTTTTATACAGAGACGTTTTCCAAACAGCAGTAATTTTGGCTTAAGGCCTGAGCATGGATACCTTAATTCCTTTCCTAGAAGCACTTTCTGGGGACTTTACTATAAACTTCTATTTTTATGGTAAAAAACATCTTAACTTCCCATCCAACCCTGTGACCTAGGATTTTACCTTATTGGCTGTAACCCTATCCAAACGCTCCTCAGCAACGGCCCTGTGATCTCATTTAAGTCTCTGAGATGTAACCTCAGAAGCCAACAAACTCAAATATAAAGAAAGCCAAGTGTGGACTGGAGAGTTGGTTCAGCAGTTAAGAGCACTGACTGCTCTTAAAGAGGACCCGGGTGTGGTCCTAACAACCATCCATAACTCCAGTTCCAGGGGAATCTAACAGTCTTCTGACCTCCACAGGCACTGCACAACACAGGTGCACTTACACACATGCAAGTGATACACTCATCACATAAAAAAATAAATAAATAAAAAGAAGCCCAAGTGTGACTCTCCTGAGAAGCCCACACCCTTGCTTCCTTTCCCTATTAACCCAGGGCTTAAGCCTATGTTATCTTCCTAATAAATTCCAACTCCACTTCATACAATGTCCTCTTGCAATTCTTTTCTACAATGAAGAATCCCATTGTGTTGAGTGGAGGTTTCTAAGAAGAAAGAAAGCAGAAGTGCCTCAACAGGGCTGACAGGCGGAACTTACAGGAGCACATTTCTTGGGGACACTAGGTAGTGTGCCCTCTAAGAGGAGCTGGGAGTGGTGTCTTCCTGCCCATCATCCTGGATCCCAGTTTTACAGCTTCTATTAGGACTCTGAGGGAGGGTCTGGCAGTGATACAGGGTTATCAGAGCTGCCTCAAGCCAGTGGCTTTTGAATTCCTGCCTCATAAATTCAAAGAATGAAATTCACAGACTACAGAGGGTGAGTTTCAGAAGTTTATTATAGACTCATAGGCAGGATTTTAGGAGGGAAAGAGGGAGGAAGGGAAGGTGGGAGGAAAAGAGAG
>NW_008332149.1:2813014-2849915 GCF_000622305.1 Nannospalax galili | reverse complement strand
TGTGTGTGTGTGTGTGTGTGTGTGTGTGTGTGTGAGAGAGAGAGAGAGAGAGAGAGAGAGAGAGAGAGAGAGAGAGAGAGAGAGAGTTCCTGTCTAGCAGGAAGTGTCCCAGGCAATAGAGTGCCCTTGAGCTTCTAGTCTGGGGCTTTCCAAAGGATTTACTGCAGAAACTTGAGGTGAGGTACTTGGGGAAGGGGTGAGCTGGTCCGTCCAGTGTGCATATTTAGGAGATAACAGTGAAACAGGAACTGGAACCCTCTTTGGGCATTTCTGGCCTCCAACAAGGACATTCTAGGAATTGTTGCCTTGGGGCTCTTGCCCTGTGGCCTATCTCTGTCTCCTGTTCTCATCAGGAGGGAATTCAGTAAGGACTGGAAAGTCTCCATCTTCCTCCCTTGCAGGCTCACATTCTACCTGACAGGATACACCAGACTCATACTCAGCTGTCCAGAGTTGACTATGGTGAAGGATCTGGAATGGTCATCTTCTCCCTGCCCTTAGGTCATCAAGCTGCCTCCGTGCTGTTGTACACAGCTCAGATGAGGGGGGATTTGAAACTCAGATGAGGGGGGACTTAAAACTCCTGCCAAGGATGGGAGATGGTTAGTTTGGGGCGCTCCAGGAACTGACACAACTAAGAAGCTCAGACAGGCTGGCCTCTTCCTGAGCATTTATCTGACAGCTGTTTGCTGAGCATCTTTCCACTCCAGAGCTGTGTCTAAGTGCTAAAGACACAGGCATGTAAAAACCAGATAAGCTTACCCTCCCAAGGACAAACAGCAAGACAATAAAGGATGGTACGAAAACAGTGACATGCTGTATCAGGCGGGGTTTGAGAAAAGGAAGCACAGGTGGTAGGTAGCAGGAAGCACTCCGGGTTGCCATTCCGATAGGATGGCCAGAGAGGGCTGCATCAAGAGAGGAAGTGCAGAAGGGTCCGGAGTGAGCCAGGCAAGAACTGGGGAAGGGGGACTCCAAGTGAAAACAGCTAGGGTAAAGGCCTGGTGGCTGATGCTTCCTGGCATGTCTTAAATAAAGTCACAGCAGAGAATGGAGATAGGGCTTGTTACCTTCCGTCCTCCTCTCCTTCCTCTCAATGATTCACAGTGCAGAGTAGTGAGATGAGTATAAACAATGTGGGCACAGTGGATACAAAGGGTCATCTATTAGGACACATAGGAGGGGTTACGAGGGCATCCAGAAGGCTTCCCGTGGGAGGAGTTTCCTGATGCCCAGTAGGGAAGGTGCACAGGGGCTGGGAGGAGCCAAGGAATGAGCGGCACTTCCTTTGTGAGGCCACCAGGGCAGGGCAGGCCAGGGAGTTGAAGCCACTGTACTTTGCTCTGGGAAGAGAGAAGCAGCTTCCTGCCTAGATCCCAGGCAGCAGCCTTACCTCATAGGGCCTTCGAGGACACATCAAGATCTCCGACTTCATCCTACAGTGTGCAGTACCTGGGAAGGTCTTGATCCGCCCTGTCAGACATGGGCACCCAGAATTTGTTCTGGTTACTGCTTGCAGATGGTGGCTTGAAAGAGCACTGGAGGAAGATAGTGGGCCCGGGCACAGTAAGGAGTTCTGATAGGGGATGCCAAGGGCCCGTGGTGGGCCGTGCATGCACCCACCTCCTCTAGCACTCTCATTATGTGTCCAGCTCTCTGGTGATGTGATGGAGTCAGAAAACCATCCAGCTTCAAAGGAAATCCCAGATCCGGTCACAGGAGGGCACAGCTGGAGACATTCTGTGGGGATACCACCTTCCAGTGTTCTCCTGTGCTCTGAGTGACTCAGGAGCAAGTCAGCAAGGGGGAAGTTGCAGACAGAACCCTCTGAGACACGCACAGGTAGGGTCAGTCCCGTTCACAGCCACCCTTGGGAGGATTCTTGACACAGCTGAGGACTTCCTTTTGAGGTGGAATGCTCTGGACACCATGGCCACCAATGATGTTCAGGAGCCCCAGCTCAAGGCCACATAGTTTCTGCTCTTACTCAAGTCTTTCCATTGATTTCAACTGCACTTGGGCCTATTCCCGTGGGAATAGATTGGGAACAGAACAGACAGAGATCTGCATCCAGAGCAGGCCTGTCGCTCCCACTGGGGCCAGGCCCAGGAAACAGATCAATTCTGCTGGTCATCATTCACTTGCTAAGGGCCTCGTCTTTACCCTCTTAGTCCTTGGAATGGGCAATAGCAAAGCTGTTGTAAAGTCCAAGTTTCAATGATGGAGACAAACACCAGCAAGGCTCAGCAGAGGCCCCTCCCTACCCTGGATGCCCTGCTCAAGGTCCACTGCTTGGGTGAACAAGAAAATGCTTTAGTCTCCTCTAGGAAGTGGGTTCAAGTTACCAAGTTCTGGCCAGCTGCTATGTGCACAGCTGATCCTTTGGGAGCTGTTTTGGCATAGAGTGTGAGGTCTGTTGAGAAGACTCAGGCCTGGCTTTCCAGTTTGGTCACCTTACCATGGTAGCAAAGACATGGTACTGCAGGCCACAGGTTGCTTAGGATATCAACCACTAACATGGGATTTAAAAGTTCTTGTCCTGAAATGGTCACAAATGCCCAGCTTCTGTTGTCTTCCTGGGCATTCTGCTATATACTGGAAGGACATGATGTCAAGTGTGGTGACCAAGGGGCTTTCTGGGCATGGAAATCTATTCAGATCTTGGCCCATACCTCACACTGCATCACACTGTGTCATACTGTGCAAGACCCTCCAGCACAGTGCCCAGCATTCAGCAAGGCACAATGGCATGACTGCCATTTCTATTAGTTAGCAAGCCCTCCTCTGTTCATCTGTGAATCTAAGTAGATGCTTCCCTCCATCTACCAGGACTCACGGCTTCTATCTGCTCAGATGCTCCTTTCCCTATCCCCAACCCCCATGTCTACACAAAACTCCACCACAGCATGGACCATGGTGTTCCTGCTAGCTGCTTGATGGTGGGACTGTCCCCAGCACTAACCATAACACCAGGCAAAAAGGAGCCCATAACAGAAGCGGGGAGTGTCACTCATGGACTCCTTTGCACATCTCAATCCTCCTATGGCCAGTCTTAACCAGGTCCATACAGTAAGAATCTCTTGGTATCAGGGGGCATTTTTCTAAACCCCATCTGTGCTCTTCAAGGCAGCAATGGAAGCTAAGGTAACTCTCTCACAGTCCTCTTTTTCCTTCCTTCTTACGACCCTGCCTTCTTTCTGGTGAAGTTTTCTGGCATTTGTACAGGGCTTACCTAAGTCCAGTGCATAGTCCTGGTCTTAGAAACAGAGTGCCTAGGTCCTCTCATTCTAGAGACAGAGACTTAATCTGACCTGTCTGCCTACCCCTCCATCCTTGCCCTTCCCTCCTCTGGCCCTGCCTCAGGCCCTTCAAGGCTTGCTTGATGGGTAGTAAGCTGATTCATCTCTTCCTACCAAGGTGGGGTGCCTCGTGTCCTCAGGGAAGGTGTGACTCTGTTGGGGCTCTGCTGTTCTGGGTGATGCTGCCTGCCTCTGCTCCCCTCACGTTTAGCTACACATGAAACCCCAGAGTTAGTTTGTTTCAAGTGATTTCTGAGAAGCTTTCCTGGAGCAAACCTTACCACCTTCAAGTGAGCTTACGCAAGCCAGCACAAATCCAGCAGTAAAGTGAGCAACGATGCTAAATCTCACCATCGTCAAACCTGGGCTCACAGCCTTGAGGGAATGGGCGGGGGAGGGGGGCTGGGTGTCTGGCTTGTGTGAGAGAAGGTTCCAGTGACCAGGTGGCTGTGAGATCAGGTTCATGCAGGGTAATAAGTTCAGTTGGAATTACATGTGCTGTTTATGTACTCTGCCTCGTGTGTTCTACTTGAGACACTCCCAGCACAGCCCCAGCCCTGGCTGCTGTTCAGCTCCTGTGAGGGGCCATGAACTGCAAAACAACCGCTGCCACACAACAAGAAAAACAAGGCCACAGACTTTACTTCAGACCAGGCACTTGTAAAATAGTCCTTTGTTCTCTATCATTTTTTTCTGTACTAGGACTTGAACCCAAGGCCTCATGCATGCTAGGCAAGTGTTCTACCACAGAGTTGTATAGCTCTAGCCCTGTTTGAATTTTTTTTATTTTGAGTCAGAATCTCTTTAAACTTCCCAGGTTGGTCTTGAACTTTCTGTCTTCCTGCTGCAGCCTCTTGAGTAGCTGGCATTACTGCCCCCTGCCCCACCTCAGGCCCTGATCCTTTCCTCTCCTTCCGTCTTACCATAACCTCATCACAGGATAGAACACCTCTGAATAGAGAGAGGATATGATTTTCTTGCTGTTTGGGGGCTTTTAAAAGCAGACACACTGGTACAAATCCCAGTCTCTGAAAGAACTTTCCAGGAGTTTCCATGTAGTGCCTGAAGGTTTGGAAGTGAAGCAGCCACCCTGCTAACCTAGCTAGGAGCGACAAGGGGGCTTCGTCAGTCCGTATGCGCTTTGCACGGTGTGTTTCTTATTGTTAACAGAACAGCAGGTTCTGTCTATGGACAGCGCTGGGAAAACAAGACCTAACTAGCCCTTCTTGGGACCATCGGGGATAGCTAACATATGCCAGAGAGCACTCAGTTAAGCACCATCCGAAGGGGCTTGCAGATGAAAGTTACAAGTCTTTGGTTTCAAAGATTTCGAGGGCAGGGGGCAGGGGGCAGGGAATGTGTCCCACTGAAAACTGTCAAGAAGATCACAGCAAGAAGGTGCACACGGTACATCTGAGCATGTAACATCTTTCCTAACAGTTCACCTCACTGCAACAGAGTGGTGCTGTCTGTAAAACTGGGGACAAAGAAGGGAAGGGCATCCATACTTCATGAGCTCAGGGTACTAGCCGAAACAAGACAGTTAAGAAAAGTGAGGAACAGCTTAATATGCTGAATTCAGCAGGGCCTGAGCATCTGAGAGCTGGGGAGCTAACAGATTGCAGTCAAAAAGCTCAAGCCTACTCGCTGTCTGACTGGAGAGATAATGAAGCAATAAAAGCAGCAGAGGCTCTGAGCGAGTTCGGCTGTGCCGGGGCTGTCTGTGCCCACAGCTGCTCGCAGGTGCCGCTCAAGTCCACCAAGGACTTAGGCGCTCTAGCAGCCCAGCGACCCAGAGAAGTGAGCTACCAGGTCCTGGTGGCCCAGGACTAATTCCTTCCTTTGGGGACACCAGAACCTCAGCTCCCCAGCCTGCCACAGAGCCCATCCCATGGTGGGGCAGCCCATATGGTCGAGCGTTGAATTGCCAGAGATGCTGAGGGTAAATAAACGCTGGGAGTCCAGATGGGAGGCTGGCCAGGCTGGCTCCTTTCCTTGATCTCCTCATGGGGGTTGGGGCTAGGGTCCATGTAGAAACCCTGGGGGGCATCTTAGTGATTTTCCAGGCCAGCAACTTCATTTGTCAGATGAGAAAAATCCTCCTGGCCAAAAGTCACATGGTGAATCAATTGCAATCCAAGTAGGGGCTGAGAAAATATCTTAGCTTTGGCCCTGATTCCATGGCCTGGACAAGCCAGTGCCGGCTTCCTCCTTAACAGTAAGCAGGAGGCAGGCACTGCCCACTCCAACTTCTTGGAGGACCAAATGCAGATGCAGGAGAAGGTCACTGCCTGGCCCATCACAGCTGCCCAGAGGGTACCATGGCTTGTAACTTATTCTAACTTGTAGCTAAAGGACTCTCCAGTTCTCCTGTGCCCAGGTCACATATAGGGAGTGGCAGATTGAGAAAATCACAGCTACCTCACCTGGAAGCTGGCTTCTTGCTCTAGTTCTTTGCTAATTTAACTTTTTGGTTTTGGATTTTTAAAAATTTTGTTTATTATTTTTTATTTTATGTGTATGCATGTATTACCTGCATGTAGGTAAGTGCACCCGTGTCATGCCCACGGAGGTCAGAAGAGGCTGTCAGATCTCCTGGGACTGGAGTTATGGACAGTTGTTAGCTGCCATGTGGGTGCTGGGATTCGAACCCGGGTCCTCTGCAAGAACAACCTGTGTTCTGAACCACTGAGCCATCTCTCTAGCCCCTGTTTTTGGTTTTTTTAAGGCAGGGCTTCATGTACCTTAGACTGGCCTCAGACTATATAGCCAAGGTTGACTTTGAACTCCCAATCCTCTTGCCTCCACCTCCCAAGTGCTGGGATTACAGGCATGCACCACCATACCTGTGTCATGCAGTGGTGGGGATGGATCCCGGGGTCTTAAACATGCTGATCAACCATTCTACCAATGGAGTTACATCCCCAGTCTTTTGGTTTTGTGCCTCTGGATGAGGTTATTTGAGATTTCTGAGCCTCACCATTCTCATCTGTAAAATGGGAGCTGGTTCACTCATCCAACAGCTTTGCTGGGAGGCAGGGAGATGACCAAGTGCTGGTGGCAGTGTGTCGCACTCAGAACACTGCAGCTATCACCGGCACTAGCTAATCCACAACTGCTTATCCCATTCAGCGTTGAGGACAACTGCTTTCAGTTGATGAATAACAAGTTGGGGCATCGAAGATGCTAACTGCATGGGTGTGTTAAAGGCTGGCAGAAATTGCACAGCCGGCTGGTGGATGGCATGAGTTGAAATGGACCATATGTTTAAAATTATGAGCCCAGATGTTAGGCTTTGGCACCCAAGGTTCACACCATTAGACTTGATCCTTTATGTGTCTCTAACGGTCTTGGAGGTGCCAGGAAGCGTGTATTAGAATGCAAATTAGTTTCCCAAGAAGGGAAACATATTAAGTTATCCTCTTAGCCAGTTTCTGATCTGGGATGGATTAGGATGAGGACAATAAGAGAGAAATTGAAAGAGTTATCTTTCTATGAACTGGTCGCTGTATGCAATAAGTGCAGCAAAGTCTCACATGGTGAATGGGGTTCTGGAAGAGAGAGGCAAGGGCCAGGAATGCTGGTCCCTTTCACATCTTTAGAGCCCTGTCCTAGCCAAAAGCACAAGCATCTAAGTTGTTCCCTAGTCCCCTCTGTGTGAGGCCACAGACTTGTGGAAGCTGGCCCAGATGATGAAGCTCACTGCAATCCTCAGAGATGTCCACACCAGCAAACAGGATGTGGGAAAGGAGCCTGTCTCTTCTGTTTGATGGAACCCTTGGTGTGAACCCTGTCTCTGTGCACTAAGACCTTTGGATGTTCAAAAAGGAATAAGCAAAGCTCTGATGCCCAAATGCCTGAGGACATTAAGATATATTCTGTATACGACATCTTGAAAAATCCATCACTTGCTAGAGTGGCATGCCTCTACCAAACATGACACAACAAATATTACTTCTGGTTTTTATTTTTCAATTTAATTGTTTGATATAGGGTCTTTTGTAGCCTAGGCTGGCCTCAAACTGTCTGTGTAGCCAAGGATAACCTTGAACTACCAATTCTGCCTCAGCTATCCTATTATGGGATTGCAGGCACACATAGCTATGTCTGGCTCCATTTTTTTAAAGGAATAATTTGAAGTCTTTCATGAGAATATCAGCACAGTGTCTCTGGGTAGTGGGAATAACCCTATGTGCACAGAATCTTTCCATACGAAGGACACAGGTGTGTGGATATTTTTCCTAGTAGCTAAAACTTTTTTGAAGATTATGAAAATGTAAAGGATGTGGGCTCCGGGGAACAAGGGTACCTACCATGCCTCTTCTGAGTACTGTCTTTGGTTCAGGTGTTCTAGGATCTCCTATAATTTTAATCTACTCCATAACCCATGAGGTGGTGATAAAATACAATGCAACTATGTCTTATGGAGTCCATGCTTGTTAGGGGCTGTCTTGCTGCTTTCTCTATGAACTCATCCATTATTTACAGTAACTCAGAATATTTATCATCCCCATTTCACAGATTAGACACTGAGATTTAGATGTTAGTAATGTGCTCCCAGTTATAGTTAGGAAACTGGGTCAATCTTGGACCTCAAGGCACCTGGCTCATAAGGCTGAATATTCCCTATTTACTGCCTAACCATTCTTCCTCCATCTTTAACAGGAAAGCACACATGTCCCTCTCTTCAAATTGTTTTTTCTTAAAAATATTCTTCAAGAGGCTGGGGAGATGGCTCAGTGGTAAAGTAAGAGCACTATCCACTCTTGCAGAGAACCTGGGTTTTTACAGCACCCACATGGTGGCTAACAACCGCCCATAACTCCAGTTCCAAAGGATTTGACGCCCTCTTTTGACATCCATGGGCATCGTATGACATGGGCGCACCTACTTACATTCAGGCAATACACTCATATACATAAAATAACAATAATAAATAAAATATTTAAAAAATATTCTTTAAACAAAGGGAAAAAACTACTATTAAAGAAAGGGATTTTAAAAATCATACAGAGAGACAAAGGCTAGTCAGGGAAGTTGTGGAACTGAGAAATGAGAACTTAGTGACCTAGCAAAAATATTCAGCCCTGTCTTCTCATTGCAAAATGCATCTGAGGATGGAAATGTAATTCAGTGGGTAGAGTGCTTGCCCATTGAACACAAAGCCCTGGGTATCAATCCCCAGTGCCCCATAAACCCACTATGGTAGCTTATTTCTGTAATCCCAACACTTGGGAGGCAGAGACAGAAGGATCAAATGTTTAAGGCCATCTTCTGCTACATCAAAGTCAGCCTGGGATACGTGGGATTCTGTCTTTTCAAAAATCCATCTGAGAATTTCTTAGGAAATGACCAGGAAGATATAGCAACTGGATCTTTCCAGACCTGTCGCATAACTGTCTATCATTAGCTCCCTTCCAATTTATTCACGAAGGGATAAGAATTTTCCAAGAGACAGTTATGCTGAGAGTCACTAATTCTTTGAAAGATCTATAGATGCAGGAAGTTGGATAAAGTAAGTTTACAATCATTCTGAGTCAGCTGCAGAGTTCAAGTTTGAGTTCCAGGTTCATTAGCTGCATAACCTTAGGTAACATGCTGATCTACCCTGGCCCATTCCATCCTTCTCTGTAGAATCAGGGCACACTTATGATAGATACCCAGATATAATGAAGGGCAAGATATATGGCTCAGCACCTCTAGAAAATGACTTCCTCCATAGAGCCTTGATGGTTCCTCAAAAGATGTCATAGTTGGGCACACAGGGCACCCTTGGCAAGAGCGAGCTGGTCCCATCCAGCACAGATGCAACCCCTCAGCTTTGGAAATACAGAGCACCCACGTGGCATGAACCAGCGGTGACAGGTGGGAGCCAGGCATTGGCCCTCTTTTTTTTTTTTTCTAGTTTCTTCTTTTAGTTAAAAAAATTTTTTACTGAATTTTTATGTATTTCATATAGAACATCTTAATCATCTTTATACTCCCTTCCCCATTGGCCTCTTCCCAGAGCATCCACTGGAATTCATACATTCTGTCATTTGTGTTAAGGCCTATCATATCAAATTAATGTCCCCAGATGTCCCTTAGTGCAAGTTCATCCACTGAGGTCTAGTCAGCCTATATAGAGTCCCTCCTTTTAAGAAGATCAGCTCTTCCTCACCCAGCAGTAATCAGTTGCTAATAGTTCTTTGACTAAGATTGGGGCCTGCTGTCCATTTCCACAGTTCTGTGCTGGGTTTTTGTCTGCTTGAGTTTGCATGAGTCTTGTGTATGCTGACACCACTGCTGTAGGTTCATATGAGAAGGGTCCGAGAGGCCTGTGGGACTACTTCCATATGGTCATACACCTCCTCCCTGGCTCTTACAATATTTCATCCCCCTCTTCTGCAATGGTCCCTGAGCCCTGGGTTTTAATATAGGACTCCTGTCCAAGGACCCACACACTGTAGACTCTTATTCTCTATTTTGGCCATCTGTGACCTTTTGTGTTCCTGGCCCTCTGTTGCATGAGGGAGCTTTGTTGATGAGAACTGTAAGATGCATTAGTGTTCTCTTCATCCCTTGTTCTATGTTTCATGAACCTTAAGTATAAAGGTTGTGTCTTAGATGTGCCATTAGGCTTGGGCAATTCACAATCTCTGTATGTGACCAGCTGTAGAACTCTGTAATAATCTCTACCTTTTGAAAAAAAAAAAAAAACTTCTTTGATGCGGGGGGGTGACTGTGATACTTGTCTATAAATTTAAGGATCCATATTTTGCACACAGTAAGAAATTACATTTGTCTAGGGATATGACAGCCTTGAAGTTTTCTCTGAGATCTATGACCTCTCCAGCTATGTGTATCTGGCTAGGTTTACAGTACCACACATGAGTTTCCTCCCATTGTGTGGGCTTTATGTCCAATTAGGAAGCTGTTGATTATCCCCAAGATAAAAGTGCCACTACTGCACCAATGTTGTTTGCTGTGCCAGTCATCGATGTGGTTTTTAGGCCCTGAGGCTGGGGTTGGACCATCGATTAACGTTCTCCTTTACGAGCTTGTGTAGTGCTCTCCAAAGCTATGAGAGCTAGCCTTCAGGGGAGGTGGCTTCCAGGTCAGTTCCAGCTCCATTGCTCCAAATCCTGTGTCTGAAGTATGTTCTTTCTTCAGCAATAGGGTCTTACAATCAAGTTCTTGGAGGCAATCAAGGACTGTGGCAAAAGCCTGTGTAATTTTTGGAGTCCCTTGGACCACCCTGGCCAACAACTCAGAAGAAGGTTTCTCTTGTCTGACACTGTTTCTTGTTAAGTAGCCTTCAGCCATATACATGGACTCATATAGAGATAGTGTATGTGTAGTTTTTCCATAGGTTTTTGGACTAATATAATTACCTCTGCTTTTTTTTTTTTTTTTTTTTTTTTTTGTCCTCTTAGTGATAAGCCAAAGAGTGGGAGTAGGGCTTGGAGTGTGGCTCAGTGGGTAGAATGGTTACCTAGCATGTACTATGCCCTGGATTCAATCTCCAGCACCACATAAGCCAGACCTGGTAGTTCATTACTGCAATCTCAGCGCTTTGGTAATGAAGGCAGGAGAATCAGGAGTTCAATGTCATTCTCAGCTGCATAGTAAGTTCAAGGCCAGCCTGGGATACACAAGACTCTGTCTCCAAAATAAAACAAGGTGGGGTGGCTTTCTTCCTATTTGTGACTGCTGAATCCTTACCTCTCCCAAGGTTCCCCTAAAAACAATCCACCTTCCTGTTGGGGCCCTGCTGGGGATGAGTCAAGCAGAATCCTGGCACCTTCACCCTGAACAAAACTGTGTGGCTTTGTCAAGCAAAGTCAGAAAGGACATTCATGTTCAAGACAGGCTTTTGTTCTGTTGGGGAAAGAAAAATCTCTCTTCCCTTCTGCACGTGGCTACAGTAAGCTACAATTCACAATGCTGCCAATTTTAACACGTGCCTGGGCGCGCGCACACACACACACACACACACACACACACACACACACACACACGTGTTCTGGTTGATCCTAGTCCTGACTCCCTCTGAAACAATTCATCTTCAGCCTTCACTGTTAATTATGACCTGGTACACCAATCACCAAATGACGCCGACACTGAGCCCTCTGTGGCTGTCCCTGTCAGTCTGCATCATGATGACGCAGGTTGAGGAAGTCACCCAGGCAAGGTTAAGGCAGGCCTCTACTGTACAAAGGTTTTGCTTAAAACAAACAACTGCTTGCTTTGGGGATCTGGCAGAGAGATGAAAAGGAAACCCAAGATGCTCTCAACTTCTGTCCTGGTTTCCAGGCAACCGAATACTGGGTGCAGGAAGGGAGAGGGGCTTTCGTCTGGTGCCAGACAGTATTGATAGACAGTCGCTGGCAGTCAGTGCCAAAGAGCTGGGGAAGGACAGAGGAAGCCTGAGCAAGCCTCATTGCCCTAATCAACCATAGCTTAGCCTGCTGGCAGGGAGAGATTGGAAAAAGAGCAAACCAGAGGGGGCTGGGCAGGAGGGAGATGCTTTTCCATCCCCTATAAAGACACAGGAAGATGTAAACACAAGGACTTCCAGGGAGCTGTTGTCCTAGCAGCCAGAGATGGGTGTGTCTTTCAGGGGAGTTGAAGGAACCTGACAAGTGCCTCATGAGGAACCTAAGGGGTGGCTTAGCTGAGCTAGAGTCTTGGCCCTGGGCAGAGGGTACAGGAATGGCAAGCAGGGTGGGACATATCTTCTTTCAATCTGATCTCACAAGGCCATTCCAGCATCCACTGTGTGCTCCGTATCTTGCTAAGCCAGTGGGTCCAAGAGTGAAGAAGATGGATAAGCATCACCCTCTTCTCCTCCCCTTTGCTGATACTTTGGCCGGTGTTCAGAGGTCTTATGGTATAATGAGTGGTCTAGGGCTCCTCAGATGAATTGGGTTCAGATCTGAGCCCTGCCACTTACAGACGGGCCAAGTGACCCATGGAACAGCACCTAAACTCTCTGAACGTCCCCTTCTCTTCTACCCAGAGGCTGGCTGTGAAGCAGCTCTCAGAACACTCATAGTGTTTCTAGCTCAGTATGAAAGTCTCCTGTAAACCCTGGTGACACAGTGAAGCGTCTGCCCTGAGACTGTGAGAATCCACAAATGGGTTTGATGAGCGAGTGGCCCTGCATTTCCCTTCTCACTGTAGCCTTATAGCACCGTAGGGCATGTAAAGTCTGCAAAAGCGTATGGCTTCCAGCCAGTGTGGAGTTAACAAAGACTGTGTGGCTTTATGCCATGTGCTGGGAACTAGCATTACTGCTGTGTAGCGGAGGAAGCCAAATGGCAGAGAGGGAGGAGGGCTACAAGCTCAGAAGCAACAGGGTGTCCATGCCAAGATCTGCAGGAGGGATTCCCTCATGAAATTTTCCTGAAGAAAGCAGCATCCTAGTTCTGCTGTTGTTTCTTCTCCCAGTCAGTGTGAATCATACCCAATGAGTGGTTCCTGAGACACCTGGGAGTGTGGTCAGGTTCCTGCCCTTCCAAGTTGCATGCCTCTAGGTCCACAGCTCTAGTATTGCCCCATGGTCAGTTTGGGCATCCCATGTTCAGCAACAGCCACTGTTTTCTAGCTAACATTTGTGTTTCTTGTAGCGAAAAAAATGAGACACAAAATAAGCAAACAAACCAATAGAACAAACACAGAAGCAAGGGAATGAAGAGAGGACTCAAGTGTCCAGGTGTGAGGGAAGATGGACATTTCCCAGCTGTGTGGACTTGGGCAAGTTCATACAATTCCCTGAGCCTTGGTTCCCACATCTCTGAAACACAGCAAGTCACTCTCATATCCAAAACCAGAGAGAAATTTAATGGCGAAACACAGATCAAATGTTGAATGGAGAGAACCCTTACGGAATGTCCTGGTAAACAATAGGGTTTATTTTTAACCTTTTTCCAAAAGTAGGCCTTGGATATAGCCTACTGCAGGAAATTTGGCCTCCTCTGGACAACAGTGGAGGAGAGGACTCAGCGGGTTGAGGTTGCGTTGCCCACAGGGCAGTATCGTAGCAACTAAAGTCTGTGGGGGACTTTCTTGAGATGTGCTGGCCACCATTCTGAGCTCTTTGTGGCGTTTGCCACATCTGTTCCTCACACTGATCCTATAGAGTAACACTAGAGTTGTCCATTAAATTTTATGAATGAGGACGCTTAGGCACAGAGAAGTTGAGAAACTTATCTGAGGTACACAGCTAGCCTGCCCCTTTTTGTCACCTCTATGCCACAGGGCCTCCCAGCCCAGTGCACTTTCCCCCGATATATCTCTCTTGCAGCAACACTTGGGACCAAACTCTTTCCAAGAGTTTGGCGATTAATCCAGGATGTAGTGCCAAGCATTTTGAGATGGTCCTCAACAGTGACGCTGGCTTCCTGCCTCCAACATTCTGAGTGACCTGGAGGCCAGGCCTGCTCTCTGTGAAAAAGGAGATCTGCAGCCTTGGGGGTGGCTGACAGCAGACCCATCGTGTGCATTACAGACACCTGGTTGCTTCCAGTTGAATGAAAATAGCAAAACCCATAACAGGTGGGAAAGCACCTAAGGATGAATCTACTGCCAAGTTGTCATCACACTTTCACACGGCATGGTCCTGGTTTCTGTGTGGGAAGTACGTGGACCTCTGTTGCTAACAGGATGCTGCTACCTTTGTTTTCTGTTCTGTAGGAGCTAAAGTAGTCACCTATATTCTACCAGTTTGCCTGGCACCCAGGGCTTCCCTGCCCCAGCCCTTCTGTGACAGGAGGCGGGGGTTGAAGTGGCTGGAAGCTGATGCTTTCTACTCTGGTTGTTAGGAAGAGTGCTGTGTACTTCCTAGGTCTACCTGGAGCTTACTCTGGAGGAAGGGGCTCAGCAGAAGGAACTCTGGGGCTCTGACTTGTAAAGATCTGTCTTAAAGTTTAGACCTCTGCATGCAATTTTGTTTCAACGAAGGGACTGGTGGTCAAAATCATATTAAGTACTTAAATAGTTCAATGTATAATGCAATGAAAGAAAACCCAGAGTCATGTGATCTCCTTGGTCAGGGTCTGATGTGAAGACTCTGCAGATCTGCAGTGAACATTGGGATGCACATTGCTAGGTGGAAATGGGAACATCTACTGTGTACTGGTGTTTCCAGAGCCACAGCAAACAGGAACACAAACAAGGCCCAAAATAAGGCAAGACAGCCAAGCCTGGCATGCAGCCAAATGTTCTCTCATGTTTCTGTGAAAGACAAGAGTTGGTGGCCAAGGTCAGGGTCTGTGAGGGGCCAGAGACTGGCCCAGCCACTGTGCCTGGAGAATGCCAGGGCCCTGCCCTTCCCAGCAGAGTTACGAGGTCCTCAGTCCTGTATCCTAGGGACAACAGATGATGCCAAGGGGAGGTGGGTGACAACCAAGTCTCAAGGATAAAGTCTGGCCACAGAGCTTCTTCTGCTGATGAGAAGAAAGAGTACATACCTGTGTACACACAGGGCACACAACACAACATACATACACATACCCTATCAATTTGAGAAAAATCATAGCTTAATATTTTTCTAAAATGAGTTCAAATTATTGATAAAGTACATGTGTCTTTCCTTCTAGGAAACTAAACAAATTCAGACCCAGAATGGGTTTTCCATATCAGTGTCACATGATAAGAGTTTCTGAGCCCATGAGAGATGGTTTCTGACCTATCCACATGTATACCTCTTGATCAGATAAGGAAGGATACCTTGATGGGTGGTCATGCTGACACTGCACCCCTGTGGCGGATCCAGAGTACTTGCTACATAGACATGAGGACATGAGTTCAAATCCCTAGCATCCATGTAAAAAGTCAGGCAATAGCTGTGGGTGCACCCATAACCACCATGCTGGGGGGCAGCTATGGAGAGTGAAGGATCACTGGAGCTTGATGGTTGCCCACATAGCTCCAAGTTCAGTGAGAGAGCCTGTCTCAAGGGACTAAGGCCCACCATGCTGGGGGGCAGCTATGGAGAGTGAAGGATCACTGGAGCTTGATGGTTGCCCACATAGCTCCAAGTTCAGTGAGAGAGCCTGTCTCAAGGGACTAAGGCCTAGAGCAGTCGAGCAGGACACCCAGCACCCTCCTATGCTGCACATTGGAGCACCTACCTACATACACACAACCACTCATTCACATACATATATACAAAAAAGAAAGGAAAAAAGGCAGTGATTTAGTTTTTAAGTCCACGTGTGGTGGCTCATGACTGTAATCCCAGCATTTGGGAGGCTGAGGAACAACAATTATGAGTTTGACGCCAGCCCAGGCTTCATAGCAATCCTGTCTCAAGAAAACAAAAACAAACAACAGAAGTGATAAGGTTTTCTACCCTGTGCTTTATGCATACAGCTGAAGAGGAACCCTCGAGGTCTGTGGTCTGCCAATCACAACAAAGTCCAGGTTTTTGTTCATTTTATCTAAGAAACTCCTGTATGTGCAAGCTAGAGTTCTAAGAATTTCACACATACTAGATGCTCATGAAAACGCTGTAGGAGAATCACTATACCAAGCCACACACCACTTGAAACATTCTACCTGCATCATGGCTAATCACATCATCCATCCTGCAAGGAGTAAGGATGCTTCTTTTTCTACAGATGAGATGCTGAGATTCAGAGATTCAAGAACCTGCTCTGACTCTCATTCAGAACCTGCATGGTAAGAGCAGCCACAGGTGAAAACGGGCTGCGTCTTATGCCTTTGTTCACACTGAAGCAGATGTACAAACCAGAACGATGCCTGTAAGTTTCAGCGTGGGCAGAATGTCAGTGAACATGAGATACTTCCAGCAGCCAGATGAGCATCCCCATAACTTCTATGGACCCCCGTTCTACTAAAATGTAGTGACAAGGACGGTCACTATTGTTTATGGGAATGTTTTCTTCAATGAGAGGAAGAAAACTCTATCCACCCATGAACACTTTTGTTCAAATGCCAAGCTCCATTTTAATTTTCTACTACCAAGATTGCAGTCAGACACAGCTTCAATCAAAGACTTTCAATTCCTTGCTGGCTCCTCTGTGGTGACAATGTTGTCATGGCCGACTAAGACTTTTTCTCAGGTAGGGAGGTTGCCCAGTGATTCTTGAGTTAACATGTCTCTCAAGGTTGTCCCCAGTAGTTGCAAAATGGGGATTCTTGCTGTAATTTGGAACTCCTTGGAGTCATTTTAATAATAAATATACATGCATATATTTATTAATAAGAAGAAATGATATGTTATTTTAGAGCTACTCTGGGTCCAAAATTATTGATGATTCTGAATTCATAACCAGGCTCATGGAATGTCTGTGACAATGGCAGAATTTAACAGAAAGAAAGGGACTGCACTGAAACCTGTATGGAATGATTACTTTTACATAAGTGGCAAGTATGTACAGGCTGTATAGCTGAATTCCTTTAGTAGGGTGTACATGTCAAAATGATTAATTAGAAAGTTACCAGCTATTTATTACTACCTAACAAACTGCCCAAAACACAGTTGCTGAAAACCACAACACATTGCTTCTCGTGGCTGTGTGGGTCCACTAGGTAGTTGTTAGGCTCACCCAGGCTTATTCATGGGGTTTCGAACAGCTGGCTCCTCAGCTGGGTCTGCAGGGGCTAAGAAGATCTAATGTGCTGCTTGGGGCCTTTGACTTGGCTGTTGGTTGGGCCTTTCTGGCTGCGAGCTTTTGTCATGTGTTAACCTGGGCTCTCCTACGTGGGGATGATAGCATTCCAACGTGGCAAATGTGGGTGCTGCCAGGTCTCATGAGGCCCAGGCTCTTAAACTCCTTCATGTACCTTGGGCCATACTCTGTTGTCCAAGGAAAGCCCCAACGCCAGTCTGATAGGTATGGAGAGAGGGTGCTAAGTGAATTTCGTATCCTAACAGGAGAGGCTGGAAAGCTATCTTTATTGTTTCCATGTGTATAAACGTGATCACACCTTGCCCAGAAGTCCAACCCCATTACATGTCTGTCTCAGTCTCAAAGTCAGGGTCTTGACCTCCTAAATCTAAACACAGATGCCGTCTCTTGGATGCTGTTCCTCAGGTGCACACAGCTCCCCTGGAATCAGGTAGAGAATACAAACTAACAAGAGGTACTGTCACAGCTGTGCAGAAGGTATGGTGGACCTGACAGGAGAACCCCCAGGAACAATGTGCTCCCAAATGGGGAGGAATGCGAGGCCTGGCCTGGTTAGTGTGATTCTGCAATCTAGGCAGATACACATTGTCAATTTCTCTATTACAGGAGTATGGAAGAGTCCTTGACTGAGTGCACTGCCCCCAGCAGGCTCCCCTGAGGCTTCTCTGACCCTTGGCTCCACACTCTGGGGCCTTGGCTCTGCCCCCTGAGTTGTCCACCCTGTTCCAACTGTTTGTTTCCTGACCGGTGGGAATCGAAGGTCCAGAGGTTCTCTTTCATTCTAGGCTGTCTTTGCTCCTTCTGGTCAAAAGTGGGACATTTTTGACACTATGATAACTTTAAATTTTTGTAGGATTCTCTCAATTCTGATTGGGGTTGATTCTTTTCTGAGACAGATCCTTGTCTCTGAGCTCCTTAGAGGGCCTGTTACATACCAGCTTCAAGCTTGCTCAGGTTTTCCTGAACGATCACACAGTCACAGCCTCAATGGAGTTCTGTCCCAGGCCGGTTCACTTGGATAATGTTCTACTGGCTGGCATTGGGAGTGTGCATCCTGGGAATGAGCGACACCCTTATTTTCTAATTCTATTTCTGCAGAAGCCTGCTTATCATCGACATACTGTGCCCTTTCTCTCTCCTTGAACTGGGGAAATACTCTTCCATGTTTCCAGTCACATAGATGATAGTACAGACTGTTTCACTGCTGCCTGACCTGGGCGGCCTCCAATGTCAGTCTGTCACCCTCTCCCTAGACCTTACAAATGGTGACAGTCACACCTCTACCCTATTCCTAATCCAAAGCCAACATCAGCAATTTGAGGTCTTTGGTCCTGTCAAAGCTGGTCACTTTTAGACAGGCTTTTTGTGTCATCTTGATGAGGCCACAGGGTGGCCCGGTATTTGGGCCAACATTGGTATCCTGGGTGTTTCTGCAGGAGAAAAATGTTTGAGTTAGTGGATTGGGTGAGGCAGTTTGCACTGCCCAATATAGATGAACTTTCAGGCCTAAATAAAAAGAAAATATTCACCTTCTCAGAGAGAACTCCTCCTGACTGACTGTACTGAAATGGACACTCTGTTTCAGTCTTGAGCTGAAACATTGGCTGTCCTGGGGTCTTAAACTGTCAGCTCTTGAGTCAGAACTCAAACCATCGACTCTTATGAACCTCAGGCCTGGCCTTTCAACTCAGACTGGTGCAGCACCATCAGCTCTCCTGAGTCTGCAGCTTGCTGGCTATGTGGTGTGGACTTCTAACTTCCATAACCGTGTAAGCAAATGCCTTACAATGAATCCTTATAATAAACCTCTTACTCTGCCCCTGTCTCTCCACAATAACACATACAAACACACACACACACACACACACACACACACACACACACACTCTATCTACCTACATATATTGTCTGTCCATATAAAATATCTAGTAACATATATAATTGGTTCTGTTTCTCTAGAAAGCCCCAATAAACCAACTTCTCTATATTATTTATTACTGGTATCAAAACATACCCTAAACTTTGTGTTTTCAAAAATGGGCAGGCAACCTCTTAGAAAGAACAAAATTGCAAGACTTCAGCTTTGTAGCTCAGGTGCAACTTTTCAATTCCGGCTGTGGCACAGGAGCAGCCATAGATAACATGTGCGTGGATGAGTGCAGGTGCTGTCATTGTGAAATGATTTACAGAACAGGCCAGGCCAGACATGCCCTGTGGGCTCCTGACTGGAAACCATTCGTCAGTGCTTCTTGCAGCTCTGTGGGCTCTGCTGGTCTCTCGGGGCTCCTGCTGCAGAGACCACCTTGCCCGGTGGCTCCATCATTGTGGGAGTGTCTAGTGTGACTTCACTCACTAGCCTGAGACATTGGGCTTTGCTGTCCCCTTGGCTTTGCTCTCCATGAGGTCTTTCGTTATTTACTAATCCAGGTAATGTTTCTTCATGTGATGGTTGCAACGCTCCAAGAGGTGAAAATCAGCAGGTGCAAAGCCTTTTAGGACCTGGGTTCCAGAACTTGCACAACATCCACCAGTCAAAGCTTGGCGGCCAAGCCAGGGAAACAGGGAAGGAGCCTAGGGGGAGTCTGAGTGTTGCTGTCATGATTTTTCAGTTTCCCTCAGAAATGAACGGGATACCTTTGCTTTCATGAGTCTCCCCAAGTAATCCAGAAGGTCTTGTGCAGCATTGGTCCATTGCTACTAGTGTGATTCCATGGTGACCAATTCACCAGGTGAATCATGAATCTAGGTGCCCTTATGAGCCTTGCCTAAGCCTTTGATGCTTTCCTTAAAGCTTGCTTTAATTATGAAGGCATCCTGAGGTAAGAAATAATTCATCAGATGTTATAAGAGTTTGGAAAGTTGCAGCCCTGACGTCTTTCTCTGTTCCAGTTGCTTCTACCTGCATGTCACACAGAAGGGTTTATGATGTGATCCCAAATACCAGGGAGCTGTTACATTTTCAACTAGATGGTGAGTACTTCCTGGGGGTGTTTCAGTCTCTCTCAACTTTCCCTTGGAAAATTCCCCAAGCATGTTCATATCTCCAAAATCAAAATTAGGATAGCTTTTATTTTTTTTTAAATCTTTATAAAACCTTCAAGTTCTTTGCTGATCCTGCTGATACTTCCTAGGAGACACTGACCTCATTGTTTTAAAACAAACCGCTTTAGGAAGAATCTGCTCACAGATTCCTATTCAACTGTAGCACGTCTTTGATGCGTCAGCCAAAAGACAAAATATTTACTCATTCTGTATCTCCTGCATTTTTATCTTTAAAATTTCATATAAAATGTAAATGAATTAAGCATATGCCTCTAGAGACCAAGAAAGCATTGAAAATATTTCTTCTTCCTCTGTTTAAACTGCCCTTTTCTAACATGGCCATATTGGAAGGTCATTGCAAGTAAACTTCCCAAAACCCCAGTCACTCATCTATACAGAAGGCAAATGTGGCTGATTATTTGCTTTCTTTAAATTTAATTTTATTTATTATTTTTATTTTATATATATGCATGTATTGCCTGCATGTAGGTAAGTGCACTCCTGTCATGAAATGCCCTCGGAGGACAGAAGAGGCTGTTGGATCCCCTGGGACTGGAGTTATGGACAGTTGTTAGCTGCCATATTGGTGCTGGGATTTGAACTCGGGTCTTCTGCAAGAACAGCCAGTGTTCTTAACCACTGAGCCTTCTCTCCAGCCCAATTATTTTCTTATTAAACGTGTTGATTGCTTATGATCCTTTGTTCAAAGCTATTTGTCACTGCAAAGCAAGATACAGAATTCATTTTCAAAGGTAACTTATATCATGGAGCCTGCAGTGCGATATTATCGACTATATGGACTCAAGAACTCTTGTTCTCTGAGTAGGTTTTAAATCAAAGGTGTTAAGTAGAGTTTAAGCCCCACATCACTTCCAATTCCAAGCTTTAAAGCCACAAAGCATGAGTTTTATGATGGAAATGACAATTGAGCCTCCTCATCTGTAACAGATCCAAAGCAGTGACTCTGTGGCTCTCAGTAATTCCCAGCAAGTCTTACAGGCAGATAAGATGTAAGTGATTCTAGGAAGGGACATGTAAGATCAATGGCCAGCAAGTGGCTCCTGAGGGCTTCCCAGCTGTCCTTTCAGTGCCCAGCTCCTGCGACTGTCTGCCTCTGCTCCACAAAGCAAGCTTCCATCCACTTGCCTGTCTACCTTTCAGCAAATTTCTTTGCATCAAACTCTTCTGAATTTACACAATAATGGTAAAGCCACCACAGTGACCACTGACTGAGCATTTTCTATAAGTCACATACCAGATTACCCATTTTAGTCAATGCTTTACAGCATTTGAACCTATAAAAACCCTGTGACATAATCTAAGGTTGCTTCTCCATGTCTTATTGAAAGATATGGCTTACTGGAGAGATGGCTTAGCAGTTAAGAGCACTGACTGCTCTTGCAGAGGACCTGGGTTCAACTCCCAGTACCCACATGGTGACTAACAACCATCTGTAACTCCAGTTCCAGGGGATCCAACGCCATCTTTGGACTCCCGTGGGCATTATATGACACAGGTGAACTTATATACATGCAGGCAATACACTCATACACATAAAATAATTTTTTTAAAGGTTGAACAAAAAGAAAAACTGGGGCTAGGAAAGTTCAATGATCTTCCCAAATGCACAGAGACAGCAATGAGCAAAGCTCAGATTCAAATCCAGATGTGACTCAGAGTCCAAGCTCTTGTCTAGTGCAATAGACAAACACTTAATTATTCACCCTCCTTGAGCCTCTCTCTTCCTAATTACAGGGTTAGGTCTTCAAGGGGAGAGCTGTGTTACAAATATCTATGATGTCTTCCAGGGCAACTGGCATAGGCATTCAATAAAAGGAATTTATTTATCTGCTAGTTTAAGAAAAATGACATATTCATCATTCAGTGGATTAGAATGTCTGAAAAGCCTGTATCTTCCAGAGAATTTTTTAGTGTCTGGGTACAAATAACATTTTTAGTTTAGCATTCATTTTCAACAGAATCAATTTAAAACTTGCAAACCAGCAAGCTATGTTTGGAAGGCAACTCTAAGAGGCTGAGGGAGGGGCAGGTCTCCCAGAGAGAGCAAAGAGAGGTGTATCCATCACTCTGTGCATTGGGCTCTCAGTGCTGCCTTCCGTGCACCACAGTGGTCTGGATCCAAGAGCAATGTTAGTGTCAGAGCTTGATAAAGTCACACTCACCTAACAAATCCCACGGTCACCTCATTAGACTTGAAAAATAGAATGCCCTAGGACACTTGGAGATATTTTTGGTTAAAAAATAGCATTTTTTTTTCTTTCTAAGGGAACTGAAAACTATCGCCTAATTGCCTGGTGAGTCTTTCCTGACAGGCTGCCCAGCCGGTGGGGTCAGAGCCAGGGGTATGGGAGCATAAACGGCCCTCCAGTCTGGGAGCATTTTTCCCCCAAGAGAAACTTCTGTCAAGAGCCTAATTGAGAGGTCAGTGGTCTTAGGCCAGGCAGGAGATAAACTGCTAGCCATGAGCAATCAGGTCGGCTTTGATCTGCCAGGAGTTTGGGTACAGAAAGAGAGCCAGGCATGGGCTGGAAGCTGGTTAATCTCTTTAAAGATAAGTTGGAGATGTTTGGCTGGGAAGGAGGCTCTGAGCAGAGAGAGGGTGTTGTCTCTCTGTGTGCTGGGGTTAGACTCATGAATAAGTCAGTGGCGGCCTACCAGATCTCCCCATGCTCTCTGCCCACACTTCCTGACCACACTCCCATCCACTGTCCTTCACCACACTCTATAATGATCCTAATGCTGCTTGCTCAGAGGCAGAGCCTGAAGAAAAACCCATTCTATAACATCCTCCAGGGCTACCTCTACCCCTTCTCAGGGATGACTTTGGAAGATGTCCAGTGGGTGACTTCCTTGAAGAAATTAGGGAGCAACTGAGAACTGGTCAAAAAGGAAAGGAACCAAGACAGAGAGGGAAGGGGAGGAGGAGGAAGGGAAAGAGAAAGAGAGGGAAGAAACACAGACTTGAAGGACTCGGTTATTCTGAATGTCAACAGAACCAGTATGTAAGAAAGAACAGCCATAACGTGAAGGGACCACTGTTTCTTTTCCTCCTTCCTTCTTTTTTTCTTCTCCACACAAAAAGACTGATTTAATAGAAATTAGTGGGGCTCATTTCAAGGAAGGGATTCTGCTTGCCAGGAGAGGTAGATTTTTTTCCCAGAGGTCAGTAAGTGCCTGGCCTTCCACTGACTAGGATGTGGCCAGCATGCTTGATTCCTGGGAGAGGAATCTATACAGGAAACACTGGGCCAGCTGGAGGGTGAAGATTGTGAGCATCCTCAGAGAAGAGAGGCTCAATGCCGCCATCAGGAGCCTCCATGGAACTTTGCAAAAGTATCATTTTATAAACCTTCAATAAATGAAATCTATATTTGAGGTGCCTTACAACGAATAAGGCAACATGCATAGCTAGTGTTTGGGGTCTCAGGGCTCCACTGCAGATAACAAACTTTAGGGTAGCCCTGGGGCCTCCAGCTGTCCCAGTGTCTTCCTCCTAATGAAGCGTCATGGGCCTTCAACCAGCCAGAAGGTGTGCCCCACCTGCACCCATCCTCAGACCATTCATCCCAGCAACCAGGCACTGGTGGGCACAAGAACAGCTTTGCACTAGGAATGACGATGATGATGATGGGGCAGTGACACTACTTCCCATGTGTGCAATGTAAGGCTGAACTTGCCTGGTGCCCTGTGATTTTGGTCTTAAGACAAACCAATCATGAAATCAATTGAGCTTGTTGCCTCCTCCTGTTTTAGGCTTCCAGAGGTGGGGTTCAAGGAAGTTATGTGATTTAGCTAGCAAAACGTACCTGGCTGATAAAACAAAAGAAAAAGAACACTTTGAACCTGGACCCTTTGGTGTAAATCAGAAAATGTTAAGGAGGCACCATTCTGCAAGTCACCAAAGTTAACTTCAACTTAAAATGTCATTAATACTTGGGAATGTCGACAGGAAAGAAGCATCAGGAAACAATCCTCATTAGTCCAGGAACCCCCCACAGATGGACACCCAGGCCTAGACCCTTCTTCCTATACCTTGGAGCCTACGGTCATCTCAAATAGACAGGTCCATCAAGACTGATGGAGCCTTCACCTTCCAAAACGTTGCTGACTTCCATGGCAGAGGTGATTACTTTGCTTGAGCTCGTTTCCCACCATCCATATTTCATTAGCCAAATCAAATCACATGGCCATGCTTAATTTCAAAGGGGGACAGAAAGTGACATTTTACCATGGGTCGGGGCAAAAGGAGAGGAACATGGGTAGACTCTAAATGGCCTTCCCAGTGTTCCTCTCACGAAGGCAGGAAAAAAAGTATGATGGTCAATCTCAATTGTCAACTTGATGAGATTTAAAAATCGTCTGACAGAAAGACCTCTGTGCACACCTGTGGGGATTATTTTCATCAGGATGATTCAGTTGGGAAGACCCACCCATTGTTGGTGGCTCCATTCCTTGGACTGGAATCCTGGACTGTGTAAAAAAGGAGAATATGAGCTGAGTGAAAACATTCACCACTCCCTGTTTCCTGTGTAGATGTGACATGACGAGCTGCCTCAAGCTGCCACCACCTTGGCTTCCCCACCATGATGGACTGTACCCCCAAACTCTGAGCCTTTTCTCTGTTAAGTTGTTTTTGTCAGGATACCTTATCAAACAATAAGAAAAGTAGCTAATACATGAAGACTTTGTAAGTAGACTCAATACGCTCCATCAAAGTTGACAGAAGAGATTTGAATTTGTGTCTAGTATCTTCCTTGAACCTCTTAGCTAAATATATGGCTGACTTTAAGAATGGTGCTAGCTTAAAGTAAGCCATAATGACACAGGGGTCCATTCTGGAAGAAGCATGTTTGAAATGTCCAAAGATGGAACACGGGTAGAGGGAGGATGCAAGGAAGAGGCTACAGCTTGTTCTAGAAGTACTGGGGTCATAACTCATGATAAATATTCTTGACTTTCTCCCCTTCCTGCTCTAGACACCGCCCCATCTGCCCGCCACACAGAAAGGGGAGAAAAAAGAGAGGGCAGACATGTCAAGGATGGAATCAGGAAATAGTTGTAGCAAGAATTCTTAGAAGTATAGCACAGCACTTGAGAGAACAGAACTTTCCAGAAAAAAAGTCTTTAGTTCCCCCAGAAGACAAAGAATTTACAAATAAACCACAAAACCTCATGCCTGGTTCTCCTTCCTCCATCTCAAATTCCTGAGCTCACTCTTGTAACCCATGCTGAAAAGTAGACCTCTCAGTACATGGAATTTTAATGACAATTCCTAAGCACCCAAAATTCCCGAACAAGACCAAACTCCCCACTTTAAGAGTATTTATCTCAAAAACTATGCATTGCCTCATTATTATCATCAATCGGACATTTTCCCAAAGGAAAAAAAATTAATTGCCCACCAGACATGTTTTGAAATGTTTATATGTCTCTTTGTGTAAGCACAAGAGTAACCATTTGGGAGGCTGTTTATAAGATAGCAAAGTGTTAGTAAACTCTGGTTTGACACTGATAAGGTTCATATGAAAGTCATCACTGAAACTGTTGCCTCAATAATAAACAGGATCTCTCGGCCTCCCTTCTTCAAGCCTCCCTCCCTAAATTAAAAAGCATCTATTGTCACCAGAAGAAATGCAACGTGCGCAGATGAGACAGCTATAGTGTTGTTGTGTTGGTTGCAATGTTTAGAGAGAAACAGCTTTTGGCAAGATCCAGAGCCTCATGCTGTAGAATCTCAGCCGGGCCAGTTCTAGGAAGACAGTCCTGGCCTGGGGTAAGTCCTCAGTGGATTGGAGGGTGCCCCCTGTGCTGAGAGCAGTCTTTCTCACGAGAGGGTCTCATCATTGTCATACCTGGCATGGGTCCTTCTTAGCTAGGCCTTGCAGGAGGATGCCTTACAATTCCATGCTCCTAAGAGTCGTGCTTGTAGTCCTATCATGGGCCAAGCAGAGTATAGACAAGGGAAAAAAGGTATGTAGGAGACCTTCAGCCTTTGCACATGGTCTTGGGGGTGGATCTGCCACTAATCCTTGGGTAATCCTGGATGGGTCACTGAACCCACTAGATCTCAGTTTTCACATCCCAAACACAAGAAGCCTGATTGTCTATTGCATCACACCATCTGCTCTTCAAACAATGCCTTATTGTGAACAGAAACAAGGAAACTAGACAAAGGCAGCAACTCTCTTTCTCAGAGCCCTACTGGTCAGGACCGTTTTTATGCCACCCTCATTCCACCATCTTAATGTTAAATAGAGGTGCCTGAGGCACCCTGTCTATCTTGAGGCTCCCAACATAGTACATCCCTAAGCAGAAGATCAATAACTGTGGACATGTCATCTATTGGATTCTAGAATCTTCCCTCCATAGGGTCCCAGCACTCTTGTCTATGCTCTGCTTGGCACAAGTTATGACTACGAGCACATCTCTTCCATCACTCAGAAATATTTATGGAGAGCCAGTACTGGGCTAAACACAGAGGTAACAGTGAAAATAATCAACATGGCCTCTGACTCTAGGATCATTCTAGAAGGCAGCATATGATGTTAGCTTAGCGAGGTAGAATTTGGCTCCTGGTACTTCTACTGGGTTTATTAATGCAATTTTACCTCTGGCAACTTTCTTAATCTCTGGTGTCCATTTCAACCACAAGATCAGAATGACAACAGCTCAGTTTTTACACTGTCACAGGCTGAATCACATAACCTCCTGAAAGCTTCTACAGTACCATCATCACACACAGTGCCGAAACAATGTAAGTCCATCTCCCTTAGCCACAGAGGGAGAAGGGTACCGGACTATTAAACTACCCAAGCTTTCATTTGTTCCAGCATTGTGACAATGCCTGTCTACCTTTGGCATTGTCCCACCCTGACCCACTTTCAAGGCCAGGAGTGTCCAGTTGTGCTCACCTTGGCTCATTAATCACACTTCTCCCATGTGAAAGGCTCACACTGTCATAACCTCCAGACTGGCAGCTGGACCACAGCTCCCTGTGAGCTGATGTTCCAAACCCCCATCCAACCCCAAGGCTCCCCCAGTCTCAGAGGCTGTACTGAACATCTTCACAGGACAAAGGACAGGATTCTATCACCATGGCCTGCACACCAAGCAGCCACTTGGCTTGCAAAACTCCTAGCCTGCTCTTGGGCTCAGGTCATGGACTAAGCCCAGCCAGGCTACAGAGATGAGCAAACGTGAAGGAGGGGAGCCCTTGAGGGAGGGGAGACCACTTCACTGTTCCAGTCATGATGAAGAAAAGCATTTAGCTCTTTTCACTAGGGTGAAATTGTTAAAGGCAGAAAGGAACCTCTGTGTCCTCCCTGCACTGTGTTGGCCTCTCCCTGCACCCTACTGGCCTCTCCCCTGCACTCCGCTGGCCTCTCCCCTGCACTCCACTGGCCTCTCCCCTGCACTCTGCTGGCCTGCCCTTTCTGTCTAGATGCTGCAGCCTCCTATCAGTTGCTTGTGCATAAAAGCTGAAAGGGATTATACCTAGTCAGGGAACTTACGCATTTCATACAGGTCCACATCTCAAGTACTTTGTTATCGCTGCTTGTAATTTTCTTTTGGGTTCCCTTGGAAGGCACCAAGAAATGGCTTTGTGTTTTCAGCACCCACTCGCCCTGGGTTTTGTTTGTTGTTTCTGTTGTTGAAAAATAATTCTTTTGCACATTCTAAGTGCATTTAGGTAAGGTGGAAGGGTGGTTGTTTCTCAGGATCCTGAGCAGGGCAACAGTCTCCATCTTGGCTCAGGGTGAACACATGCGACTCTCCCCTCACTAACCTTGCTTCCATGGAGCTTTCTCTGTCCCTGTCATGCAGGTTTTGTCCGCGATAAGTGATGTTGGAATTCCTCATACACAGGTCCACCAAGCCTTGTCCCGGAACACGTGGATTATGCCTGTTCAGTTCTACTTGTCCACAACATCCAGGTGGGGCACACAGCACCCACAGTGCTCAGTGACACTGCTGGAGTTGCGGAAGCCCAGAAGCACTCTCCAGTATGTATCTCCAGTAAGAGAGCTCTTCCCACTTGCAGGCGACATACGTCCATACACTGTCTCTAATCCTAGGATTTCTCCCATTTTATGGAAGGAAACAGAAGTTCATTCTGAAACCTCAGGATGCTTGGATGTCTTAAAGGAGCAGCTGCCCAGATGGTTTTAGACACAGTGGCCCAATCTCTCGCCCCATATAGTGCTTAGTGCTCTACACCAGCAGTTCTCACCCACAGCATCATGATCCCCTCCCTGCTGGGGGAAATTCTTGATCTGCTGTGATGTGAGCAAGCAGTCTCACCTTCCCACCACCATGGAGCTGGCTGCCACCATGCCTTCTCTACCATGATGGTCTGTTTCCCCTCAAACTATGAACCAAAATAAACTCTTCCTCCCATAAATTGCTTTTGTCAGATACACACACCTCAAATAATCTATCCCAGTAAGAGTTTTAAGTAGCCACATTGTTCAAGTTTAAAAGACAAGACATTAGGGGCTGGAGAGATGGCTCAGCAGTTAAGAACACTGGTTGTTCTAGCAAAAAACACGGGTTTGAATCCCGGCAGGTAACAACTGTCCATAACTCCAGTCCCAGGGGATCTGACAGCCTCTTCTGACCTCCGCGGGCATTGCACGACAGGGGTGCATTTACCTACACGCAGGCAATACATGCATACATACACATTAAAAAAAAAAAAAAGACAAGACGTTAAAGCAGTTGCAGCCTGGTTATAATGACCTGGTTTTAGTCCTGTGCTTTCCCATCTGCTTTAGGAAGAAGAAGGAAATGTAGAGTGATGGGTGGGACCTGTCACGCTTTCCACTTTGGGTCCTAGCCACATCCCAAAGGGAGTTCCTACTGAGAAGGATCTATTCCTGACTGGCATAACACATTCCTTGAGGGGTCCACTCCCCAGAAAGCTGGAGTGCAGAGCTTTTAGGGGTTCCATGGCCTCCACGGGTTGTGATTGTCATCTATGCTGGAGCAGGGAAGGGTGGAGAACCCCTACCCTCCATTAGCACCTACAGGAGCCTAACTGATTTCCTAAGATGATCCCCATTGGGATAACCCTATATTACAAAAGGAGGAGGAGAAGGAGAATGGGGAAGAGGAGGAGGGGGAGGAGGAGGAGGAGGAGGAAGAGGAGGAAGAGGAGAGAAAGGAAGAAAGGAAGGGAGGGAAGGAGGAAGGAAGGAAGAGTGAGCTGCCTTTGGGAGAATTTAATGCATTTTCTCATATCTCTTATATCGACTTATTCTCAAAATTGAATAAAAAGTCAATCTTAAAATGTAGATCTAGAAACTCTAAATTGTTCCATCTTATAAATGATGGACTCTGAGGTACAGGTTGACTGGGAACATCTGCATAGCTCTGTGAACCAGATGGCTTTAGCCTTCTTATGTCCTGGGGATGCACCAAATGATCAACTGGGTAAGGCAGGTAGAGACCAGTTTAAGCAGCTCACAGCTTTAAAGGAACATGTGGTAATATGGAACTGGCTTATTATAGCACAAACAGAGGCCTCTAGCCAGAAATGGGGTACATTGTCTTACTGTGAGATAGGCTTCTGTGGTAATTGCTTGGGGGATTTTTTTATTTTTAGCAATAAGCATTTCTGCATGAATAGAGAACCAGCACTCCTGGACAGACACATCAATAGGAATATAAACTTCCTTGGGAAGCAATTACAATTCATGCCTGTTTAGTCCCATTTCCATAGCACAAAAGAGTACAGGGCAAGGGATTGCAAGTAGATTCTTGAACACTGGACCATTTGGACAAAGACCCTGAAAAATCAGGAGGTGTTCAAGACCTAATTCTTCCTATCAAGAGTTTATTCCAACCATCTCAGCAGACAATCCAGGTTTACTTTTAAGTGAACAGGGATCTTTTGTTTCTCTACGTTCTTTTCATCAAAATTAACAACAGACCTATGTACAAATTTTAAATTACTGAAAGATTACAAATACATCAAAAGCATTGTATTTTCACAATACATGTTTATCCTGTTCTGTGTGAAGCCCGGAAGCGATGCGCCAGCCTGGTGGTTCATGGTGTGAACTCTAACCTCAGTGGGAATCTGCTTCACAGGCCTTGCAGCTGTGTTCCACAGGGCTCTGTGCATTTTAGGATGGTGGGCATTGCTGTGCTCCCCACTTCCACCAGTATCACTGGGGCTATGGGAGAAGGCAGAGGCATTTGATGACAAGGTGTTCATATTACTAAGGACTCTTCCCTTCCTCCTCCTTCCAAAAGCAAAGTGGGGACTGAGCATCAGAGGTCAGAAATGGCTAGATGTAGAGATGCCAAGCACGTAAGCTATCAATCTCATTGTATCCCTCAGCTCTGTGCTCCATTATTGGGGTGGTTAATTCTGCTTAGCTGCTTGGCTGGGCCACATGGTGCCCAGATAGTTGGTCAAACATTATTGTGGATGTATCTAAAAAGTTGTTCTTAGATGGTGTTGACTCTTGAATTGGAAGATCTAGCAAAGTATGTGGTTCTTCCTCTTGAGATTTAATTTCTTCCAGTCCTTTGAAGGCTGGAACAGATGCAAAGGGCCACCCTCCTTCAAGGAAGAGGCTGCCCCCTGCACCCCCTACCCCCTACCTGTTGCCTTGAGCTGGGTCATTGGTCTTTTCCAGTCTTTAGAGTAGACTGACATATCTGCTCCTCTACAAGCTCTTAAAAAAGAATTTAATCAATTTATTTTTATTTTATGTGTCTGAGTGTTTTACCTGCATGTATGTAAGTGCATCCATGTGTTCAATGTGTGTGGAAGCCAGAATAAGGAGTCAGATCCCCTGGAACTGGAATTACAGATGGTTGTTAGCTATCATGCGGGTGCTGGGAACCAAACCCAGGTCCTCTATAACAGCAACCAGTGCTCTTAACCATTGAGCCATCTCTCCAGTCCTTCCTCTTAGGTCTTAAGGTTGTTGACTATAGGAGTGGGACACATTACAGAACCAGGCTTCAGTCGTGTGAATTTATCTTTCTGATTCAGCTTGGGAGCCAGAAAAGCCAGGTCATGAATCATTGAAACAGTCGTGGACACAGCACAGTCTTTAGTCATCATTCCTGTCTACGTCCTGACAACAGTACTTGGACTGCACACAACTCATGGAGCCACCTAGCCAAGGACATAGCGCACAATGAATACGGAACAGTTAGTTGCTAGTCATCCTGTAAAACAGGAAATCTTTAGTTATAAATTTCATTCAACCTTCTGCATCACCAAGACACTAAAGATATCATATAACCCGTTAATAGAAGATGATCATAAAAGGAAGGAAGAAGGGAAATTGTTCTCCACTCCCCCCACCAAAAAATCGTACATTGGAGTCTTTAGAAAGTGGCTGATATGCAACTCACCCTCCTCCCCCATCTTGGGGTCTATGGCAAGCTAGTAAACTTGCTTATTAGAGCCATGCCACAGCAAAATTATCTTAATATGTCTCCAGCCAAAAATAATTTTTAAAAGGAAAAATATCATTCAGAATCATTGTGTACTCCACCCTCTGTCTCTAAACAAAAGAAGGAAGAACACTCACATTGCACTTAAGGGTCTAATCATAACCATCATGAATACAGTCCTGGTGTTAAGATCATGTCTGCTATTTTAAGACCATAATTATTTTTTAATACTACTATCATTTCTCCCCATTAAGTCAGTGAACTAGAGCTTAGCAAAAAAAAGAGTGAAAATACACATCGTTGAAAATTGACTGATGCTAGAAATATGCCTTTAGTCTTAATCTCTGAGACCGAAATGAAAGGGTTGAGAGACCAAGGCGCATAGGAATGACAACTATTAATTTAGTGGTGGTGTGATTTGCATAGCAATGCAGGAAACGTGTTGCTGATTGCTTCTGATTATGTCATTGGCTCTGTCATTACAACCCTAGGGAAGGGCAGAGTGGCTGCATTCTCCACCGGCTGGGCTAACACTTCGGATAGTGGAGCCATCTTCAAGGTAGGGCACTATTCCATCCTCCCAAATTCATAACCCTCAACCAGGTATTTCCCTTTTTGAGAAACTTTTTTTTCCTATAAATATGCATCTAGGGGCCAGTGAGATGGCTCAGTGGGTAAAGACATTTGCTGCCAAATGTGATGACCTGAATTCAACTCCTGAAACTCACATGGAGGAGAGAACTTTCACAAGCTGAACTCTGATGTCCTCATGAGTGTGTGCCCCCCACCCATACACATAATAAATAATGATTGAATTAAAAATATGCATCTGGAATACATGCATTCATTTTGTTTGCCTCATTTCTTCTTTTTAAATTTTATTTATTATTTTTTTATTTTATGTGTATGCATGTATTGCCTGCAGGTAGGTAAGTGCACCTGTGTCATGCAATACCTGCAGAGGTCAGAAGAGGCTGTTGGATCCCCTGGGACTGGAGTTATAGGCAGTTGTTAGCTGCCATGTGAGTGCTGGGATATGAACCTGGGTCTTCTGCAAGAATAACCAGTGTTCTTAACCACTGAGCCATCTCTCCAGCCCCTTGCCTCATTTCTTTAAACATTCACCTATTTCATGAGGTGAGGTGTGAACATAACATGGGGAGGTCTGAGGACAACTAGTGGGAGTCGGTTCTCTCTTTCCACCGTGCAGGATCCAGGGGTCGAATTTGAGTTGCAGCAAGTACCTTTACTTACTGAACTACCTCAACAGCCCAGGCCTGTATGTTTTGAAGACCCCCTTTTTCTAATTCATTGAGTCATGTGTTGAGGGAGTAGCACCAGACACTCAGCACCAGACACTGAGACCCTCAATTTCAGGATTATGCCATGAACAGTACATGAGGAGAAAAGCAGAAATATAGAGGGATGAAAATTCTAGAAGCATTCAATTTTGTTTTGGTTTAATCCAATTTAGAGATTATTAAATAGCTTTTCAACGTTAAATTTTCTAAGTATAAGTATTTTACTCTGAAGTCTAAAAGCCCACCTTCTAATTTCTATCTCCTTCTACTCAATCCCTGTGGCATCTTTCAGATCCCATCTTCTTACTGAATGCAGCCTCAAGCTCCCTGCAGCTGTCCCAGAGGGTTTCAGCGGAACGGGGTCCCTCACTTCTTCCACTGAATTCCTTCCACTGAATTCCTTCACCAGGTCCCTCACCTCCTCTACAGAGTCCCTCACCTTCACTGAGTCCCTCACCTCCCTCACTGACTCCCTCACCTCTCTGTGAGTGTTGTTTCTTGCACACCTCCTGGAATGCTCACTGTTGCTGGTCTCCTTTCTCTTGTCATCTCTTTCTAAATATTTTTATTTGATTTGACAAATGTTTCTAGAAAATAACAAATGGAACAGCAGTACAGAACATGGAGATGGCTGAAATGGGCTCCCTGTCATCACAAAGCCTCCTGGCTGGTTTATACTGGAGTCACATCACACACATCTTCAGTTATTGGCCAGCATTGCAGGTGTGGAGGATGAAGCTGGGTGAGGCAGGGGAGACAAAGGCCCCAGTGACCCCTTAGTGCTGGAGTTGGCATCAGCCTAAAGGGGAGTGGACAGATGATTTTCCATCTGCTACATCCCTTCCCACCCCTCCCTACCGCCTTGCTGTTTCAGTGTGAACATCTCTCATATTTAATTATTTCCCCTTAGGGGCTGGAGAGATGGCTCAGCAGTTATGAGCACTGGTTGTTCTTGCAGAGGACCCAGGTTTGGTTCCCAGCACCCACATGATTGCTCACAACTGTCCATAGCTCTAGTTCTAGGGGATGTGATGCCCTCTCCTGGCCTCTATAGGCATTTTATGCATGTAGTACACATATACACATGAAGGCAAAACATGCATATACAAAAGTGAAAATAAATAACAATTTTATTTTTTACTGAATTTTTGTGATTTTCATATATTCTGATGGTATTTAGATCCTCTCCCTATTTGTACTTCTCCCCACTGCTCCCCACCCAATTTAATGTATATACATATATATATGTGTGTGTGTGTGTGTGTGTGTGTGTGTGTCCTATAGAGTCCAATTTGTGTCTCCAAATGTCCTTCAGTGGAGGTCCATCCACTGGAGCCTGGTTAACCTACCAAGAGTCCCATTCTTGAGAGAGACTGACTATCCCTCTCCCAATAGCCATTGATACCAACAGTTCCTCAGGGAAGGTTGGGATTGCTTACCCAGTGCAAGCTGTCACCATTGCTGTGAGTTCATATGAGTAACAGACCAACTGTGTGGAAAACGATTTCCTTGTGATCATCCACTACCTGTGGATCTTAAAAAAATATTTCTGGACCCTTCTGCAATGATCCCTGAGCCTTGGGAGGCTGAGGTTTGATGCAGTGTCCTATCCAGGTATAAGCACTCTGCAGCCTCTTGTTCTCTGCACATTGGCCAGTTGTGGGCTTCTGTGCTAATCACCGTTTGCTGCATAAAGAAGGTTTTTTGGTGAGAGTTGTGGGATGCATTGATTTATGGGCATAACAACAAGTTACCAGGACTCACTATACTACTATTTAATGGAAAACTAGTATTAGGCTCTGCCCTATGCCATGTGGCATGTCTAGCCTCAGGTGCCTAGGCCTGATATCAGTGTCAGGTATGGGCTCCATCCTACGAAGTGGGCCTTAAACCCAATTAGAGAGTGGTTAGTTACTCCCATAACATTGAGCCACTATTGCACCGGTGGAAGGTCATTGGCTTTTGGAAGATGCTGAGATAGTTCTCATTGAACACCACCTGATTTTCATGAGGACATGGCATGGAAGACCAAGATGGATGCCTTCCTCCTCTATGGTTCCCTGGCTTTCCAGTGAAATCTCCTCTTCTGTGCATTCCCGCCATGATGCCACCCACCACAGGGACTTCATCAGAGTCAAACAGGTGCTGGCATCATGCTTTTTGGACTTTCCACCTCCAAAACTGTGAGCTCAATAAACCTCTTCTCTTTAAAATTTACCAAGCCACGGATATTTTTGTTAGAGCAGCAAAAAACAAGCTAATATACTCTGGAGGGCATGGGCTTTGTCCTTTCCTTCCAGAAAAAAAAATGGACTAACAATTTAGAGGAACCTGGATGTCCCGGCGGACTTTCAGATGAGAGCTGCAATCACAGTGGCCTCAGGACATTGTACGTTGGGTGCATCGTTTTGCATAAGAAGAGCAAGGGATTTGTTGGACACAGAGCCCACAGCCAAGGTCCAAGGCCCCCCTCCCTTCCTCCCTCCTTTTCACAAAGAGCTTCTTTCAATGAGAGAAATCTCACAATCTAACTTTTCTGGAGTGCTTTCTTCACTTGATACAAGGCCAAGACATTTCCCCGGGGAGCCCTGGTCATGTCAGAGGTGGCTCAGAGTTTGGTGAAAAGAGATCTGGGTTTAGTGGCTAGATAGTCATTTTATTACGTTTTCCATTCAGCCAGCCAGGGGCTTATCTTTAACTGCATTTTGCTCCAGCATTGGCCAAGAAACAAGGGAACGTGTGGGCCGCATGCAAATTTCACATAAGCCTGTGCTCCCGAATCCTCCCTGGGATCCTCAGAGGTCTGTTTTTATGTCGGGGGATAAGTAGCCTGTCACATGACCATTACTGTAGCAGTTGTGTGTGTTTGTGACTTGACCCAAGTCAAGTGGTTTTGCTATAGCATCTGAGCCAGTGGGGGAGTGGGCTGAGATAGAGCCCGCCAGAAGAATCTCTGGGGATGTCAGCACCTCAGCACTTTCTCATTTTAACACTTAATCCATAAAAAGGAAACTCCAAGGGTGATTCTGCTACTTGCAGAACTGAAAAAATCAAAATAGACCTCTCTCATATTGTAAAAAATTCTTTCAAATAAAATTCCAAAGATACAATTCGGCCTTGAACTACAACCAAGACTTAAACATGAGCTCAGCAAAACAGCCTGGAGATCAATCAATCATGTATGCTACATGTGTCAGTAAATATGCCAACAATAATAAAAAACTTAGGTGTGGGCTTCAAAAGCCAGTGTTTCTTATATTAAACTCCCCGTAGCACTTTGGAATTGAGTTGAATCCCAACATAAAGCAGTTTGCCTATTTATAGGATTCCTTCAGAAACTCTTCGGCTGGGGTGAAATGTGTCCCATATGTGTGCTAACCCAAATGCGTTTCCGTGAAGCTTGTGTTTTCTTTTAGCGCCATTTTTTAGTTAATGAATGTTTCAAGGGACAGTTTTCCAAGTTCTTCTTACACTTCCCCAGGCCAAGGCTGTGAGGAAATCCTTCACCACCATGTATGAACAAGTGTAGTTCAGATCACAAAGGAAGCAGGAAATCCATTCATGTGCTAGATTCCATCACTCCCAAGCCAAGTAACCCCTGACCTACGCAGGCTCTTCCTAATCTGATATCTAGTTATGACAGCCATAGATCAAGAGAGGGACTGTAAAATGACAGATACTGAAGGACATTAACAAGTACACACAGAGATACATGCACACACAGTCTTAAATGATAGCGCTTTCAAAAAGAATTCTTGTGTGTGTGTGTGTGTGTGTGTGCTACATGTAGCATGCATGCACATGTGTCTGTGTGCATGTAGAGGTCTGAGGACAACCTCAGGTGTCATTCCTTAGGTACTGCCTACCTTGTTTCCTTTGACACAGGGTCTTTCGCTGGCCTGGAACTAGGCTTGTTGGCCGGTGAGTCCCAGGGATATACCCATGTCAGCCTTTCCAGCCATGGGATCACAAACACACACTACCATGTTTGACATTTTTTTCTTTACCATGGGTTATGAGTATCTACCTCACAACAAGCACTCTACCAACTGAACTACCTCCTCAGACCCTTATATCAAGCTTCAGTGATGTGCATATTTACAGAAGATCCTTGTGCTCGATAGCTTGAGTTGTCAACTTGACACACCTGGGTCAAGGGAGCCTCAAATGGGGAAGTACC
>NW_008332149.1:2760447-2812631 GCF_000622305.1 Nannospalax galili | reverse complement strand
TAAAGGCACTTGTCATGTGAAGTGAGGACCTGAGTTCAAATCACAGGAACTCACATTAAGCTGGACACGGTAGTATGGATCTTCAATCCCAGTGGTCCTGTGAGGAGATGGGACACAGAGACAGAATTCCTGACTGTCCCAAACAAGGTGGAAGGCAAAGATAGTAGCTACCTGAAGGTATCCTCTGACCTTCCTTCACATTCCATGGCACACCCAGTCACACACACACACACACACACACACACACACATATACACATACACATGCAAACATAGATACATTGTTTTCAAAAGGAAACTAGATTATAGGGAAGCAAGGTGCAGAGGCTGGGAGGCCTTGGGCAAGCAGGCTGCTCTGGGTGGAGTTTTCTCCATGTAAAGCTTCTATATGGCCCTTTTTACAGTTTTTAAAATGGATTCTTTTTGTACTTCATATGTTTTTATATTTTATTTATGATTTTTATTTTATGCATATGAATGTTATGCCTGCATGTAGGTAAGTGCACCCGTGTCATGCAATGCCTGCGGAGGACAGAAGAGGCTGTCAGATCCCCTGGAACTGGAGTTACTGACAGTTGTTAGCTGCCAGGTGGGTGCTGGGATTCGAACCTGGGTCTTCAGTAAGAACAACCAGTGTTCTTAACCTCTGAGGCATCTCTCCAGCCCACAATCCGAATCATCTTTATAGCCCTGTTCCCACCAGAACCCTCCCATAGCACCCCCAACTGGAACCCATATACTCTGTCCTGGGTGTTAAGGCCCACTGTGTCAAGTCAGTGTCCCCAGACGTTCCCCAGTGCAAGTCCATCCACTTGCAGTCTAGTCAGATCTCTCTCCTCTATCTATCCAAAGATGTATCATTTTCTTTTTTTTTTTCAGTAGAGCATAGAGTGGGGGTTTATTTACAGAGGAGTGGGCGTCCTCCCCCATTTATGGCTGCACTGGAAAGTCCACACTCAAATATAGATCCTGCGACTTCCCAACAGCCACAGAAAATAGCGAGAGAGGGGCCTCCTGGCGTCCTCAGCTTATATATCCTTAACCCCTCCCCCACATGCAGCTAAAGTCCACTGACTGGGTGGGAGGGGTAACTGCCTACCCCATAGACTCCTTGATGAGTCTGGGAAGGAGGTGTGACTATAGCTTGCTGGCATAGTGGTCAGGGGACACTTAGTTAACATTCCACCCCTTCCTCCAGTTCTTACATTCTTTCTGCCAACCTCTTCCAAAAAGTCCCTGAGCCTTGAAAGGGGTGGTAGGTGTGCATTTCTCCTGTTCTATGCTGGGTTTTTGTTTGATTGAGTCAGTATGAGTCTTGTGCATGCTGTCACCATTGTTGTAAGTTCATGAGCAAGTTCCCTGAGGCCTGAAAGCCTCTGTTTTCTTCTGTTCATGCACCAACCCTGGCTCTTCCAATCTTTCTGCCCCCTCTTCTGCATGGTCCCTGAGCTGTGGGTAGATGAGGTTTAGTATAGGAGTCCTATTGTGGGGCATGGAAGCTACAGTCTCTTATTCACTAAAACTTTTCAGTTGTGGCCTTCTGTGTGCATCACACTCTGTTGTTTGCTGGTGAGAGTTGAAGAATACATTAGTATTCTCTCTACCCTCTGTTTGGCTGTGTCCCATGAGTCTTAGCTGTAGAGGTTCCACTGTAGATGTGTCACTTAGGGATGGGCATCTCTCAGACATATATTCTCTGTGTGTGACCAGCTGTGGATTCTGAATAGCTTCCATCTGTTGCAAAAAGAGGAGCTTCTTTGATGAATGGTATATGGTATATTTGTTTGTAAATATAAGGATCCATATTACCATATGGTAAGAAATTTCATTTGTCTAGAGATATGACAGAGATAAGGTTTTCTCTGGGATGTATGACCTCTCCAAACCTATGTCTTTGACTGTCTTTTCAATGCCACCTATGAGTTCCCTCCTATCGAGAGGGCTTTAAGTTCAGTTAGATGGTTGTTGATTATCCAAATAAAAGTCCCACTACTACATCAATAGAGACAATTTGCTGTGCCAGTCATTGTGGTTATTAGACTTCCAGCTGGGTCAGACCATTGATTGATTTTTCTCCCTTAGCAGCTTGCCTAGTATCTTCTAGAAGTCTGAGAGTTAGTCTTCAAGGGAGAAGGTTTCCAGGTCAGTTCTAGCTCCATTGCTCCAAGTCCTGGGTCTGAACTACGTCCTTTCTTCAGCAATAGGGTCTTTTCTTCAAGATCTTGGAGATAATCAAAGGCTGTGGCAATAACCTATGTTATTTTGGGAGTCTCTTGGACTACCCTGACCGACAACTCGAAGGGAAGTGTCTCCTGTCTGGCACTGTTTCTTGTTACGTAGTCTTCAGCTGTACACATGCATTCAGGTTCAGATGTTTTACATGTATTTCTCAGGGCGTTTTTGAGTTGATACATTTCCTTTCTATTTGGTCCTTTGACTTCCTCTCCCAGAGGTGGGTCATGTGATAATATGTTCCTCCTCCCCTTAAATGGTACAGTCCTTAGATGCAGACCTTGAGGAGGTTGGCTGGCATGTGTGGCTCCCAGCTGCACAGGTTTGGTCACCTGGAAGGGTTTGTGTGATGCTTTCAATAGGTCCCTATTGAATTTTCAGGCCCCAACTTCTTTATCGCTTACAAATGCTGTGGGTTTAATCTTTTTATCAGTCTAAGTACAGCTAATATTTGGAAAACTGAGATTTTACAACGTGCAATGACACATCCTGTAGGACCCTCTGTCTGGCTTAACAAACTCCCAGTGTTGACACTTTCTGTGCCCAAAGACTTGACAAAGCAAAACTTAGTCACTGGGGTGGGGGTTGGGGGCTGGAGAGATGACTCAGTGGTTAAGAGCACATATTGCTCTTACAGAGAACACCAGTTTAGATCCCAGCACCCAAATCAGGTGGGTAACCTCTAACTCCAACTCCAGGGGAACCTGACACCTCTGTCCTCCTCAGATACCTGCCCCCTCCCACATACACATAATTAAAAATAAATATTTTTAAAAATTAGTTACTGGTTTTCCACTTGGCCTTGAGGATAGTATGCTATTTAAAAATATCATGGAGGCTGGAGAGATGTGTTAGCGGTTAAGATCACTTGCTGCTCTTGCAGAGGCCTGGGTTTGGTTCCCAGTACCCAGCTGGCAGCTCACAACTATTTCAGCAGATCTGATACTGTCTTCTGGACTCTGTAGACATTGCATACGTGTGGTATACATACATACATTCAGGCAAACACTCATACACATAAAATAAACATACATAAATCTTAAAAGAAAGAATATTATGAACCAGGACTAGGGTGTATGTCTGATCATAGCACTTGAGGCTGAGGCAGGAGGATCATGAGTTCGAGTCCCACTTAGGCTATACAGCAAAATTCTCTCTCTCTCTCTCTCTCTCTCTCTCTCTCTCTCTCAGAGAAAGAAGAAAGAGGTAATTGTTTCTGATTCATTCTCTCTCTCTCTCTCTCTCTCTCTCTCTCTCTCTCTCTCTCTCTCTCTCAGAGAAAGAATAAAGAGGAAGAGGAGGGAGGGAGTGAAGGGGAAGCAGAGAAAAAAGGAGAGGAGGGGAGGGGAAGGGACAGAAAGTAAGATAGAAAGGAAAGTGAGCACTGTTAATGGACCCAAACTTATTTTAATCCTAAAAGGATCAGCTCCAACAGTGGCCATGCAGTCTGCTGGTCCTAGGAATCTGGGAAGCTCCTCAGATAGAGAACTTTTCTTTTAACTTCCAAAGGTGAGACGTAAGGACAACATGATGCTGACCTCTTTATCTACCAAGACAGCAAAGTCCAGGCTTAGGCTGCGGTTATGCTCACTTTGATCAAGGGGGACTAACTGGCCTGCACATCTGCCTTAGGAGTTTGCAGATAACCTGAGAAAGGACAGGAAACAGAGACCATAAATAAAGTTAAATGCCCCAGGGAAAACATTCACCCAAGCCAGTTTTGCTCTGCCCCGCAGAATAATTCTGCTTGATGCTAGATAGTAGATCTCAGTCCGGCTCTTAGTTTTGTCTGATTTACTAAAAATAAATTCCAGACAGGGGTCCTGGATTCTTCTGGAATACTCCTCAAATGGTTTAATGTTTTATAAAACACAGACCGTACCAGAGTAGAGTCTTATTTAATAAAATAAAATAACATAAAGTAAAATAAACCAGGGATACGTAGAGAGGAATGACCTGGGCCAACTGTTAGTAGCCTAATGGACCTTAGCTCTGTATCTTCTCCTAGGAGTATTAAATATTTTTAAAGGGGATATTTGGTCATAATTCCCATAAGAAATACTTGCCAATTTAACTTGATGAAATTTTATAAAATAAAGTGATTTTTATCTCAGATAAACTGATGATGGTTCCATAAATGGAACCAGAGTAACGAATTAGAGATTCGTAGATTTTTCCCAGGGTGCTTCCTACAGGCTCTAAGACACACCCTGAAGGCCAGCCAACTGGTGACCAAAGACACTGATAACATTCAGGATCTTTGATTCTTAAAATAATATTAGCAAAGAGCCAACCACCAGCCAGTATAGCATTTATTGCTCTGCAGTCCGCCAGAGTCAAATAACTTTTCTTCCATTAAAGCAATTACAGTATCCCTTGGAGAAACTATTGTTCCTGGCATCATCAACCCACATACACCAGTGGAGTCACCTCCAGTCCCTGCATCCAGGTAGGCCAGCATCTCAGGACTGCCAATCTGGGGATAACATCCTGCACAGTGATAGACTGATTGGGGAACAAGTACTATTGCACTCAGAACCAATGGAAGTCAAAAATTATTTTAGTTTGTATTTTTAAATTTTTATGTGTATGAGTATTTGCCTGTATGTATATTAAGTGCACCCATGTTGCACAATGACTTTGGAGAGTAGAAGAGGGCATCGGATCCCCTGGAACTAGAATTAGGATGGTTATTAGCTACTGTGTGGGTGCTGGGAACTGAACCTGGGTCTTATGCCAAAGGAGACAGTGCCATTAACCACTGAGCCATCTCTCTAGCCCCTCTGTGGCTGCTTTACATGAAAAAATATTGCATGTCCCTTGGTAAGCAACGTCACAGAAAGCAAAAAAAATGCTGTCATATTTTTGGAATAATGAGAGGATATTCAAAATTAAAAGTGGCTGATGTAACCCAGTCATGCATCAGACAATGAATCAATGTGCATCATCACATAGCACTGCCTCAGCACTACATCATCACTAACATCTTATAATACTGCATCACTGTCAACATCAAATGCCATTGCCACAGTCCTGCATCACCATTAACATCACACAGCATTGCCACAACAATACATTAGCAAACACCATTGTCACAGCCCTATATCACCATCAACAACATATAGCACTACCCCAGTGCTGCATCACTGTCCAACTCCTGCAGCACTGCCAAGCACTGCATCACAGTCAACCTCAAACTACACTGGCACAGCCCTGCATCACTCTCAACATTACATGACATTGCCTTGCACTGCATCAAAATTCGATAGCAAAGAATACCATTACCATACTGCATCACAGTGCAATGGGCAGCACTGTTTACTTGGTGGAACGGAATTACACTTATGGTTGATCATATTTGCAAATAGTGTTTTAACTGATGTCCAAAGCCACTTGAAATGAGGGCAACTGTATTATAATCAAACCCAGCTTAGCAAATTATACAACCAAACCTCCTCCACAAGTTCAAAATGATTAATGATTTAAAATTATCAGGAAAGAAATCACTCTCTTCAAAGGAAGATAACAGAAACTAGGGTCTCTACAGCAGGCCACCCATAATGGTCAGGATCCAATTTTTTTAAATTATGTGAAAAGCAATAGGAAAATGTGATCCATATCCAAGAGTCAGAGTAGCCATTGTGAATGATCCAAAGGTGACACAAAATGTTACAGTTAGGACACAAAAACTGTGAATGACCTAGAAAAAAGTTTTAAAATACATAAATTTAAAATATATATGGTCCTAGTGAAACAACGGCAAAATTTGAGCAAGAAATGTGCCTTAGTTACCTTTCTGTTGCTGTGATAAAACACCATGACCAAGGGAACTTATAAAAGGAAGAGTTTATTTAGCTTCTGGTTCCCAAGGGGCAAGAGACCATCATGGCAGGGAGGCATGGTGGCAGAGGAGTAGGAGCAGAAGCTAAGTGCTCACATCTTCAAGCAGGCACAGGAGGCAGCATGTGACTGGGGTCTGGCAAGGCTTAAGTACTGTCTAAGCCCACCCCCAGTGACTTCTCCAACATGGCGACACCTTTCCAAAGTTAAGGCAAATGAAGCATACTTTCAGAAAAACAAAAGTTGCTAGGCATGATGGCTCATGCCTGTAATCCCAATACTTGAGAAGCTGAGGCAGGAGAATTGTCACAAAGTTCAAGGCCAACCTGGGCTATATAGTGAATTTCAAGCCAGGTTGAGCTAGAATGAAACCCTACCTCAAACCAAGAAAAAGTTGAGAAAATGTGGTTGGTTTTGTCCTGTTTTGTTTTTGGTAGACGTTTATTCCTGGAGCGGCTAAAGGAAGTTCTTCAGCTAAGTTGCAACGGCAAGGCAGAAGACAATTAGAAGAAAACCAAGCAAGAGACCTGGGTGAAGGGCAGGAATGACATCTGCCTATCTTCCCATCATTCCTACATCTAGCCACATGGACATCAGACACCACTGGGACTTAGGATGTCCATGAGCCAAGGAGATTTTTTTCATAAGCCTGAAAAAATTATCTTTTTAGTGTTACAGAATTTGAAAAATAATTTTTCAATAAGGCACAAAAATTGTGGTCAAAATCTATTTCCATCAATCTTTTCTTCTACTAAGATATTATAGTAACAAACAGATACAATCCAAATAAAATTAAATTACTCAATGAAAGAGTTTAGATGGATTAAAGCTGTCTTCATAGATTATTTCTGTTCATCTGCTTCATGTTTCTATCAATCTATATACTGAAGAAGGAATAATCACTTAGTGTTAGAATAGCTATCTTTTTTTATGCTTTGAAGTGTTTTTAATCACTATTTTTTAAATTTTTAATAACTACATGATTAGAAGAAGCATATCACTACAGATGTAATATATTCTGTAATATACTCCAGAGCAAGAGTACATCTCTTTCACAAGTGGGTGCAAGTTTCTAGGTTCACAGTTGAATTAATATAGTTATACAATATTGAACTCAGTATAAGCCCTGTAAGACATAAAATTGAATGAGTTTTTAACCTTTAAAAAAGATCTCCATTTCATTTTAGAATATATTATTCCTTGCAGAAAGACTCATTGTTTTTACTACTAAGTCTGAGATGTTGGCGCATGCATCGCTAATCGGTATGTATCTGATTATTACCAGTCATAATCGGTTGCACTTGGATCCTTGGTGCCTGTGTATGTCTATTTATCTTTTTAAAAAATTGTTGTTTTTAGTTTATGTATATGAGTATATTGCTTGCATGTATATAAGTGCACCTGTGTTATACAATGCCTGGAGAGGTTAGGAGAAGGTATCAGATTCCCTGGAACTGGAGTTACAGATGGTTGTTAGCTACCGTGTGGGTGCTGGGAATTGAACCCGGGACCTCTGCAAGAGCAGCCAGTACTCTTAACCCCTGAGCCATCTCTCAAGCCTAGAATATTTGTATTTTAAAGATGGGGTTTCATACGCCTATGTATCTCACACAAACCCATATGTATGTTTTCATTTTTCTACTATTCTTCCGTGAGCGAATGGATTTGGGTTTAGTAATAAACATATGTCATATTTATAATATCAACTATAACTTGTATGAAGGCAAGAGGAGGGGGAGAGAGACAGGGAAGAGGAGAGAGACGGGGAAGGGGGGAGAGAGATTCCGGGTGTGTATATTACTTTGAGGTGGTAGAAATAAATGGCTGCTATTGTATTCATTATTTTGCTTTCTATATTTCAAAAAACCCAACAAACAAATAAACCAAAAGGGAAACATGAGGTTTGTGAAGCAGCTCTGTAGAAGTCAAGATCACAGCCTCATGACGCTGGGAGTCACAGGCATCAGAGCTGGAGGAGCTCCAGCCATCCATCCTCCATCCTCCAGTCCACCGTCCCAGGACACAGGTGAGGAGGCAGGATCCTGAGGGGAAGCCTCTCAGGGCAGGGCACTGTGGAGGTGGAAGGGCGTGGCCAACTGCACACCCTATGAACTACCCTTGGGCCTTCTGCATTTCCATGAGTTAATTATACTTCTTCTATAATTCCCTACGGATGAAGCTAAGTGTAAAGTGTGGACCTTGTGCTTGGGATATGGTGGAGGCAGGGGGAGGCTCCTAGATGTGTGTGAAGTGTGGCTGGAAGCTCTGGCCATTCCCTGATTGGACAAGATGCACAAAATCAGAAGACTGCGTAGCATAAAAATGAGGTGAGGCGAGGCTGATCGTATAATCAGTCTTTACACTGAATCTCTTTGAGAAGTGGGTAAAGGTAGCCCCAGTTTGGGTTCTATACACAAAATCAGAAGACTGCGTAGCATAAAAATGAGGTGAGGCGAGGCTGATCCTATAATCAGTCTTTACACTGAATCTCTTTGAGCAGTGGGTAAAGGTAGCCCCGGTTTGGGTTCTATCGGAGAGACCTGACATTTCTGGGAGAAGGTAGAAAAATAGAGGTTATATGGGTCGGATAGCTGTGGGTTGGTGGCACAAGCCTTTAATCCCAGCACTGGGGAGGCAGAGGCAGGAGGTTTTCTGTGGGATTGGGGCCAGCCTGATCTACATAGTGAATTCTAGGCCAGCTGGGGCTACAGGGGGACCCTATTTCAAAAAGAAAAAAGAAAGAAAAGAAAAATAGAGGTTATAGAAATATTAACTTGTAACCTACTCACATAAAATTATCCTCTAAGGTCCCAGAGACCAGTAGGTGTCCCAGGAACCCCCACTACTGGCACAAAGAGGCACTAACAGGAAGATACAAACACACACTTGCTTTGTACCCACAAAGCCTCCACTCCCACAAGCTCCAGCTGTGGAAACTCAGGAGCAAACCATGACCTGGGCTGGGACTGCCAGGCAGGGCTAAAGGCCTGGGTAGTGCTTATGTTTGAGGTTTAAAGGACTGGAGGGAAGCAGTCTTTGCTTGGCATTTCTGTGGCCTAGACAAGGTGGACTTACCTAGATGGCTTTCCAGATGGACATTGTGCTATGTGATGTGGCCTTTATCTGCAGGGCTGTCAAGCTTCCGAAGTCAGATGTCAGTGGAGGACATCAGTGAGGGTCAGAACTACGCTGTGCTACACACAGACCCAAAAGATGCGGGTTGGCTCCACAGGAGTCAGTGTTTCCTGGATGTCCTTGGATAACAGAGGCTACAAGAAAAGTGCCCATATTAGTCTCCTGGTGCTGCTCCATCACAGTGGAAAAAGAGCTCCGCCTTTTTCGGAAGAGGGCATCTTGCTTGTACTGCATGGGAGTCACTTGACCTATCACATTTCATTTTAAGTGGTGATGTGGTCACAAGTGGAAGAGATCAAAAAGGAAAAGAGGCTATCCCTGGCAGAGGACCAGAAGGTACAGCTTGTAAAAACCATGAACAACAGTGCTTCTGGGGAAAGCCCTGGGGAAACAGGCTCAGCAACCTGCAAGCACCCCTCATGTATCATCTTAGCATCCTTACAGATACCTTTGGGCATAGATACCACCATGCTTCCCATTTTAGAGATGAAGAAACAGGCTCAGAGCTTCTTGCCCAGCGAGTCAGTGCTAGTCAGGAGAGGCTTAGAAGAGAACTCTGGCCAGTCTGACTCAGACCCCTCTCATTAACCCTACCACCCCACAAACAAAGCCCTTCTCTTTAAGAAATGCTGCTGCCAATCTTGCAGAATTTGCACTCATCCATTTGGAAATAATTAAAGATGTGTGACTTCTCTCAGGAGAGAAAGCTTCTAAAAATTCCCCAAGTGGTCAAGAGCGTGTTTGCTGCCAACTCTGCCTACGCAGTCTACATTTCTAAGAATGGAGGAATAGGGTATTATACTTCAGCCTTAGGTGAAGGATGACGTCAAGCAATCGTTACAGCCTTGCTTGCCATAAAATGAGGGGACTAGATGGAGTGGTTGCTAAGGGGCGGGTGTTAAAACTGTAGGTGTTATAATATCCATGAGAACTCAGTAGAAACCAACAGACTGGCCAGTATTGAAACAGTTAAGCTAATGAAAGGACAACAGGTTCCTCTTGGCCCTGCTGGTGGGTGGATAAAATGGTCTTAACCCCTTGGGATACCTATTAAAAATATTATAATAACAATGGCTATCGTGCTAAATTACAACACATATACCCACTGACACTGATGAAGTACTTCTAAGAGATTCCCCAGAGATATTTGCGCATCAGGTTAAATACAAGGCTCTATTATAACAGAAACGTAAGAACAACCTGCATGCCTGTTGGTCAGGGCTGGTATATTAAACTGTGCCACATTCAAATAAATAGAATGCTACATATCATTAAAAAGAACCAAGTAGATGAGTATATGTTATTAAAAAATGGGGCTGAAGAGATGGCTCCACGGTTAAGAGCACTGACTGCTCTTGCAGAGGACTGGACTCAATTCCCAGCACCGACATGGCGGCTATGAACTGTCCTTAACTCTAGTCCCAGGGAATCCAAAGCCCTCTTCTGACCTCCACGGCATTGCACTGCACGGGTGCACTCACATACATGCAGGCAATACATTCATACATATAAATTAAAAATAATAAATTAAAAAAATTTTTAAAAAAGGATCACCAAAATTAAAAGTCCCTAAGGAAAGAAATGGTGAAAAGCATATTGTGTGTACGTTTGGCATGTCTGGGCAGTGTGTGAGAAAACACATAGACTCTCTCTGTGTGGGTTTGCTTGAAAAGTAACTGTTAGCCAGGTGTGGTGATGCGCACCTTTAATCTCAGTACTCGGGAGGTACAGGCTGGCAGATCTCTGTGAGATTGAGGCCAGCCTGGTATATATAGTGAGCTTCAGGTCAACTGGGGTTACAGGGAAACCCTGTCTCAAACAACAACAACAACAACAAAAACCACCAAAAAAAAAAAAAGTAACTATTAATGGTAGTGACTAAAGGGGGGACTCAGGGGATTCAAGATGAAAGAAGAGGGTTTTTCATTACAGAGATTTTGGACTCTTTGATTTTGGGCTTTAAACATCATAAAATTTCCTTTTTTTGTTTAAAAATAAAACTAGTCTGGCACTTGGAAGGTTGAGGCAGGAGGATAGCTGTGAGTTTGGCTCCAGAACAGTTGGGCTGCAGTGTGTGAGGTACATTCATTTAAAAAAAATGAAAAAATGTTTTCCAGCCAATCATAATAAAAACATAAAAATATAAGTTATATAAAGGATTCCATATCCACATCCAAATATATCACATAATGCAGTATTCATACATCTACTGCATTACATATGTGTATCTAAAATAGACTTATAATATACATTAAACATAAATATACAATATTATATTTATATAGCATATATAACCAACCTAGCTAATAAGTTTTTCAACTGGGGCATGTGTGAATATAATGTTTTCTACGTTCATATTTATATTCAGAGGACTTATTAACCCACTTGTTAAAACCAGCAAGTAGATGAAATTCTAGTCACTGGTTTGCTCTCAGTTCAGAGACTCAGCCTTTCTCTTCACAACTACAAACCATCTTGGAACCAAGGTCAACCACCTTGCACAACAGAATCTTTCAGATGAAAGATAATGCTTTCTTTCCCTTCTGTCCAGAGCCCCAACTTCTCACCCACATCCCCACAAAGCCAGCACATTCAGCACCCGTGCCTGACTGTGATCCGAAGAGCTGGGCACAAAGAGGTTGCCTTGTCCACCACACGGGAGGCAAATGGGCCAACACTTGGCCTGGCCCACGATCTTGATGCACACAGTAAAGAGTTACACATCTCTGATTCCCATTTGTTGAATGTTCTCAAGTCCCAAGAGGGGGAAAGAAAGAATCAAAAATAGCTCAGCGCTTTGAAAGCGTTAGCAAAAGGCCCTTTTTGGCATACTTGTTTTTTCAACATTCAATGAACAAAAAGGTTCACTGTTTCGACCACCAGGAGAAAGCCAAGTTTTCAGAAATGTAGTCACCCTTCTGGCTGACGTCAGGACATTTTCCAACCGGGCTTTCACAGGCGGACGTCGGGGTGGTCTGCCCGACCTCCCACAGGCTTCCCCGTGCCAACAGTTGTGTTTGTAAATCTGAACACATTCGCAAAGCCTACATACTCATGGAGAGCTAGATGTCCAGGACAGTCTGAAACAGGGGAGATGTAAAGGTAAGTTCAGATATCCCTGCTAAGAAAAGTCTTGTGCTTAAGAGACAGACCAGTCCGTGTAAACAGATCCCTGTTCCTTATAGAGAAGCAGAGCCAACCTTCAACTCCTTCCACAGAAATTCAAGATTGATTTATTTCCAGTGGGCAGATTAAAATACACAGTGTTTTCATGGGAATGACTGGACTTCATAAATTTGTCACTGCCTGGCCATGTGCTGCTTTTGATCCTTTCTGTCAGGCCTGGTTTGAGCTGGGAGCATTTAGCTGCCGGCTGTGACATGTGTGTCTCTGAAGCCATCATCTTGCATGTTGAACTTGGCTGTCCTCATCAGAGAGAGGAGGTGGTGCCAGGTCGTGAGGAAGGTGAGCTTCTTCTATTTTAAAATAGAACCGCACAGGAGCCCCTGGACCACACAGCTCCAGTATGAAAGACAGGCTCTGATGCCTGTGTTCCCTTCTATCATTAAGTTAGGGTGGGCTCTTCTGCTGACCTGGCAGGGTAATGATCCCTCCATCCACCCACACCCAGGAGTGTCCCACTCAAAGAGGACTCAGTGCCCAGTGTGACCTGTGTGTTTCACTGAAGTACAAAATAAAACAACAGCTCAGCTGGCCAGGGATGCCATGACACTGGAGCCAGAAGCATAAAAGAAGACCATGTTGTCACCTTCCAGAAGCTTCTCAGCAGAAAACAGGAAACTCATCCACAAAAGCAGGCAGTGGGTGAACAGAGACCTGTCTGCCCATTAGGTTGTGACTGTTGACCCAGCAGGCGGCAGGGAGCTTGGGTCCTGAGAAGACAGGACAATCATGAAGGACTTCTTGGGGAGTTGGCAACTGAACTGGAGTTTACAAGTTGCAAGGAGTACGGCCAGGGAGAGATGACAGGGAAACACCTTCCAGGCAAAAGGGAGACAGCAAAGGTACAGGGGCGGGGACAACCCAGAGAAGTAGAAGAGTCTGTGAGGCTGCAGTAGGACATGAAATATAAGGGCAAGATATACTGGGTATATTTGAAAGTATGTGTGTGGTGTGCGTGTGTGTGTGTGTGGTGTGCATGGTAATGTGTGTGTGTGTGGTGCGTGTGTGTGGTGTGTGTGCGTGTGTGTGGTGTGCGTGTGTGTGTGGTGTGTGTGTGTGGTGCATGTGTGTGTAGTGTGTGTGTGTGTGCGCGTGTGTGTGTGTGTGGTGTGTGTGGTGTGCGTGCGTGTGTGTATGCGTGTGTGTGGTGTGCGTGCGTGTGTGTGGTGTGCGTGCGTGTGTGTGGTGTGCGTGCGTGTGTGTGCATGGTGTGTGTGCATGGTGTGCGTGTGGTGTGTGTGTGGTGTGCGTGTGGTGTGTGTGTGCCTCTTGTCTTTAAAAGGGAATGATGTCACTGTTCAGTCTTATTCCACTATAGGGCTGAAGAGTCTTGGGAATACAAACACTAATTGGTGCCAAGTTCTCCAGCCAGTGCTCAGCAGAAACTCAGTCCAGGTCTGTGAGTTACTGAACTGTTTGCTCTTCCCCATTGTATAGAGGTCACTAACAACAAGAGCACAACAGAGACTTTCTGGTAATCACAAGAGTTGGGGAGGCAAGCCCCTGCTTTCTTGGAGCTGTTAAAGGCTCAGAAATGATTTTGGTGTCAAGGAGTGGCCACAGTGGCCACAGGTAGGGACAGTCCTGGTGAGGCTTTGTCCCGCAGAGCCCAGGATGCCTGGTGAGGCCATAGATAGGGAGATTGTCCAGTGAAGACACAGAGTGTGGCAAAGGTTCTCTAAGGGGAGGTGGGACACAGAGCAGGTGGGGACACAACAGCTGGATGTGGTTTTTTTAAAATATTTTATTTATTATTTTTATTTTATGTGTATGATTGTATTGCTTGCATGTGTGTAAGTGTGCCTGTGCCATGCAATGTTTGTGGAGGTCAGAAGAGGGCATCAGATACCCTGGAGCTGGAATTACAGACAGTTGTTAGCTACCATGTAGGCGCTGGGAAGTGAACCCGGGTTCTCTGCAAGAGCAGCCAGAGCTCTTGATGGTTGAGCCATCTCTCCAGCCCCAACAGCTCAATGTGATAGCAGACAGGAGAAGAAGCAGGAGCATAAAGGAGCAGCGGGAAAGGGCCTGGGCAGGAATGGGAGGGACAGGCTACATTTTACTCTGCATCTCAGATTTAAATGAATAAAGTTGGTCAACCAGTAATGAATTAAACATTTTCATCAAGAATTCACTGGTCCTCTACTCAACAGCACTTTGACTGATCACCTACTATGTGCCACACATCCAGGCCCTAGAGGTGTCAGTATGACTGCATGATTCCTCCAGAACTCATGTTATCATGACAGAGACAGAAAGTAAATACATAGATATACGATGTACTGTCATGGGGAATGTTATGAAAAATTTAGCAGGATAAGGGGTTGGAAGTAAAAGAATGGTACTCATGGGATGTTTTGAATAGAGTTGTCTAGGAAGAATTCTCTGAGAAAGTGGCATTAGAGAAGATTCCAGAACAAGATAAGACAGGAGTGATGCAAAGCCCTTTCCTGACAGAGACAGAAAGTAAATGAGTTGGCTTAGTTCAAAGCCATCATGGGGAGAAGAGGGGACATTGTGTACACAGAAACAGGGGACACTAAAGGGTCAGGGGCCTGGCCATTGTGGTGAAAACTCTCAATTTTACTCTGTATTTCATGCTTAGAAGAGGATTTACATAAAAGCTAATTTTTGATGCTTTGGAAAATGAAGGGCAGTGTGCATGTACACACAAACACACACACACACACACACATACACGAACAGGAAACCGATGTTCAAGCTCATTTAGGAACACAGATGAATCCCAAGTAAATCCCAAGTAAATCAACAAATGCAGCCAAGTGAATAATCCTCTGTTGCTTCATTCTGCTTGTGCCAGAATTGGAATGGTGGCTTAATATTGGTACATGTATGCATAGAATTAGATACATCAATCAAATAAATAACATGGGCCTGCAAGATGGTTCGGAGTAAAAGTGCTTGCCACCAAGTCTGATGGCCTGAGTTCGATCCTTGGAATCCACAGGGCGGTAGAAGGAGAGAACCAACTTTGAAACATGTCCTCTGACCTCCAACATGCCTTGTCGCACATGTGTACCCACATATACATCATGCACATGCACATAACAAACAATAAATTAAATAAGGTTTCCCAATAAATAGCACTAGGTAATCCTCTTTAAAAGATACCAACCAACAAAATAATAATATTGATTTTAGGAAGAAAAAGGCTTCCACAAAACATAACAGAATATTATTATAATAAAGATAATCTTTCTTAAACCAACAGCAAGCATTCCTTTCAACGGTAACCCTGAACTGTGACAACAAAAGCTAAGGAAATTCAGTGGCCCTTTACAGCCCCTGTTGATCAATACATTTTTGAATATTTGTTTTAAAGTCATCAAGGAATGAGATTTTACTTCTAAGCATCATAAAACCAGACAGTTTTCAAGGATAATCTTCAGTGTTACTAGAATTATGATCAGCACATTTCTCCCGAGTTACTATTTTGCATTGATTTTCCAGAAACTTGAAAATGTTTGGTCTCCTGCCTAGATTTTACTTTTCCTGTTACTATGATAAGGAGCCTTGAAAAAAATCAACTTAATGGAGAAAGGGTCTATTTTGGTTCACAGGAGAAGTTCTGGTGACAGGAACTTGAGGCAGTTGGTCACATGGCATACGTCCACAGTCAGGAAGCAGAGAGTGATGAAATCTGGTGCCCAGCTGACGTCCTCCTTTTCATGTTGTTTAGGGAAGACTGCCAGCTGCAGTAGATAGGTCTTCTCTCAATTAACCCAATCAAGGCAATCTCCTACAGGCATGCTCAGAGAGGTACTTCATCTAGGTGATTCTAGATCTCCTCAAGCTGACAGTTGGGATTCACCATCACAACCTGTAATTCCATCTATAGCCACTGTACTAAGAAAATGATCAAATTTTCAGGCAAATATGTTCCCTTTGGCATCCTTTTTAAAAATGTCGAGCAAGCAGAGGATGAATTAGAAAATGCAATGCAGCATTTATCAATCCTGTTTTTGATTAATATAACATAGGTGTGCTCTTACAACACAATGTGGAAAGGTATGATTTAAAATTAAATGCAGTGGATGCTTATAAAGTTCATTTTCAAATTATATCAACTGTGCCTGCACAAAAAAAGACAAGATAGACTCACAACCCGTCAGGTTGTTCTGGTGGGAGTGTGATGGTTAGTGTTAACTGTAGATTTGACAACCTAGAAGCACCCGGGAACAGTCTCAGTGACGTATTGTCTAGGTGAGGAGAGCCCATGGACATGCCTATGGAGGATTATATTGCTTATGTTAACTGAGGCAGGAAGACCTGCCCACTGTGGGGGGCACCATTCCCTACTTAGGAGATCCTGGATTGGGAAGGGGCCAAGCACCAGTATGCATTCATCAACATTAATTAGTTCTTTCTTCTGGCTTTGGACATACTGTGAACAGCTGCTTCAAGTTTCAGTTGCCTTGACTTCTCCACTATTTTTTTGCCTTTAAATTCAGATAATAAACAGCTATTTAAAGTAAAGTAGGTTTTTTTTTTTTTTAAATCAGGAGCTACTCCCAAGTAGTGAGAAATTTCCCTGCAGTTAGTAGTGGGTTTCTTGGAACATTCCATAAATACATTGTGAAATTCTTCCCAAGGTAAGTAACTCACCTCCCAAAGCACTTGAAGCTGTCATGTTGGATCTTCTACATATGTCAACCGGTGTACTCTAGCCATGATTTAGTAAACGAAAAAGCAATAAATGGGATAAAAGAAAGCCAAATAAACTCTACCGGGGTCTTGAGTGAACTTTGTGGAGTTGTGTGGTCTCAGTAGCTCTAAAGCGTCCAGAGAGATCTGGAAAGACCCCAGAGCCACTTCTCCAGGGGATAGAAAGAGAAGACACCACCTTCCCAGATGTACTCAGTGGAGGGAAGTATTGTGCTCAAGAGGACAGTTGCAGCTGTCCTGTGCTGAGCTTTACCAAAGCTTGGCAGTGGTGAGTTAAGAGTGTAAAAACCATCCAGAGAGGACATGAGCTCAGGAGAACCAACCCACACCCAGCAGCTGCCTAGAAGGCTGGTGGCTTTACCTGGGTTGGTGAAGGTTCACCACAGACTTCACACTCTTCCCATTTGGTGTTCCTTGGAATCCAGCAATTACCAACCAGAACACTTCCTGCCTCAGGCAGATTCTTCCTTAGACCTCTTTCCAACAGTACCTGCCTAGCCTGGATTGAATCCCGGCATGAGAACTGACCTAGCAGTTTATCTTGGACCACAGGGCATGAGCCAGGTTTACCAGGAGACTCTTTGCTGAAGTCCTCAACCAGTCCCACAAGTGAACCATCAAACTTTCCCTGATGGCTCTGAATGAGCTGCTGGTTCAGCATCTATTTCTGCTGAGTTACACAGTGTGCTGGGATCCAAGAAAATCAACACAGTGCCCAGCTCCTGCTGAGCACTTCTCCTTCCTGTCAGCAAGGGGAGCACCACCCTCTGAATTGCATTTCACAAAAGAGCAAGGCTGCGGGCCCACACCTAGCTCAAGCCTCCTGCAGAGCTGGTGTGGTATGTGACTCTCTCATCTTTCTACCTCAGTGCCAACCTTCCTACAGTCTCCAGGACCCAGCACATGGTAGGCACACGCAAGAACTGGTAGATGCTTGGGCTGGGAATGTAGCACAGTTGGTAGACTGCTTTCCTGGCATGCATGAAGCCCTGGGTTCCATCCCCAGCACCACAGGGAAAGCAAAGCACTATAATCCTAGCCCTTAGGCAGGATGATCAGAAGTTCAAGATCATCCTTAGTTACATAATAAATTCAAGGCCAGCCTGGACTACAGGAAACTATCTCAAAAAAAAAAGGTACTCAATGATTATTAAAGCAATTAAATAGGGGCTGGAGAGATGGGTCAGTGGTTAAGAGCATTGTCTATTCTTGCAGAAGACCCAGGTTCGAATCCCAGAACCCACATGATGACTAACAGCCACCCAGTTCCAGGGGATCTGACACTCTTTTCTGTCCTCCGTAGGCACTGCACGACACAGGTGCACTTACATACATGAAGGCGTAACACTCATACACATAAAACAAATTCTAAAAATTTAAAAATAAAACAATTAAATGGATGGTCAACTAAAGAAAAAATGGTAAGCCCTCCACTTATCTGGTGATCAGGCTGGATAGAGGTCAAAGTCATCTCATGGAGCCCTAGGCTCTATCCAAATATCCAGGTGACCTGCGCCTTTGTCTGGGGCTGGACGCCTTGGAAAACTCCAAAGCCTCTTTGATGGTCCGGAAGTGTGTTCTCTATTCAGCCGTGAGCTCTCTGGCTGTGTTCTGGCCTGTACTATCTCTACTGGAAATGCCACAGCTGGAGAAGGGAATTCAGAGTCTTTGCAGCTGGGCATGGAAAAGCTGTCTGCAAACAGGAGAGGTTTAAAATAAATAGTGACTCCAGCAAGCTCCATCTTGACGAGTGGTCTGCACAGCATCCGACACCCTGGAATGCTCAGCCACTGCAAAGGACTGTGATTGCCAGATCTCTGCAAAGGGTAAAGGCCCTTAGGCCACTTGCTCTGCAAGTGCTGCACGGAAGTGGTGGCTGGGACTGCCCGGGACTATGGGGCCTGAGGAGCAGATGTTTTACCACATCACTACAGAGCCTCCATGGTCTGATGTCCAAGGCTGGGCAGCATGTCTCTCTCCCAGATGGTCTCTAAAGCATCACCAGGCCAATTAGCCCTGTCTATGACTGCCAGGAGAAAAATGTCCTGTTTATTTTTAACTCTGTTTCCTTGCTGCAGAGGGAGAGTGGGAGGGCTAAGGATCATTCCAGGCTCTTTCCATCACTACCCCCAAACGGGTTTATTTTTTATTTTTATCTTGTTTATATGCAGGTGTGGTGCATCTGTATATGTGCACGTGTGTGTGCACATGCCCATGTGTGGGGTGTGTGGAACCAAGAGCTCAAGAGTGTTGAGTGTCTTCCTCCGTTGCTTGGCATCTGTTTTTTGAGGCAGAGTCTCTCGCTGAACCTGGAGTTTGCCACTTCAGCTCAACTGGCTGGCCAGCAAAGGCCTTAGCGTGCACGCACTTGCCTCTGCTCCCCATGTGGGGATTACAAGTACATGCTGCCATATCTGGCTTTTGTGTGAACGCTTAGAGAGCTAAGCATCAGCCCCTTGTGTTCATGAAGCAAGTGCTTTACCCACTGAGCCATCTTCCTGAAGCAAACCTCTTTGATGCTCTGGAAGTGTTTTACCTATTGAGCAATCTTTACAAAGCAAGCACTTTACCCACTGAGCCATCTTCCTAGCCCCAGCAGCGGCTCTGTTGAGGAATCTGAAGCCTAGATCTCACCCTCACTCCATGGTGTCATTTCAACAGAGTGTGAGCTTTACGTGCCCCACAGACACCATCTAGCTGGCTCACTGCTGGGTTTACTTACTCCATAGGCCTATGTTTCCTAGTCATTCCCTTCAGAAACCAAACATCAGTTTGTACTGGTGAATTGGACAGACCAGTAAGTCTGATTCCAGTGGAGCAGAGTAGAGCTGTAACCAGTTGGCACCCTGCTCCACTACCTCTGTCCTAGTTAGCTTTAGTTACCAACATGGCACATCTGAGAAGAGGAAACCTCAGCTGAGGAATTTTCTCCATCCGCTTGGCCTGTGAGTGTATCTGTGGGGAATTCTCTTGATTGCCAGTTAATGTGGGAGGGCTCAGACCGCTGTGGGACATGCCATCCCTGGGCAGGTGGGCCTGGGCCTTATGAGAAACGTAGCCGAGCAAACCAGGCAGAGCAAGCCAGTGAGCAGTGTTCCCCTGTGGTCTCTGCTTCAGTTCCTGACTCCAGGTTCCTGTTTGTGTTCCTGCTCTGACTTCCTTCCACGATGAGTGACGGCTCTGAGGAAGTATAAGCCAAATAAACCTTTCTTCCATCCCCAGATTGGTTTTGGTGTTTTATCACGGCAACAGACAAGCAAACTAGGACACCGTCTCTGATCCTTGAACAATGGAGCTCCCTACACAGCCAGATGCCCCTACACAGCCAGGTGCCTCGTGTCTCACTGTCTCACACAGGGACACACAGCCCTCCCACCTTCATTCACCTTTCTTGGTGTAGCGGGATCGTCATCCTGGGCTGGTACTTCTTCATGGTAGAGGGTGTCTGGTACGCTGTGGAACATTCAGTAACGTGGCTGCCTTCTACCCAAGAGACGTCAATAGCACCCCTCCCCAGCACCAGCAGGATACCCAAAAGTGAGTCTCTAGGGCAAAATTGCCCACTGTGTCTTTAAGCCGAAAAGAGTGATATGCAACATTGTTTCTAACTTTTTTGGAGCCAAGAGCTGTTAGAAGTTGACTAAGAGTTTCTTTTTTATAGTTTATTTCCCCGGACTGGACAGATCAAGGAATCTGAGTAGTTGAGGAAAAGCCCCAGGGCTCATTTGAATGAGAACATTCCTTAGAGGAGCCAGCAATGCTCATTGAAGTTGTGGAAGATTTAAGAAAGTCCAGCAGGGACTGCCTGACCCCTTCACCCCATCTTCCCATCTTCCTAGAAGAAGGCTTAGTGATGGTACCAGACGCCTGCCTTTTCTGTCAGTATCAGACCTACCTGCCTGGCCTCCCCAGTATGTCAGACAGGAACAGAAAGAGAGTTTTAAGGAAACTGAATGTGTGGGTTTTTTTGTTTGTTTTTTCTTGTCAGGAGCCAGTGGGATTACAAACGAGCTCCTGGCTGGGGACAGCTGCAAAATTCTGTCTTCCCTAGTTCCTGAGTCCTCTGCACACCTCACAGCAGACTCTTAGCATCCTACCCTGGAACTCCCGGATCCATTCTCTTTCCTGTACCAGATATTAAATCCTTCAAGTGAAACGATCTCATTCAAACAATCCCCAAATGCTAACAGGCAGAAATCAATTATCCCCATTTTGCATAAAGGGAGACTGAGGTTTAGGGAGTTAAATGGCCTTTCAAATCTCTTGACTTGTCACAGAGAGACTATCAAATCTGGGGCCCAGACTGTTCAGACAAAACCTCTTAATCCCTAAATGCCCATAGGCACTAGATTCATAGCTGATGATTAAATGGCTGAAGAGCCAAAGACTGTGTGTCCACCCCCCACACCCCCAGCATCTTGCCAGTGAGGGAGTGCTTGTTGGTCTGTGATGACCACCAGGTGCCCAGGGCTGGGTCATCAGAGAGAAATGGGGGTGGGGGTGGGGAGATGCTATCTCCTCTCTGTTTCATGGCACTCACTCTAAGGGGGGAGCCGGAGATGTTTTCCTTAGAGCTTGGTATTTTTCCCCTTTAGGGAAGAAACAAGAGGCACCTGCTCAGAGCTACTCACCCTGGGCTTGGGCCTGTGGCCGTACCAGCCAGAAAGTGCATGGCTGTGACTTAAGGAGAGACAACATTGAAGCAGAGAGAAAAAAATAAAATACATTGGCTGGCTTTCTTAGCTCCTTTTCCTGTCGCTGTGATAAAAGACTGCCATGAAGGCAACCTGAGGGAGAAAGGGGCTCCTGGGCTGGGAGTTCTACATCACAAACCATCATGGTGGGGAAGCCATAGTGGCAGCTCAAAGGGACTGGTTCTGTTACATTCACAGTCAAGAGCAGAAAGCACTGGGTTGACACCAGTGCTCAGCTGGCTCTTTCCTTTGCATTCAGTACAGGACCCCAAGCCCAGGGACTGGTGCTACCCAGAGGGGGCAGGTCCTCCCACATCAATTCACTTCATTGAGATAATCCCTCACAGTCCTTCTTAGAGGCCTTTCTCCCAGGTAATTCTAGACTGTGTCAAGTTGACAATTAAAACTAGCCATCATACTGCTATGAGGTCAATTTATTATAGCAAATGTTTATTATTGATACCCCAGCCAGCTTCAGGGATGGTACCTGGTCAGAACCTGGTCCTTGTCCTTGAGATTTTCAGGGCACAGTGGGAAGGACATAAACTCAAGCTAAGCTCATACAGGCTGAGTTGGTAAGTGTTGTGATCAATATTCAACCAATCCATTGAAATGGGGAAGAAGAAATTGATCCTGCTCAGAAAGATGAGCAGAGAGGCTGGGCATGAATTAGGCCTAAGAAATGATGGGGGATTGAGAGGCGTAAGTGATGCCGATGCAGGTAACTCAGAAGCGAAACCGTGATGGTGGTGGTGGTGATACAGGGAAACCCACCAGGTTTAGGTAAGGGGAGGTGGGAGGTGAAAAACAGGCCGGAGATGCTCAGGGGCACATGCTTTTTCCATTCAGTGGAGGAATAGTGACCACTCTGTTCAAAGAACAATAGCTTGGAAGAATGCCTAGTTCTATAACCAGTGGTCTGTATCTAGACCAAGTGTTTCTGTGTTTTTGGCATCTTAATCAGTGAACTGAACACTGAGCACACTTTACTAAGCACCGAGGAAACTTTACTCAAAAGCAAGTTGATAGTGCAGATCAGAAATACACTAGCAAGAGTGACAGGGGTCTTATGAGTGAGGGTACTCAAGGGTCGCAGGTTGTTGCCTAGGGCTTTCTTTTATGGAGCCTTAAGAGGAGGAGGGGCAGTTGTAAAGGGTGGTAATTGTAGACGTTCTCCATTTTGATTGATAGACTTGGGTTATATAACCTTTTCTGTGCTGTGCATGTCCCTTCCCATAATGCATCTGACATTTAGGGGATGAATGGCCAGTTATGCATAGGCATAAGATGATAAATAGGGAATTCTCACTAAAAGTTCACTCAGAATACATAATGTGCCTTATTGTACATGCACCCAAAACTAGTCTAGGCCAGACTGATCCCCTTTACTTTTCTATCCAAATATATTGGGCAATGCGTTTGAATAGAAACTATGTTTGATGGTTGTCAGCGAAGGTGAAACATTTTATTTTTGGAATGGGGTGTTTGTGTAGCTTGATGAGGGTGGGAGCCCTAGGTTGCTAGGTATGTTGTTAAGGGAGGAGTGTGTGTGTGCACAGTCTATGAAGGTTAGGGTCCTAGGTCAGAAGAGGGAAGTGTGTGCAGTCCAAGCCGAGTGGAGTCCCAAGCTGCTAAGCCAGTTCCTGCACTTGCCCACATCAGTTCTAGATTGCATGATATAGAAACAAATACCTAGGTACGTGGTGTTTATTTGGAAGGATCCTAGGAAGCTCTGTTCAGGCCATGGGGAATGGAGGCAGGAAGGAAAGATGCCAGCACCAGCCATGCTCATGAGAAAACTGGACCTCCCTCCATCCTGTGAGCAGTGCTGTGCAGGAACCATTAGAACTGACTCCCAGGAGTGTGTGCATTTTACCAGCTCTGAATTCACTGCCATTGGCCAGTAACTTGAATTCAGGAGTGTTTACACCCCAGAAATGGACAATGGCAATAAATTCAGAGTTTACTTGTTCTCTTGTTACCAGTGTACCACTGCCTGCTAAGGACTTCTGAGATTCTATATTGTTCTCCTAGGAATACAGGTGGGGCACTTGGGGAGCTGTTTATCCCCCCGACATCTACCAGTATTTCCATGCTGGCCTACAATGGGACAGAGATAGCTCAGCTTCAGCATACCTTCATGTGGGAGCCTCGGTAACTTTCAGTACAAGCCATTGACAAAGCATGTAATGAGCAGAGGGGCTATGGTCAAGACCACACTAAATATATGGGTCCAAGCCACCAAGGGGCCAGAACTGCCCAGCGAGTGAGGGGAATACACGTCCGTTCCCATCAGCTGATTCTCCTGTTCTTTGTATACACACATCCCATCCCATCCATAAGTCTCCTCTCAAGGGCAGGCGACAGTCTCAGATTTAACCATTTCTATAGTACTGTGTTGCTCAAGAAGTTCACACAGTTCCTAAGAATATTTTCACTCTAACTCCACTCTAGAAAGACAAAAAGTCTTCCGTTCCTCTTCCCGTGTCAGCATATTTGTGAAGCAACTATTTTAGTTTACAAAGTCCCATCTCTCACTACTATGCCCAGTCGTTAAAGTTCATTGTCCTGTCCCCAAAGCAAGTATAAAGAAATTATAAAGCCTTGCAGGTGACAATTAGCCCCAACCACATGAGGATGCATCTTCCCAGCAGGAACATACTTGCTGGAGCTTTCAGAGAATGAGATCGGGCTGCCAGGCTCACCCACTCTGTGCCCTGAATCCCATGTGTGACCATGACAATGGAAAGGCCTTCGATTCGACTGATTTTCATCTGGTGAACTCTGACATGCTCCGTTCTCCCTCAGCTCAGGGACTTGGTGCCTGTGAATGAGATATTCCATCTCCTAAGTGCTGAGAGCTCTTTGGAAGCAAAACCTTGTGTTGAGATAAGGAAAGCCTCACGGCCAGCCTCCTATTGATGGGCTTTGAAAGAGCCAGTGTGATATAAGCCTCGGTCAGGGGGACAGTAATGGGGACAGCCAGTATATGTCCACTGGCAGAGGCTGGAGCGGAAAAGAGGAAACAAGTTTGGGAAAGATGGGGAGGGAGAACAACAAAAGGTCTGCTTTGTCTTCCTGGCCTGTCCCAAAGAACTGGATGGCTGCATTCACTGAGCCCTCATTCTCCGCAGAATCACCCTTTCCAGCTTGTGTCCTCAATTACTAATAAACAATGGCTCCTTTACTCAGCCTTCCAAAAACAATCCTTTTGTTTCAACTGCGATTTGCAAAAACAATTTCTTCATTGTAAATAAGTCCCCAGACTCCACAGTGTTCCCTGATCCAGGAAAACACAGGAACATATTTTATAAGCTCTGTGTATTTCCAAACAAGGGACAATGTTTCATCATAGAAATGCAGTTTTTAAAGCTGCTTCTGCCAGAACAGCCTAGACAGCACTCTGGAGTGTGAAAATCGAGGCAGCGGAGGAGTGAGATGGAAAGGAAGGCCTGGTGATTTGTCCGTCTGCTCAGCCTATCACCCAAGGGTCTTAGACAGTGACTTCCAACACGGGTCACATCGCACAGGTCTGCTGGAGCCAGGCTACCCTGGACTGAAGTTCAACCAGCCTGGAGAGGCAGGCAGGAGACATAGCTCGGACACTCACAGTTCCCTGGAGATCAAGGCTGTCAGTACAGAACAGGGATCCTGGAGTCCGAATAGTAGGCGGCTCGTTCCTGGAGCATCAGCTACCCCATATGCAGCAAGGTGACCTTGGAGAGGGTCATACACAGAGAATCACCCTTCTGAATTGTCAGGGTGGTAGGGATTTGACTGTATAATTGGGGCTCTTTCTCTACTAAAACACCAGCACCCACTGCAGAACTCTGAGACACCATGTTGTAACCTTCTGAGGGCAGAGGGCACTTGGGTTTCTGGGATGTTTCCCCGCATCAGTGCTCCCCTCAACATCCCAGCCTGCCCTGCAGCAGGCAAGCAGACTCCAGCTGTAGCCCACCCTCAGGTGGAGGGCCTTCATGGCTTATAGATATAAGCCATTAACATGTGCAGACCAGGGACCTTGGAGGGCTGTGACCAGCATCTGTTAAGGGGCTCAACCATCCATGGCTACACCGATTGAGTGTCTTCTACCTGTGTGCCAAGGTCATTTATTATTCTCTATTTTGGTTAAGACTAGCATGTGGTATTGCGCACTTCGGAGCCTGATTCAGTGATGGAGCCCACTCAAAGGAAGCAGGACCAGGAGATGGGGTCCTTCATCTCATCCTTGCTCACCCTTTAAACAAGGTCTACACAAACCCTACAGCCCCAAAGCTGATGAAATGCCCATCCTCTCCCCTACTGGATCTGCGGTGGAAATGGTCTGCCCCTCAAATGCAAGATGTTTGGGGAGGAACGAACCTCAGCCATTGGAACTGTATTCTTCAGGGAAGCATTAAAGACCCACAGAGCCAATGATACTTCCTAGATGTGCCAACTCTCAGATGCACCAGTGATACCCCAGCATATTCTGTTGTCCTTAACTCAGTGATCACAAACTAGTATGCTCAGGGATGCTCCTAAGCACCCTGACTCCTCCCTTCTGCCACCTGCTGCTCCTCACAGTCAGAGGGAGCTAGCTCTGTTGCCAATCACACACTTTTGTTGTGAATGAGTAAAGTGTGCAGAGGTCGTGGATATTTGGAAAGGGATTTTTTAATATACATCCTCACTATTTCTAGGAACATCTCTAACTTTTCTATGGGGTTACATCCCTCCCTCTCTTTCCCAATCACACTCAACAAATGGGACTATTGATATGAGCCAGGCCATGCAACCCCTTGCCTTGTCCTGTTTGAAGGTATCTTTAGTAGCAGAGCTAGACAGATTCAATCAGAATGAATCTTGACAGTGTTATTAGGACTACTGGCACACAGGGCTAGAGAACAGAGCCCCACAAAGAGGTGAGTCCTTGGCATAATTCCTGTGACATGACTTGCATCCCTAGTCAAGCCAAATGTACCCCTGGTCTGTCAGCATAAAAATAAACGTAAGTTCTCTTTGGGCTTAGGAAAACTTGAGCTGGTTTTCCTATCGCTCATGTGTTCAAAGAGCCCCAGCCAATCAGTGATGGCTTTGCTTACTGTTGGCTTCTGAGGTACCAGCAGCTTAAGTTCAGCCTTCCTGTGGTAGGCTTGGAGACCCATGGAGAGGCTGGATGGGGTGGTCTCTGATAGCCCCCCTAGCTTTTGGGGAGCTTTGCTGCCAACCTCTGCTCCAACCAGAAATCTGGGATCCATTGCTGATCCTGCTTGGTCCTCCCCACACACATCAATCATGCCTGATTACTTCTACCTCCTCAAAGCTCTGGTTCATCTATTGCTCTTTTCTCTGCCTTCTCCCCAAGTCAAGCCCCTCCATCTTTCATAAGGGCTCCAACAGCCTATCTATGGAGCTTAGAAGCTTGCCTCTTCCAATCCTTCCTCCACCTGATATCTGAAGTAGAATTGCAAAATACAGAGCAGCTCACTTGATCCCCCACACTGCTAACCTCCCTTAAAGCCTTTGGCGGCTGTCTTTCAAATAATGTTCTGGCCAAAGGATTTCTGAAACTGTACCAAGCTTTCCTCTACTTTAAACGTATATTAGTTCCTATTGCTGGATTTACAAATTACCACAAACCTATTTGTTAGGTTGGTGGTTTCAGACACTTACACTATTGACTTAAAACAACAAAAATTTTAGCAATTCTATAGATCAAAAGTCCATGTGGGTCTCACCAGGTCAAATCCAGGTGTCAGAGGGCTGTGATCCTTTTTGAAGTCTATGGGAGAAACCTGTCTCCTCATCTTTTCAACTTATGAGGTTCAGGAAGCTCCTGAAACTTAGAAGATTCACAAGGCTTCTTTCCAAGGTTATAGAAATAATAACACCTCCTGAGGAGAGTCTCTTTGACTAGCCCAGCTGCCTGCAAGTCATCATCTGTGTTGGGGTGTGCTTTTTCATGATGCAGCTGTCTTTGACTCATCCATGATTCTGTAAGCAATCCCTCACTCATAATTCTGTAACCCTAATAAACTCACTGATTCACTAATCTAGACTGTGGTGGAATCATTTTTGGGGGGCGTGGTCTGTTGCCCTATCTGGGACGTAGGAATCCTTGTTCCTGTCTGGTCAGGAAAAGTCACATAGCAACAGAACTCTGGGATTTGATATCCAGCCTCTCTGTCTTGGTCCCAGTCAGATTCCCAGTCCCACCACTGATGTTTTGAATCCAAGTCCTGCAGTAATCACCTGTGTTGCTCCTGTCCAAGAACACTTGGGTGAGGCCTATTCATCTGTTACACTTCTCAGAGGTAATGAACATCCAGGGATCTTAAGTAGCACGTACCACGAGAACGATGTTCACTTTTCTTTTTTGCTGGGTCATCTGCATGGATGTCAACCCCTAGACACTCAGTGTCTGTTGGTGAATCACAGATGCCCAACACGTCTCTCCTCTACTAACTGGCCACAGACCCTCCACAATGTGTCCACCCTTCCTGTTTCCAATCCCATCTTCCTAACCTGCAGGAATTTTATTTTTACTGCCAGTGCTTTGCGGAACAAAGATAGGAATTAATCATATGGTATTTATTGAGTACCTAATCTGCCCCTGGTCTTCTTAGAAATGAGCAAACACCAAAATTACCAACAGAAGTCTTACCGATTATCAGAAACAACTTTATGCCCCAGAATAATAAGGACCACAATTCTGCTTGTGGTGCCAGTGGGGGTGGGTGGAGGGAAGGAAAGGCAGACAGTTCCCAGTTGTCTATGTAACGAGTCATCCATCCACTAAGGAGAAGACTCACTCCTGGGCTGTTCTACCCTGGCTTAGATGAAAGAGAAGCAGTGTGGTCCCATGGCAAAGCTTTGGGGAAGAATAAAGGAACGATAAGATTTTCCTTCACCTCTGAAGTCATTCTGTCCACATCTAACAAGGCAACTCCCCATACGAGCACACATCTCCCAGATGGAATGCACCTGCCCAGCTTCACAGAAGGCTGCTAGGAGGAATGCAGGTGACTTGAGCAACGGAGCAAAGGGAACCTTGTTCAACCAGGAAGGAACACGCAGGCTCTCGGATCCCTGCTCCACAGTCTCTTCCTCAGATGCTGTTGCGGTTAATCTTGTTAACTTGACAGAACACTTAGGAGACAAACTGCTGGGCTTGTCTGTGAGGGAGTTTCTAGGTTGGGCAGCCATCTGCTAGCCGGGCTGGGGAGGTCCTGGGACAGGTGACACATTTTATCTTAGCCATCCCCTCGATCTTACTGACTCCTGTAGCCCCACTGGTAGGCATGTGGAAAGACTACGGGCTGGGTACATTTCTGCAACTTCTTTGCAAACTGGTGTCAGTCCTTGAGTGCAGGCCTTGATTACAGCTGATACAGAGTTTTATTAACACAACGTGATCTGCCAAACCATTTTGGCTCTGTTTCACTCAGGGCCAGAAAGAAGACCAAGAACACTATGAAAAATAACAAGCAACCTAGACTTCCCAGCATCTCCCTGAGGTGACACCAGTGATTTTTCCCATGAAAATAAAGAGCACAAGGAATAATTAAGAAGAGGGAGCAGGGGTCAGAGACGCCCATCTGTTACAAACGAACGATTTCAAAGACTCTCTTAAGTAACAAAAAACAATCATTGTATTATTCAGAGGTGATCCAAATTCTTGAAAGTTGAAATAGTTTTAAAGAGAATTGATCCTGTTGCTTATTGGTGTTCTCACCCAGCATTCTGAAATGTTACAGGAGTCTCAAAATAAGTTTTAAGAACCACACTGGTCCATTCTGATTTGAGGATGGCTCCATGGGCTCTCCATCCTAATCCAGCTGAGAGTGGATTAAGGTAGTAATTTTCAGTAGCTAAAAAAGAATTACAAAGATACAAGTGTTACCAATTACATCTCAACACGAATCAGTACCTCCTTAAGCATAGTCACGGAGAAGACAAACAAGTTCGTTGTCAACCAGGGTGTTCTTGTAGAAAGCTTTGGAACATGCTGGGTGCATTAAAGGGGAGATATCTTGCATGTGCAATTACTCAACACATCTTTAAAACTGTAAACACTTGTTCACATGCGGAGAAGTTTAGAGCTGTGGGCTTGGAAAACCCACCTGGCAGGCGGGTTGCCTCTGTTTCTCTCCAGTTGAATAACAGTCCTCTGAGAGCCAAACCCAAGTCAGCAGAGGAGTCGTTAGGGCTGCGGGGCAGTTCACCTCTGCTATTTTTATCCAGAGTGCTCTTCTTCCTGCTCTCTGAATTGATCTCCTCCCAGAGACGGTGCTTCCATCTCTCCCGGACCAGCCTTCTACATCTGTGAGCACACCCACACGGAAGCTGGCTTTGGGCTCACTGCTGTCTCCAGCTTTGATGGGCAAGTGGCGCTGAGGACTTGGACATTTCCAAATAAACCTGGTGGAGGAAGGTTGGCCAGACTTGGCTCCTACAACAGCAGACTGTGTGGCCCCCAAAGAGACTACCTACCATATGTGCAAAAACACCACCCTCAGTGTACCCAGCAAAAGAATGGACACAACTTGAAGGCCTCAGTTCCTTAAACACAGGAGTTAAACGGAGAGAGCAATATTGGTCCTCCCTCTCCATCCTCCTTGGTATCACACACTAGAGTCACATGAACAGATCTGCCTTTATTGCACGTACCATGTAGAAAGAGCCATCAGACCATGCTGCCCAGCTCTGCCAACACCAGGTCAAGCTGCCTCTCCTTTCCCAGGGTCGATGTTACCAGTCTCCTGCAAGGAACTATTGTGTCGCTTTTTCTGATTTTGTTAGCCTCTAGGGAGGAGCAGAGCCAATTCCCTGGCCTCTCTGCTCCACACACATTCTGGACTCCATAGAAGAAGTTTCACAGAAAACAAGCTCTGACTTCAGAGGAGAAAACACCCGGCTATGGAAGGATGGCAAAGACTCCATGAGAAATTAAAATTTCACTTGAAGTGGTAACTTTGCCGTCACCAAATTCTGCCTAATTTTGGATTTGGGGGGATTGGTAAAGAGGTTTCCAAAATGTAATGATGTCTAAAAGTTGTTTGTTTTAAAGAACGTAATATGTAGTAAAAATAAAATAATCCTTTCACCCGAGTAAGAGTTATTTCTTTCCCAGCAGACCCCTGCCAGGCTCCAGTAATTTCACTGTTAATGGGCGAAGGAGAACTAATCAGCAAGGTAATGGGTACCCCTAGTGCTGAAGTCATTTAATTAGCTCAGTAAATGAGAGCAGCCCAGGTGCTCAGCCATCATTAGCTGTGCCCCAAACATCTCCCACGTTGGCTGGCAATTAGAGCTAAGGATGGGGAGCTAGGCACCCTCAGAGAAGACTCTGCCCCAGCCAAGGACATGAGGAGGCCTGAGGTCCAGCTCTTCAACAGTCTGAGCCATGCCAGTTCCCCAAACTTCAGAAAGTCATTGAGCTTGAAGGGGGGCACTGAGACCCAGGCTATAGACTCGCATAATAAATTGATATAGAACTCTACAGGAATAAGAGAAGACTCACATAATAAATTGATATAGAGCTCTACAGGAATTAAGAGAAGTTGACCAAGCTCTGAAACCGTATTGCCCAGGTCTAAGTCTGAGATGCTTGGGGCGAGTTACCAAGATCCTTTCGTCATAGCAATCAGGTGGCTCTGTGGTTAAAATTTGAGTGCACCTGAGTAAGAGCTTACTAGAGCAAAGAGCACATGAGAAGGTTTTTATAGGCGTTGACTTTTCTCACTGTGTTATCTTTGATTATTTTTGTTATCTCTCTCTCATTGGCAAGCACTGAAGATGAAAGAGTGGTGCAAGGAGCTACTTCCTCATTTTATTATACTTCAGGGTAGTATAGCGACTAATAGAGTTCTTATTCCATCTGTAGGAAGCACACACATATATATATCACTTTATTTTTATCCCATCAATCAGTCATGATTACCTGTGGTCATAAATGGTACAAATAGCAGTAGTAATATTAATAATATAACAGTAATGGTGATAATGTTAATAATAACAACAACAACTATAATAACTTCTATGTATTACTTTCCAAGTGCTAGATTTCAACGTAGCTACTCTGTGTTAGGGGTATACCCACAGACCAAATGCAGTGATCAGCTGCCTTAGTCAATAAAGTTTTATTGGGCCACACCATATCCATCATTTACTTATCATCTCTGGTTGCTTTGCGCTGTAAAGCTGAGTTGTCAAGACAGAAGTAAGACCAAAAGAAAAATCCTAAAGTAGTCATTATCTGACCATTTACAGAAAATATCTCCCAACATCTGCTTTGCATATTTAGCCTAAATGAATTCTCCCAGTGACCTCAGGAGTCACGCATATGCCTAACATCTCTCAGATGGGAGACAGACCTCACTTGACAGCACCATGTACCCTTCCATCCCCGCTCTGCTGGCTCCAGGGGCCTAGTGCATGCTTCCATGGTGTGACCATCACTGTCCCTAGGATGGATGATGGGTCAGATGCGTACATGCTGGGTACCACTAAGTAAGGCACTCTACCCTCCTCCATGTTGAAGGACCATCACTGGGCAGTGATACCCTGAGGCAAACACTTGCTCACCCACATAGTGCTTTAGGTGTAGTTGATGTTGTGGCTGCTTTGTTTGAGGCATGATGGTGGCATAAGCAGGTGCCCTGCCCAGTCTGTCCCCCAGCTTAGATGGGGAACAGGTTCTGAGTAGTGACAAGGACTCAGCATGGTATCACCCCACAGATATGAGAGGTAACTCTGGTTTACCAAATGGTGAGGTCATTACTCAGAGACCTGTCACATTTTAGATGTGTTCAAAGGTGAAGGTTATTGCTACCAGATATGGTGGGTGTTAAGAAGCATTCTCTTCTTTGGAAAAATCCCCAGATTGCAAAATCTTTGAGGATAAAAGGATCAACCTCAACTCACCTTAGATGGCTGCCTATGCAAGGTACACCAGCCATCATGAGTTACACGTGCAACGGGAAGAGGCACAAATGCTGGGCTTGGAAGTGGGGACATTGTCACAGCTGTGTGGGTTGGGCAAGTCATCACCCTTCTCATCTAGATGACCCTGAGGTCACCATGCTGAAAAACACTTTGTTGCATGCAAAGACATTCAAGGCAATGTAACAACTCAGTGAGCTGAGCAGTGATCTTCATGTGATGACATCTGAGTTCAAATATTTATTCTGCTGTTTGGTCTGAACCAAGTCAGTTCCCTAGCCTCTGCTTCCTTCTCCTTAGTTGTAAAATGGTAAAATTTCCAGCCCCCATTTCTGCTATGTTAGTCTTACTTTGAGAATTTAAAGAGATAGACCTTGCCAAGCACTTAGCTCAGTGCCTAGCCTATGATGTACACCATGAATCCATCATCCACATACCTGCATCATCATCTTGTCATGGCAACTGTCATTTTGCACCTGAAGCAATCTATGGGAAGTCATCTTATAAGGACATCATTTGCAATCTCATCGTATCAAAATAAAGGTCACTGAAAGACCCTGGTCCTGATGCTGAATCTTTCTTCATCTCTGGTCCCAACCCATATAGCATGAATTATGAATCTCAGGCTTCTCAGGGAAAGGGATGGAAGGTTTGGATGGTTTGCTTTTCCCTCTGTCTTTGTTTCTGCTATCAAGCTCCATGACTTGTTTGCTGGCGTCTGGACTTCTAGCCAGTCTCCATTGAGAAGCTGAGCTCAGAGGCAGCTGTCCCTAGCAGCCAAGTAGAGGCACCAAATGTGGCTCTGTCTGCTCTCCCTGTCCCCATTTCATTTCTCAACAGAGGTGGGTGGAGCACCTGCTCATTTCACATCTGCTCCTGTGACCAGTGCAAGCTCTTTTGCATATTTAGCTCCTGTTCCAGTGGAAGGGTAATGGTGATATCCTAGTTATCTTTAACTGTGAACTTGACACAGCCTAGAGTCTGCTGAGAAGAAAGCCTCTACTGAGGGCTGGCATAGAGCAAAATGGCCTGTGGGTATATCTCTGGGAGATTGTCTTGATTGTTAATTGATGTAGGAGGGCCCAACCCACGGTGGGCAGTACATCCCTAGGCAGGTGGTTCTGAACTGCTTAGGAAACCTAGCTGAGTATAAGCCCCTGTGCAAGTCAGCACCATGGTCCCTGCTGTACTTCTTTGGCTATGAAGTGAGTTCCCTGGTTAGAGATAATGCTGTGGAGATAATGTGTGGAGTAGCAAGCAGGCCTGCTTGAGTTCCTGCCCCAACTTCTCTTGGTGATGGACTGTGACCTAGACTTATAGGTGATAAATTCCTTCCCCCTCTTAATGTGCTTTTGGTCAGAGTATTTTGTCACATAAATACAAATATAACTAAAACAGATAGTATAGAAAAAAGCAGAGGCAGAAAAAGAAAAAAAATAAAGATAAATCAATATTGTATTACATATCAATAAGTTGCATGGAGAAAAATTAAACATCAAGAACAAAGATCGTAATGTGGGTATCTGTCTGTTTAAGGCACCTGGACACACCCTCCCTGATCAGCAGAGATTAGTCAAAACCCAAAGGAAATGAAGGCATGAGCCCAGCAAATAACTGGGGGGAAGAGAATTCTAGGCAAGAGCAAAACATAGCAGTGTGGAGAAATACTAAGGGGCACAAGTTAAGGCATCAGAGGTTGGGTGAGGATAGCAAGAGATGGGGCCAGTGAATTCATGATGGGCCAGGACCTTCGAAGTCACAATGAGGTTGTGATGGCGTGCTTTGAGGAAGAGACGCCTCCAGAGGTCAGAGGGTAAAGCAGTGGCCAGAAATGACAGCAAAAAGCCCAAAGATTCTCAACATAACAGAATCAAGGCCCAGTTTGGCCAGCACTACCTGGTCAGACATGGACCAGTGGCCTCAGGTCACTGCTTGCCCTGAGCCACACTCACTTCCAGTCTCAAAATTCCCCACTTCAAATAACCTCCTTTCTGCCCCCGACACCATCTCACTGACCCTGTTCGTTCCTCCCTATGCTCACCTCAACCATCAGGTGGTGTCTCTTCCAAAGTGAGGTATAATATTTAAATATTAAAAACCATTTAGCAGGCATCCAACTTTGGGCCTTTCATTAGGACATCATCTTTCCTTTAAGTGTCTCACAGATGAGGATTTTATGTGTTATGCATTTCCCCTCCAGGCTATGTGATGTCCTTTATTGTGTGATTTTTATACACTATGCTGGTTTTCAGTTCTGTCATGTTATAGCAGAACTGAATGCAGGACTCACCTTGCAGAATGACTGTAAAAATGCAGTTAGTACTTAGAACACAGTTTGGACCACACTGTAGCAGGAGGTAAAGTTGGATTCTACACCGAAGGCTCACTCAGCCATATCTGTTGATGGATTAGACATAGGATGAGAGAAAAATAATGAGTTCAGAATTGGGTCTGGGCAAGGAGGTGATGCCCTGCCCTCCACTGTGTTGGGAGGCTTGTGCCAAGAATCTTATTGCTCTATCAGAGGACAGGAATTTGGATCTTAGCATTTTTATTGGGATGCTCACAAACATTTGTAACTCCAGCTTCAAGGGATCTGATACTTTTTCTGGCCTCCTTGCACATGCATGAATGCACACACACACACACACGCACGCATACATGCATACAACTAGCAACAACAAATATATATATATATGTAAATCTTAAGTAAAATGACTATGTCCCACCAACGACTAGACCACCAGCAATCAAAGTTGGAGACCGTACGTGGGAAAAGAAGGCTGGCCAGATCCTGTTTTCATCAGCAGGTCACCCATGACACTGTGGATGGAATCTTTCTACCTTCAGGATACTTGGGATCTTAGACTCCAGACATCATGCCTGACTCTCTCCTAACCCCTGTGAGGACCAAACACCTCCACCTCTAGCCTCTTACTGTGGAAATGACCCACTGTCTGAAAAGGACACACGGCCACCATCAACACAGGGCTTTGCAGGCTGCTTACGTGTTGTGGGTTTTACTAAAGCTTGTATTTAGAAAGGTTCAGTAAAACTGCTCATGAAAACGTACAATCTCAAGTCCAAATTTACAGAGACTGTTTTCATACTAGTATCCTGGGAAATCCCTTGGTCCCAAGCAGACAGGGGTGGCTAGGCCACCTTGGAGCCAACCTGCCCCTCATTGCAGTCCTGGTGAGACAAAGAAGCTCGACCCTGGCCCACTGCACATTCAAGGATCAACTCTCAAGAGGCTTGTGACTCTTCCAAGCTTACAGCAAAGTCTGTCTATGAGAGCCATCTCCTATGGTCAACTCCCATTCAGAGGACCCTCTGGCTAGGAGTTCCTCTGCCCTAGCTGGTTCCTGGATGCTTGAGGAGCCAGGAGATGGTGTCAGAAAACAGGAAATGAATGATGAGATCATTGCTAGGGAACCTGGGATATTTACTCCATGGTGTATGGGATCTGTTGTGAGGAACATCATGGGTATGTCCAGAAGAATCTGGAAAAATATGATTTAAGCCAATGACTGCACTGCCAATGGCTTTTAGTTTCTCTCCAACTGAGAAATAAATTTAGCTGATTGCTAAATTATATAGTGAGGTATTTAAGAAAGCAGGGGAAATTGAACAATTAAAGCGATTTTCATGTTAAATTTTTTTTAATGTAGAGATGCAGGTATGTGGGCCTGATTCTCAAGCTTCTGGCATGTCTGCTTATCAAGTTACCTTTAACTTGGCTATTGTGCCATGAGGGGCGCACCTGGGCATGGCCACATGAAAGGCAGGTTGGAGGCGATCTCACAGTTGGCTGAGCTGCAGAACAAGGCGGGCCTTTCATGATGGGGTGTGGGGCCCTGGGGAACTCAATGAAGAGGCTCAGGGCACTCGGTGTTCCAAAGCAAGGCTTCATATCACAGTCACTCAGGTGGAAAGGGAATGCTGGCTTGTCACTCCTTGGCTCCCATTGGGGGTCACAGATGAATAGAGCCGATGGAGGAGTGGAAGGAGCCTCACAAGCCACTCAGGGATGTGGGGAGGTAGGCGTCTTGTTCAGAGATAAGGCTGCAGTCTGGGAGGCTGTGGGGTTCCTGAAGCAGTCAGCTGATAGGGACAGAGACAACATGGCATTGTTAAGGATGGGCCATGCCCCTGGGACAAGAGGAAGCCAGGGGACCAAGTGACTCACGAGGGTACTGATGGGAACTGTGTCTGCAATCATCTCACAGGGCTGACTTCCAGGAATGCTATATTCAGTGTCATAGCCACTCACACACACTGGCCTGGTGGCCTCAATTAATTTCCCACTCTGTGTGTTCAGGTACATTATATGTATGCCTGCAGATGCATGTGAAAGCCAAAGGTGGGCCTCAGGTGTTACTCCTCAGGAGCTGCCCACCTTGGTTTTTGTGACAGGATCTTTTCATTGGCTAGGAGTTCACTAATTAGGCTATGCTCACTGGCCAGCAAGTCTCAGGAATCTGCCTGTTTCCCCATCCCAAGTGCTGAGATCACAGGCATGCGCTATCATGCCTGGCTTTTTTACATGGGTTCTGGGGCTTGAATTCAGGTCCTTACTCTACCCTCTGAGCCATCCGCCCCATTCTGTACAACCTAAAAAGTAGAGCATTTGTGGAGCACCTCTGCCAGGCAGGGCGAAGACCATGAGCACAGAGGTTAAGAGCCTAGGTTCTGGAAGCAGATGCTAACTCCTGCACATAGTAAGTCGAACTTGACGCTCATTGCGTTCTTATGGACAGGCTGGCAGGAACAAACGTAAACAGGACACAGGGTCTCTTTTTAGCGTAAATGGCAGTGCTTTCCTGACTTCTGTCTCAGAGAGTTCACCGTTAGCCTGTAGAAACATTACTCGTTTTCCTATGTCATTTTCTATCCTGAAACTCCCTGAATTCATTTATTGGTTATGGCAATTTGGTAGAGTCAGATCTTTCTGCACATAAGATCACATCGTTTGTAAACAGAAACAATTCTTCTTTTCCGATTTGGGTGCATTTTATTTTATTTTATTATTTTGAGACAAGGTATCAAGCGCCCACGCTGGCCTGGAACTCGCTGTGTTGCTGAAGATGATCTTGATCCTCCCCACCTCCACTTCCTGAGTGTTAGGATTACAGGTATGTGGCTCCATGACTGATTTATGCGGTGCTGGAGATCTAACCTGGAGCTTTGTGGATGTTAAGCAAACCTATCCACGGAGCCACATCCTGAGCCCATTCCCAGCGTCTGGATCCTTTTCTTTCTTTCTCTTTCCCAGCCACCCTGAATGGACCTTCCAGTTGCTACAGTTGAGAGCAGGAAGCTATAGCTGGCTCTTGATCTTAGCAGAAAGCTTTCTTTCAACTTTGTGTCACAGAGTATGGGATCATCTGTGGGCTTGTACCTATCACTTTTAATAAGTCCATTCCTTCTAGATCCATTTTGTCGAGTTTTCATCATGAAAGAAATGTTGAGCTGTGTCAAATGCTTTTTCTGTTCCTAGTGATTTGATTATATGATTTTGTCCTTTATTCTATTAGTGTGATATATCTTTTTATTGATTTGCATTTATTTTAGAGCTTCTTATTACATTTATTTATTTATCTTGTTTCTACATGTGGAGGTCACAGGACAACTTGTGGGAGGTTCTCTCCTTCAACGATGTGGGCCCTGGAGAATTACCTTAGGTTGTCAGACTTTGCAGCAAGCACCCTTACCAGCTGCGCCATCTCACTGGCCCTGGTTCACACGTGTTAAAACATTCTTACATCCTAAGGAAAGACCTCATTTGATCATGGAGAATAAACTTCTTAATATGCAGTCAGTGCTTTGAAAACTATTTTATTTATTTATTTACTTATTTATGTGTATGAGTGTATTGCCTGCATGTAGGTAAGTGCACCCATGTCATGCAATGCCCACAGAGGTCAGAAGAGGGTGTTGAATCCCCTAGAACTGGAGTTACAGATACTTGTTAGCCACCATGTGGGTGCTGGGACTCAAACCCTTGTCCTCTACAAGAGCAGCCAGTGCTCTTAACCACCAAACCATCCCTCCATCCTCTCTCTTTGTTTTTTTTAAAAAAAAAAAATCTGGTTTTTTGAGACAGGGTCTCATATAGCACACACTTGTCTTGAACTTACTATGTAGCTAATACTGACTCTGAGTTCCTGATCCTCCTGTCTCTGCCTGCCGAGTGTTGGTGTTATAGGCCTACATCACCAAGCCCAGCTGCTTTGCAAGTATTTTACTGAGGATTTCTGCAACTGTGGTCATCAGAGATATTAGCCTATAACTTTCATTTCCTAAAGAGCCCTTGATTGACTCTGGTATCAGGATAAAACTGAAGAGATATCTGTGCCCTGTGCCATTGTAGCAATTTCCACAAGAGCCAAAATAAACATTCAGCCTAAGTACCTATCAGTGGATGAATGAATAAAGAAAATGTGCTACAGCCACATAAATGGAATACTATCCTGTCTTTAAAAAGAAGGAAACCCTGTCATTTATGACGACATGGATGAACCTGGAGGGCATGAAGTGAAATAGTACGGAAAGACCAATACTGTACGATTTTGCTTAATGTGCAACATCTAATCCAGTTGAACTCATAAAAGCAAAGAAAGGAAAGGTTGTAACGGTTGAGGAGAAGACAACGAAGGGATATGGGCTAAGAATACAGCACTTCAGGCCTGGGACGTAGCTCAGTGGGTAGAGAGCTTGCTGTCAAAACATGAGAGCTTGCGTTTGGATCTTTAACATCCACCTAAAAATTAGATGTAGTGGCACATGACTGTATCATGTCCATCTTGGCCATCATTGTCATCATGAGAGCCAGCTGTTGAGTCATGGGACATCCTTCTCTGGAATAGTCCCTAAGTTCTATCTCAAATCATTTGAGAAATGAACCTTCTTGAATCCAAAGTTATTAGCTTGGCCTGAGAGGTCCTAGAACGTGGCAATCTTAGCTACATTCTTGCCCAGGTGTCATGGCCCTGTGTTATCCTCTGTCAGGCAGAACACATTCCTTCTTCTGGTCCCTCTGTGGGGAACACGTTTCCTCCCAGTCTGTGCACATGGCTCACATCCCCACATCATTCAATTCTCTGCTGAGTGTCACCTCATCAAAGAGGATGAAGTCAGTTTCTCCCTGCTTTTCTGTTTGACTGCTAAGCAAATATTGACTTTAACATCATCCACTTACAGTAAATTTTTTAATTAAAGTAAGCAATTCTAGATGTTGCAACAGAAAACCCAGTCAACTAACATGATTAAAAAGCTATTTCTCACTTAGAAAACATTCAGTGTGGTTGTGGAAATCCCCCTCCTCGTCTCTCCTCCATGCAGTGACTCCAGCATCCAGCAGCTCCGGCACCCAGCTTGGATTTGCTGCTTCTGATGTCACTACAAAAGAGGTTGAGATGAGTTTGGACAACTATATGGGGCATTTCTAAGGACTGCCCTTGAAAGTGGCTTGTAGTATATCAGTCACAGAGATAGAAATTACTGCCAGCAGGCTAGCAAATGGAAATTGTGCCAGAAGGAAGCACAGGGCAAACGCAGAGAATATGCCGACCGCCACAGAGGCCACAACTATATGGGAGTCTGAGGATCACAGAGGCTGCCCTTGTAGAGGGCTCAGCCACATCTTATATCCTGTTTACTACCTTCCTTAACTGCTAAGTTCCTAGCCTGTAATAGCCCCACGGTAGGGGAACTCAACAGGATCAGCTCCCTGTATTAGGATAACCTTAAATCCTATCTAGTACCTTTGCTAATCTACTAAACTAAGAGACTCGCCCTCTTTAAGCTCAGTGTTTTCTCTCTTCTAAAGTCTGGCAAAGCAGGAATTTCCTTGGTTCTGAGGGCTTCCCCTGTTGGAAGGCCTATCTCAGCTTCTCCTGTGGTGAATGGAAGGATTACTAAGGATCTTTCACCTGAAATCTGTCCCAGCACATCTCTCTATTGAACTTAGACAGAGTCTTTATTATTTAAAACAGAACCCTGCTTCTACCCATTATCCTGAAGCTCTGTGAATCTGTGTCTTCACCTGTAATTGGAATTAATGGTGCCTACACATAAAGTGGATAGAATGTCAAATTTGTGGTCATTACTATTTGTTTATGAATAAATGCATTTTCACTAAAATAGATACTTTATCGTAAATTCAAATAAATTGGGAACATTATATAGATCTAAATATTTGGCTACAATTTCCATAATCATCAAATATTTAACAAAAAAATCTTGTAACTCTAGAATAAAACTTAAACTAAAAGGGCAGTTGGATAGTAGGACTCTATTAAACACAGACAAACAACCAACAACCAAATGTCAAGGCCATCTATTTATTTTCTGCTCTGTTTTCATACAAAAGCCTTCTGTTTCTCCAGAAAAGCAATCCTCTTCCCTTTATGAAATTAAAAAAGGGGAATCATTTGTAATTTTTTTTCTAATTTTAACTAACAGCTTCCTATGAGCAGAACACACAAATCAGACAACATAATAGTAGGAAATCTCTTAATAAAGCCCCAAGGTTTACAGTAGATAATTAAGGATTGATGAATCTTACCTCTAAAAACTTCCATAGGGATTAATTCTAGCAGTAGATAACGATTTAGGAATGTAAGTTCTCTATTCTTTACAAAGACATGTTATTTTGCTTTGAATTTTTTTTTTGTTTGTTTTGCTTTTGCTTTTGTTTTTTAATCCTGCCAAGGAATGTCCAGAGGGCAGAGGTTGGCATTTTCACAGGACTTGGACCCCACCCATCCAGGGAAAGGCCTGGAATGGACCCTGAGTAAGCAGAAGCCTCCAGCTGTCCTCACCCCAAGGATCCCCCTGGAATGATGGGACTAAGACGGCCGCAGCATGGGAGGGACGCAGCAAAGGAGATGAGATCACCGCCCAAGACGCCACCCTTCAATCTGTCCTTTGGGAAAGCAAGAACTGCACCTTGACCAAGTGGCAAGCAGCAAGGCCAAGGGAGGGTGTTCCCTTCGTTGCTCATCACGTGTGTCCCATCCCCTTCCTCTCTGCAGGTGAGGCCTGAACCCAGGTCTCACAGATGCTACAGAAGCACACTCTACCTCTGAGCTGTATCCCCCAGCTTTTTTTTTTTTTTTTAATTTTTTGAGACAGGGTCATGCTAAGTTTCTGAGGCTAGCCTTGAGTGCTCTATACCTGGGCAGGCCTTAAACTTGACACCTGATACCCAGGGTGTTGAAGATGCTAGGCAAGAGTTCTACCACTGAACTCCAGCTTTTTTAAAAAAAATTGTGCTGGAGACAGGGTCTTGATAAGTTTTTAAGACTGGCCTTGAATTCATTCTGTAGCGTAGGCAGGCCTTGAATCTGCCATCTTCCTGTCTTAGCCTCTGGGTAGTTGGGATTAGAACATCACCAGGCTCAGTCCATTTGATTATTGTAAAGAGGAGGGGACTTTGGAGAGGACATAACAGGGTGAGTGGAAGACTCGGGAGGAGTGAGAGGACTGGAGGGAGGGACGGAGTGATCAGGAAGAAACATGAGTAACTGACGGCTAGTCTTGAGTATCAACTTGACCTTGACAGGATGTGGAATCCACTAAGAGACAAACCTCTGGGCAGGTCTGTGAGGGTCCTGAAGGAAGAAGATCTTTCCCAAAGTTGGCATCGCCTTCTGGTGGGTGGTCCAGGGATAGGGCTGGAGGAAGTGCAGCAGCATCTGTCCGCCTTCTCTTCTCAGTGGTGGGTGCATCTGTTCTTTGTTGACATCAGACTCCAGCTTCAACTTTCCAACACAGACTGAAGATCAGCAACTCTCCAAGCATCCTCCAGGTCTACAGAACCAGATGGGAAACTGGGAAGCATCCAGCTTAGTGGACTGAACAACTGCCGGTTTCTCAGCCCCTCCAGTGTGCAAACGGCCAGGGCTACGGCGTCCTCCCTTATCAGTTGTAATGCAATCTAGTAAATCCTCTTTTGTAATAGATACACACTCTCAGTTCTGTTCCTCTAGTTAACTAACCCTGTCTAGTACAGGTATGTTTGGAGGGGACACGGAAGGAAGAAAATGGAGTTCACAGTGGATCATTTTGGAGCTCTAACCTCAAGATCGTTCTTCTACACAGCGAAGAAAAAGGAACATTGAGAGAAAGGAGTCAAAGTTGAAGCAGACCCTTCACAAATGACAGGTGGATCAAGAGCAATAGCTTAGCTCTCTGTTGCAGCACAACAAATTACCACATTACTAGCAGCTTTAAGTCGTACATGTTATGATCCCCTTTCCACGGCTCGGGGGTAGGGTCTGAGCAGGACTTGCCAGGGTTTTCTGCTCAGTCTCACAGGTTTACGATGGAGCACTGGGTTGTGTCCTCATTTGAGAGCATGCTGGGGAGAGAGTCCTGTCCAAGTTCAAGTGGGGCAGAATTCATTTCTTATGGTTGAATGATCAAGGGGCCTTGGCTTTTTTCTGGGTCTTAACTGGAAACCACCCTGCAGTCCCAGAGGCTACACACAGCTCACAGAGGCTGTGTGATGTCCCTTGCTGTGGGAGCTTCATCAGCACAACCACAAGTTAAGTGTCTAGCTTGAGTATGCTCAGCTAGATTCCCAGCAATGTAACCCACTCCTATGAATGGCACCAGTAACTTATCTGGTTAGAAGCAAGTAAGGGTCCTGCTCACACTTCAGGGAGGGGCACTGCACACAGGACTGACCACCAGAAGGTACGATCAGTCACCAAGATTCACCTTGGCTCTGTAAACCACGGACACCTCATCTGTGTTAGAATCCAGAGTCAAAATCTATCACAGAGACTAGAGCCAGCACTCCTGTATCCACGAATCCTGAGTCAACCAACATGGACCGGGCCCTAAGCCTCTGCATCGCTGTTGTTTATTCTTTTTCATACTAGGTGCAATGTGAAAAACAGGAGACGAAGACAGGACTACTTACTCCAAAAGAGAAGGGGCTTCATGCTACTTCAAGGAAGGGCTTCTTTGACCCGTGTTTCCAAGGACCAGGGTGCCAAGCTTTCAGATGAGGATGCAGCCCAGTCAATTTAGCATGATAACCTGGTGAGGCTCTGAGCGGATTTTATTAACAAGGTCCTATGTTGAAATACAAAGGTTATAAAACCTGTCAGCTTCCACATGATGTGCTTGACTCCCTGTCTTCCAACACCTCATCAAGCATGCATTGCTGGAATGCATCCAGGGATGGAAAACTTGCCCATGCACCTTTATGTATGAACAGAATTCCTTCTCCTGCTTAAACGTCTCTAAAGACACAGGCACCAGCGTGGGTGACCAAGACCATCACATGCCTGCCCCTGACCTTGCAGTTCGTGATCTCTGTCTTCATCGGTCTTCATCGACAAAGGCAAGACTTTCCTCTTTATGTGAAAAGAATTTTAAAAATCACAGGCATTCTGCCTTCAAGCCCGACCTGTGTCTTCAAGGCTGAAAACAAAGCTCCATTGTTGGGTTGGATGGCTGTAAATAAAGTAGTGAGGTTGAATCAGCAAACTTTGTCCCTTGTGTATACACTGACACCAGAGAGATGACAAACAGATCCAGGGAACAATGGACCGTGGCACGTGATTTCACAACTGTGTGAATGCTTAATTCTGACTTAGCCTCTTCCTAATAAAAGTGAAGCTGGGAAATGCCAAGTACACAGAAAGCAGTTGTTGTCTATGCCTTCAGCTGTAACTATTTAGGTCCCCTCTTAATCAGGCTGTAATTGCTTCTGGGCAATTAGCACATAGGCACCTCGCTAAGAATCTTACAATTCTCACTCGACTCCTAGCCTCAAGAGTTCCACGTGGCGCTGAAACTGAACTTTAAAACTGAAAATTTCTTCCCCAATTTGGTTTTCCTTCTAGTCCTTGATGGTTTTATTAACGGAGGTCCTGTGTTGAACTGCAAAGGTGGCAGAAACTCCCCATGAATTGCTTGAACCCTGTCCTCCAACACCTCATCAAACACACATTGCATCTCCAGGCATGATAAGGTAAGACTTACATAGACAGTCTAATGAACTGAGCTCTGCCTCCTGACGAACTCCAGCCAGCAGCCCAGAGCTGTGTCTCAGCGTCACACTTTCTAGGCATAGCTTTCTCACACTTGACACTTGCAGTCAGACTCCCTCAAGAGTGACTTCAGGCTTGTGCATTGTTCGGAAAAAGGGATGACTTAGACTAGGTTCCAGGAAAAGTCCCTGAGATGAAGGCAGAAAATGCATCAAGGCTCCAGGGGAAAGAAAGTGTTGGACCAGGAAGAAGGGAGGAAGCCAAGCATGGAGGAAACTTCAGTGGAAGGGTCACAAAACCCTAAAGCTAAGTATCTCTAAAGATGCCCCATCTCAGTTCAATAATACTGACCCTTCCTGTTCCTGTTCCACTCAGCCAGGAGCTGCCCTGGGCCGGAGGAGGGGAGGTGGACACCCAGGCCTTGCACCTTGGAACACATCAGCAGAGTTCTGTGGTAACTCCCTTTGGAAGCTCCCCAAAGGAAATCTGCATTGGCCACTGTTAGTGTCAATGTATCTGATGCAGCAAAGAGACGGAATGGTAAAGAGGGGATCTTTGGGCTAGAAAGGTGGCTCATTTGGTAAAGTGTTTGCCATGCAAGCATGAGGACCTGAGTTCAGTCCCCAGGACTTGTATTAAAAAAAGTTAGGTGCTGAGACTGGAGAGAGGTTAGGAGTACATGTTGGTCTTCTAGAGGACCTGGGTTCAGCTCCCAGCACCAACATCACAATCTCCTGTAACTCCAGTAGCACAGGCTAGATGCCCTCTTCTGGCCTCCATGGGCACCATATACATACATACTGTACACTGTAACTCCAGTAGCACAGGCTAGATGCCCTCTTCTGGCCTCCATGGGCACTCATATACATACATACTGTACATTCACACAGACAGACAGACACACACACACACACACACACACACACACACACACACAGATAAAAATAAATACATTTGAACAAAGTAAAAAAGAAAAAGGAGTGGTGGCTCACACCTTTAATCCCAACACTTGGGAGGCAGAGGCGTGGATCTCCGTGAGTTCTAGGCCAGCCTGGTCTACATAGCGAGTTCTGGGCCAGCTGGGGGACCCTGTCTGAAAAAGACCAAAAAGAAAAGGAAAGCAAAGAAAAAGAAAGAAAAAAAAGCAAAGCAAATCAAAGCAGGGTGTGGTAGCGCACGCCTAAAATTCCAGCACTGGGGATATGGAGATGTGGCTCACTGGCCAACCAACCTAGCTGAACCAGTAAGCCCCAGGTTCAATGAGGGACCGTGTCTCAACATCCAAGGTGGAAAATGACTGAGAAAGACATTCAACATCAACCTCTGGTCTCTTCATGCACATGTATACATACAGAGACAGGCAGACAGACAGACAGACAAGACAGACACAGAGAGGACATCCTTGTAAAAGTGACCACAAAAAAATAATAAAAATGATTGGAGTTGCATGATGGACCCTGAGAACATATCCCTTTCCATCACTCAGCAGTGAGAAAATCTGACCACCTCTGTCTCCCACCTGCAAGGAAGAAGATACAAGTTACCTCTCTAGAAATCTGATCAAACTGAGACAGAAAAATCCAGAAGTAAGGAAGGTAGAAGCATTCCCGAATGAAGAAGTTGAATCAATCTAGAGTGGGTGTCTGAACAGACAACACAGAGACATAAACACACACCCCACCCTTAAATGTAAACAATTAAGAGGCACCAAATGTAAAGAAATACTATAAAGCAGAGATCAAAGCACACACAATACTAAAAAAGTAAACAGGTGGGAAATCAAAGCAGTGCTTAAAAATAAGAACGCCATAATTGCTGGCCTCAGAACAGTAAGAGAAATTATTTTATGCGTAAAGTAAGAACAAGGTCATTAAAAAGGGAGTGGCCACGAGACAAGGTCAATTTTAAAAAAAATCACAGTTACGCAGAGAGAAGAAATGCGAGATTCAGATTTTAAAAATGGAAGGTAGAGATAAAGGAGGTTAAAGCACTAGATAAGTGGAGAATAAGAGGGAGCTTAATCCCCAGAGAGTCAACATCCTGGAAAATAAGTGTTCTAGAAGAGAGGGTGTGGGAGAGGGATTATTCTAAAAATCAAAGCATCAGATTTCTCAAACTAATAGACAGTGGAGCAAAACTTTCCAAACTGAGCAAAGATGATCTTCAAACTGAGATGCCATTTTCTCTCTAGTAATCAAATGTGAAATAAAGACTAGCATTTATCTATGTGTATGTGTGTGCACCCATGCGTGTGCACCATGCACATATGTGGAGGTCAGAGGACAACCTCGGGTTGGTCCTCGCCTTCTACCTTGATTGGTGCAGGGTCTTGTTTGTTATGAAAATTGCCAGACTCTTCTGCCTCTCCGCTTCCCAGCTCACCGTTGGAGTGCTGGGGTTACAGACAGAAGCTACAGCATTTGGCCTTTATGTGCGTTCCAGGGATCCAAACTCAAGTTAACCAATGGACCATTTCCCTAGCCTAAAGTAAAGACATTTTTAGGGACTGGAGAAACGGCTCAGCAGTTGAGTGTTTGCTGCTCTTCCAGAGGACTCAAGTTCAGTTTCCAGTCTATGAACTCCAGTGCTGGGGAATCCAGTATCCTCTTTTGGCTTCCTCCAGCAGTCATACACTTTCTCTTTCTCTCTCTCTCTCTCTCTCTCTCTCTCTCTCTCTCTCTCTCTCTCTCTCTCCCCCCCACCCATTCCTCTCACTTTCTTTCTTCCTTCCTTCCTTCCTTCCTCCCTCCCTCCCTCTCTCTCTCTTTTCTTTCTTTCTTTCTTTCTCTTTCTTTGCTTCATTCCTCCCTCCCTCCCTCCTTCTCTCTCTCTCTCTCTCTCTCTCTCTCTCTCTCTCACACACACATACATCTCAGACACAGAAAGAAGAACAAAGAAGAAGAAATAGGATCGAAGCAGAACCATCATGGGGATCCCTAGGGTGGTTCACAAGGGAGAGAATGGCCACCAGAGAGCAAAGCCAACAGCAGAACACCCTGGCTAGCTTACAAGAGGAGACAACAGGGAAGGAAAGTCACTGGTCACCTCAAGAAAGAGGTCAAGGTGAGCTCCACAGACAAGTTCTAATACATTCAAAATATTTATGCATCTGGTAGAATCTCTGAGGAGAAATTAGTGGCTAGCCTAGGAAACCAAGAGAATTTTCTCCTCCTCTCTTCCTCTCCTTTTCTTCCTCCTCTTTCTCCTCCTCCTCCTTCTCCTCCTTCTTCTTTTTTGGTCTTTTTGATTCAGGGTCTCCCTATAGTCCTAGCTGGCCTGGAACTCACTATGTAGACCAGGCTGGCCTCAAACTCACAAAAAAAGCATACAAGACTGTGATCACAATCTCACTGCCCGGCTCAGCTCAAAATACACCCTGCAACTGAAGTGGCACATTTTGAATGTTGTTGTGGAGAATCTGTGCTGTAGCTGTGGGTGTAACTGTGGGGGAGGGTATGCGAAGAGGAGTGGAGGCTGGGGTGGAAGACGTCCTGTGTAAGTTGGATATTCACCTCCAATAATAACTCAATTGACAACCTCAGAACTAAAAAGAAAGCAGTTCCAAAGCTGGGTGTGCATCAGGGGTCTGTCACTGCCATACAACGTACCCAAAATGTAGTTGCTTATAACAACATAACATAGCTAGAAGTTCTGCCCAGGTCTCACTGGGTGTCAGCAGGGGTCATGGTCAAGGATTCAGTGGGGGTTTCTGGAGGCTCTGGGGAGGAGGTCCTTTCTCTCAGAACTCTGAGAAGCTCCCCACATTCTTTGGCTCGTGGCTCCCTCCTGCCAGTGTGGGAACAGCACTGATAGATACAGTCTGACTTCTAACTTCCGTTTTCTTCTTCCACCTTTTAAAGCCTCTTGTTATACTGAGTCCACCTGGATAACCCTGAGGAATCGCCCCATTTTAACGTCGGCTGACTGGCGGCCTTCATTCTCCTTCCCAAGTTCTGGGAATAACGTGGGTATCTTAGAGTGTAAGTGCTGGGGAAGTGAGAAGGAACTGGAAGGGTGGAAGATACTTTCTAGGGAGAAGCCGGTGGGGCTAGTAAAGGAGGGCTAGGGGAGAAGACTGCTGTGTTTCCAACCAACTGGGACTGGTACGTGCCAGTTAAAAAAACCCTAGGTGAATGGATAACTTTAATTAAAATAACAATGGAATTACAAAACAAAACTGCCTAAGCCAGGGAGGAAGACGTATCTGTTTGCCTTTTTAGACTGCTCCTTCATGAAGCAGAGTAGATTTAGAGGGGAGGGTCAAATGAAACTCACCTAGGAGTAACATGCTCAGGGAGACACAGGTGTCTGGCTTTACAGAGATACTGAGGACGTGATCAAAGCCCTTCAGAGGAACTCTGGAAACAAGAGAAACAAAGTTGGCATATTTAAAACCAGCCTCCAGGAGCCAGTACCCAGGCTCAGCTCAGCAGTGATGTTTTGAGACTTCTTCAGGCAGACCTGGACCCCCTGAAGGACCGAGCGTTCATTAGAGTCCTCTCCAAGCAAACATCTGGCTAGTGCAGGCAATAACAGCACCCCGCAGTTTGTAGTCACACACATATCACTTTCAGGTCTTCCTGGAGCTCATGATGACAACAGGATCCACAGAAAAGGGTTGTGTTCTTTTAGCCATCAATTTCTAAATATTTCTTTAATTTAAAATCCAAGCAAATTTCCATAGCAAGACAAGGAAAATCATCCCCAAAGACTTAATGGTCCATTGAAACAAACACGGATTCCTTTCTGTGGCCATGTTACATGATTGTATTATAAAGATAATGGGCAGTGATTCATTCTACCAAGAAGGAAATAGTTCAAAGTTAAAAGTCTTTCAGTTCAATTCCCAGCATGGATACTGTGTGTATGTGTTTATGTGTGTTGAAATAGTCCACAGATATAGGAAATATGTCTATATTGGATGTTACAATAACTGCTCACACAGACAGGTGCTGGGGAGTTTATGGGGCTGGCAGACAATCTAAGACTGAGAAAGAGGCAGAGCTCAAGGAGGGCATTCAGCTAGGATGACAATGAGCTGTGGGTTACAAGCAATGTCTCTCTGACTCAGATTAGGCTTTTCCCTGTGCCTGGTGTCTTTGGAGGAAGTGGGGCTGAACCCTTTCACAAGGCAAGGTTTTGGGGACACCAATCAGAGAGGAGCTCAATTTACAAAGCAGGGCATAATTCACTAGCAGAAAATCTGAGGGAGGCCATTGTGCCTGTATCCTGAAAACCACAAAAATCCAGACATGTGGAAGGGTGCCACTCCCTGGAGCCCCATGTTCCCTTGGCTGCTAAAGGCTCCACTGAGCATCTCTAACAAAGAAGAGCTGCTGAGGGGCTGGGATGGCTCAGTGGTTAAGAACACTGACTGCTCTTGCAGAGAACCTGGGTCCAATTCCCAGCACCCACATGATAACTAACAACTATCTGTAACTCCACTTTCAGGAAAATCTAACACCTTCTTCTGACCTCTGCGAGCCTTGCATGACATAGGTGTACCTACGCACATGTAGGCAATATACTCATACACATAAAAAATAATAAATAAAATACTTTTGTTTAAAAAGATGTTGAGTCGGGCTTGGAAGAAATTTGAAGAGAGAGAGAGAAATACAACTGAGTCATTTGGCTCAGATGAACAGCAATGCAGGTTGTGAGAGAGTGTTGGGGTCCTCGGGACACACCGAAGGTTGAAGTCAAAGGAAGATGTCATGGTAGCACGAGAAAAAGTGGAGTCAAGGAAGGCATGAAGGCTAGTGGCCTCATCCAGGACAGAGGTCCAGAATTCATTAGATTGCTCAGTAGTAACAGGCAGCCAGGCATTTACCAAAGCTACCGTCATTTCTTTAAAAGTTACAGATGGCTTGGCAGTTAAGAACACTGGTTGTTGTTGCAGAAGACCCAGGTTCAAATCCCAGAACCCACAAAGAACTGGTTGTTCTTGCTAAAGACCCAGGTTCAAATCCCATTACCCACATGGCAGCTAACAACTGACCGTAACTCCAGTCCCAGGGAACGCGACAGCCTCGTCTGACCTCCACGGGCATTGCACGACACGGGTGCACTTACCTACACGCAGGCAATACATGCATACACATAAAAAAAAAAGTTACAGAAGCTTGAAACTTGACCCTTAATTCTCATCCCGAAAAAAACTCATCTCAGGATGCATCAAAATCCTAGACTCAAGATGTGAAACTCTAAAACCACTAGAAGAAAACAGGCAGAACATGTCAAGTATTGCCATGGGCCATGATTTTCTAAAAAGAACTCCCAAAACATAGGGAACAAAAGCAAAATTTGAAAAATGGGATTACTAATATAATCTTAAAAAGTTTCTGCACAGCCAAGGAAACAATCAAGAGAGTGAAAACAGGGCTTTCAGAATGGGAGGAGAGTGTTACCAGCCCTGGATCTGACAGGGTTAATACCATCTCACCTCAGTTAGAATGACTGATACTCAAAAGAGTGAAATAGGGGCCAGGGAGCTGGTTCAGGGGGTAAGAGGACTTGCTCCACAAGCACAAGGACCTGAGTTTGATTCCTCAGCATCTATGTGTGCCTGAAACCCTCAAACTGGGGGTGAAACAGGGAGATCCCAGGGTTCACTGGCCAGTCAACCTAGCCAAAATGATGCTTCTAGTTCAGCGAGAGACCCTGCCTCCAGACAATAAGCTAGAGAAAGATAACTGATGCCCTGCCTTGGCCTCCAAATGTACATCCATGTGTATTCATATGCAGGCAACGCACACACACACACACACACACACACACACACACACACACACACAAATAGCAAATAGCAAATATAAGCAGGTATGTGGAGCAAAGGAAACTCCTACATTGTTAGTAAAGGTACATCAGTACAGTCCTTGCATGACATAGGGGTACCTACGCACATGTAGGCAATATACTCATACACATAAAAAATAATAAATAAAATACTTTTGTTTAAAAAGATGTTGAGTCGGGCTTGGAAGAAATTTGAAGAGAGAGAGAGAAATACAACTGAGTCATTTGGCTCAGATGAACAGCAATGCAGGTTGTGAGAGAGTGTTGGGGTCCTCGGGACACACCGAAGGTTGAAGTCAAAGGAAGATGTCATGGTAGCACGAGAAAAAGTGGAGTCAAGGAAGGCATGAAGGCTAGTGGCCTCATCCAGGACAGAGGTCCAGAATTCATTAGATTGCTCAGTAGTAACAGGCAGCCAGGCATTTACCAAAGCTACCGTCATTTCTTTAAAAGTTACAGATGGCTTGGCAGTTAAGAACACTGGTTGTTGTTGCAGAAGACCCAGGTTCAAATCCCAGAACCCACATGGCAGCTAACAACTGTCCATAACTCCAGTTCCAGGGGATCCGACAGCCTCGTCTGACCTCCACGGGCATTGCACGACACGGGAGCACTTACCTATACGCAGGCAATACATGCATACACATAAAAAAAAAAAAAAAAGTTACAGAAGCTTG
>NW_008332149.1:2744526-2759880 GCF_000622305.1 Nannospalax galili | reverse complement strand
ACACACACACACACACACACACACACACACACACACACACAAATAGCAAATAGCAAATATAAGCAGGTATGTGGAGCAAAGGAAACTCCTACATTGTTAGTAAAGGTACATCAGTACAGTCACTATGGAGAAGCAGGAAGTTGCTCCAAAAGGAGCTAAAATGAGAGGCTGGAGAGATGGCTCAGTGGTTGAGAGCACTGGCTGCTCCTTCAGAAGACCCAGGTTCAAGTCCCAGCACCCACATGGTGGCTAACAGCCATCCATACCCAATTCCAGGAGATCCAATGTCCTCTTGTGGCCTCTCAGGACATTGCACAACACGAGTGCACTTACACGCTTACAGGCAATTACATTCATACATACACAATTACAAAAAAAATTTTTTTTAAAGAACTAAAACTAGAATGATTACATGTTCCTGTAATGTAGGAGTCTCCTTTGCTCCACATACTCCTCCCAGGCATACATCCAACAGAAATGAAATCAACACACTAAAAAAGATACCCACATGTCAGTGTTCAGGGTTCATTGCAGCCCTGTTCACAGTAACTAATTTACAGAATCAGCCTATACAGTAACTAACATACAGAATCAGCCTAGGTGAGGAACAGATCTTAGGGTGATCAGTGATGTATCTGAAGTACCTATAACAATATCTTCCACTTAATCCATTCTTGATAAATATCTATGAGATGAATGGATGGTGGACAAGTTTAAGAGGAATTCCAAAATCAAACTCATATATATATATATGATTGATTAGTGGAAGGGCCGTATACAAGTCACTTCTTCTAGAGTTCACTTTGTAAATTGAGAACCAGACCTTACAAACACCTGGGCTCTGACCTGGTCGGTGTGTCTTCCCTTACCATCATGTGTCCTTCTTCTGTAGATCTCTATTTTCACTAGTCACCCACCCCATACTTGATCTGTCCCTATGGCCTTCAGGAGAGTCTGCATTCATCCTTGGGGGAGGTGAATACAGTGCTCAGGCCAACACCAACCAGCACATCCCTGACCACCATGACAGGCATGGAAACCAACACAGGGGCTCAGTGTCACCTGTGAGTGATAATGTTGGGGTGGCAGTGGACTCTCTACCTCACTACAAGAGGACTCTGGGCCTAGGCTATATCACCTTGATGGAAGAACAGGGAGCAGCTGGGTATGGCCAGATTCAATGAAACCCTGTGTTGAAGACAGAGTCAAGAAATGGGAGGGAACCAAGTCCTCATCCCATTGGTTTTGCCCTGAATGTTTCAACTATATAAAACTTAAAACTCTACATCAGGCTTAATCCATGTAAATTTGGGCTTTCTGCCACTTTCAGTAAAATAATAATAACATACCTAGAACATGCTGTAACAACATCTACCTACCCTCTATTCTTTCTCCACCTCGATGTGTGGATAAAGAAAGTCAGAGTTGCCGAGAAAGAAAAGAAGGGGTTCTTCAAGATTCTTCCTCTTAACAGACCGAGATCATCACACACACAGATGGCACTCAGTAAACGCATGTTGGATGATTGAATGTTAAACAGAACATTGCTTGGATGCAGGAAGTGGTGCCTTTTCTTTTTCTATTTCTTCTTAATGCTTCAAACAGAGCAAGCAGCAAGGAAAAGTGATGGTAGATTTTATGGAATCACAGCCTACATAGGCCACATCTGTTGAAGCCAGTTCTGGCTTTCCTGGTTTAAAAGGGATGCAAGATATAGGAGAGGATTCGGGAAGTAAACCAAGGATGGGCTGGAAGCACGGCACATTGATCTAGGATAAGAGAATGGACAATACCAAAGAGTCACTAAAGAGATACAAATTAGTTAACAAACAGGCACTGTTCAAGAGCTTGAAGATCAGCTGAGCTAATATCCTTATTTTACAGAAAAGGAAACTGAGGTGCCCCCAGGAAACAGCACCTCATTCGAGATGCGTTGTAGCATGAGAGACTGTGGCTCAACACCCACTAGAGGGTTGTGAAATTATTAGCTTCGGCTAACTTTGGCTCTTAATGAATAGAAAAGGACAGAAAATAAAGGAAAGGGAGACATCTGAGTGCATGTCTACCTTGCAGTTTGCTTCAGCTTATACATGTGTATACGTCAGTCCACATTTTATGTATGAGGTCAGGACGTAAGATGCACCTCAAGCTATGAGTCCAGGCTTTAACCTTTTGTACATCACAGCTGGAAGCAGATGAGAGCACTGACTAATTATACACTGTGTTCGGAGCCCACAAGGAAGACCTGCCCAGGCTCCAGCCTCACACTGAAAAACAGTGAATGCATACCCGACCATCATCAGACCCTGCCGGGGGAAATTTTGCTCTGTAGAAATAGCTTCCTGGGACGACTCATTGGAAAAGTTTCTGTAGAATTCTGTACTAATTATTCTGGAATGATTTTAAAAATTACATTTCATTTATTTATTTTGTGTGGGGAGGTGGGGTACTCATGTGGAGGTCAGAAGACAAGTTCAGGAGTTGGTTCTCTCCTTCCATCACCTGGGTTCCAGGAACTGAATTCAGGTTGTCAGCCTTGGTGGCAGACACCATTACCCATTGAGCCATCTTGCTGGCCCAAATTTTTTGAATTTTTAAAAAAAGTTTCCCAAGGAATTCTTATACACAGAGGCGCATCCTCCCTGGAAATCATCCACACATTGCTGCTGCTGTGAGTGACTAGAGAGGGTGAGCTGGCTAGCAGTTGGTTCTATGCATGTCAAAGTCCCTTGGAAGGTAAATACCTTGAGGTCAGGACTTGCTTCCTCACAAGAGTCCCCATGGCCAGGTAAGGACTTTCTCTAGACAGCTGCCCAAAATGGACTTCTGGGATGAAACTCCCTGAATGCCACCTCTGGTATGAGCTGGCTGCTTAGTTCCTGTATCATCTAATATTTGCTTGTGGCAAATATTCCATTTGTCTGTGGAATGAAGATTAGGGGTTTGCTATAGAGATTAAATGAGATATTGAAGGCATTAAAGAACAGGACATGACTGCACTAGTGGGATTATTGTTGTAGCTAGAATTTTTATTGTTGCGTAAGTGCTCAGTAAATAACTATTTGTTCAAAAACCCTTGATCTTAGCCAAAAGGCCAAGAAGTGATTGGCTCAAAAACAAAAGGAGATAGAACATTTCTTTAAATCACTCTCAGTATGATTGTTTAACTCTGTCCCCAGAGGGTGAAAATTTTTCTCTTTACCTCCTCACTATGCACTAAGTGGTGATCCATCTGCCAGGGGAAGGTAAACGTACAACTGAGGATCCAGCAGAGACCTCTGTGTGGCTTCTCTTAATACACATGACACAGTGTGAAGACCTGGGATGGCCTCAGAGGGACCAGCAGAATGCTGCTCCGGGAAATTTCCCGAGAAAAGTAAACAAGAAAAGGCACCTCATATTGCCTCTTAGGTCTTCATAGCCCTGACCAAGGGTGTCGCTCCTCAGAAGCTCTGGAACATTCCACCCCCAGTGAGGTATCTCTAAGCTGGGGGAAAGGCTGTACTTTCTCCCTCTCCCTCTCCCCCACTCCCCCAGAAGGGCCCCCCTCCCTCTCTCTCCCTCTCCCTTTCCCTCTCCTCCCCCCTCCCCCTCTCTCTCCCTCTCTCTCTCCCCCTCCCTCTCCCTCTCCCAGAAGGGCCCCAAAAGTCAACACACCAGAACTTGAGGCGTCAGCTATCTCCCTTATTGCACCTGTGCACTTTGCTGGTGCTACAGTCCACATTGGGGAATCCACTCTACACATGGAATGCTCAGGGTGTCCGATGAGCAGTCACTTGTGTCCCTTAGCAGCCTTCTCACAGTGTCTTCCCACCATCCCTACACTCTGTGGGATCAGCACAATAAATCTGGTGCTTAAATGGCCCAGGGTTGAACTGGTGTCTCAGTGTTCCTCCACATAGCTGGTCATGGGGTACATGTCTGTGCTGGTAGAGACGTTACTCATGTACTCCCTGAGGCTGGGGGTAGGGGTGGGAGGTCTGCATTTTTTTCTGTAAATCCATGACAGTTCTCCACCACATAGCATGGGTTTTATGAAATGCAAAACCATGCTATTATAAGAAATGTTGGATTTCTGTGGGTGAAATCAGGAACTTGTTGAACAGGGTTGTCACCTCCGGTTCTGAAGGTTGTGTAAGAGAAGCTTTGGTGGTGACTGGTGCTCTTTTACACAAACCTATAGAATAAAACTCACTGTGCACACATATGCTAGGCTTCTTTATTTAAATGCTTTGGGGATGAAATCTGTCAGGAAGAAGGTTTAAACATGCAACAGCATGTTAACCTCAATGCATCTCAGGACTTGGGGTGCAGTAAGATACGCTGTGCCTCTTCTTGACTGTCCTAAAGTAGCCTTCCTCTTCTTGGCAGAAGCAAAAGGCTCCTTGGAATTCCACCTCTGACACCTCTATAAGGCTCACATAGGTACTCAGGAACCCTCAAGAGTACATTACAACGTTAGCTGGGTTCCACATTCTTGCCTTAATTCTGCTCTTGAATAGCCAAAAGAGCGTGAGGACATTTCCCAACCTTTTGGAGTTTCAGATTCTCATTTTATTTTTATTTGTATGTGTGGTGTATATGTGTACACCTCTCTGTGTGTGCATTAACATAATGTGTGTACAGTGCCTGTGAATGTGTGTGCATGTGTGAGGAGGCCAGAAGTCCATGTCGGGTATCTTCCTCAGTCAATCTCCACCTTACTTTTTGTAACAGAGTCTCTTACTGAACCTAGAGCTCACCAATTCAGCTAAAGTGATTGGCTAGTGAGCTCTAAGGATCCTCCTACCCCCTATCTCCCCTTTACCACACGCCCCCTGCAGTGCTGGGGTTATAGATGCATGCGGTCAGGCCTAACTTTTATATGGGTGCTGGGGACTAGAATTCAGGTCTTCTTACTTGTTTAACAAGCACTTTACCAACAGGGCCATCTCCCCAGCCCCTCATCCCTCATTTTATTATTTTATTTTTAAAATATTTTTACTGAGGTTTTGTATATTTCATATAATAGATCTTGATCAAATTTAGACCCCCTCCCCCATCTATACCTCCAATAGCCACCCCCACTGGATTTCATGCATTCTGCCATATCTGTTAAGTCCTATCTAGTCAAGCATTTGTTACCAGATGTCCCTTGGTGCAAGTCCATCCACTGGAGTCTAGCCAGCCTATCTAGAGTCACTCCCTTAAACAAGATTTACTCACCCTCGCCCAGCAGTAATCAGTCGCCAATAGTTTCTTGGCTAGGGTTGGGGCCTGCTGCCATTTCCCTAGTTCTATGCTGTGTTTCTGTCTGACTGAGTTGGCATGGGTCTTGTCCATGCTGACACCATTGCTGTAAGTTCATATGAACAAGTTCCCAGAGGCTTGAAAGCCTCTGTTTCCTTATGTTCATGTGCCGGCCCTGGCTCTTACAATCTTTCTGCCCTCTCTTCCGCAATGGTCCCTGAGCCATGGGTGGGTGAGGTTTAATACAGGAATCCCATTCAGGGACACACTGTCTGCAGTCTCTTATTCTCTACATGATGACCAGTTGCAACCTTCTGTGTGCATCGCACTCTGCTGTATGAGAAGGCATCCCTCATTTTAAAACAAAGATATCTTCATCTGAAATCCTGATGACCCCTGGCTCTTACAATCTTTCTGCCCTCTCTTCCGCAATGGTCCCTGAGCCACGGGTGGGTGAGGTTTAATACAGGAGCTGCCCTCTCTTCCGCAATGGTCCCTGAGCCATGGGTGGGTGAGGTTTAATACAGGAATCCCATTCAGGGACACACTGTCTGCAGTCTCTTATTCTCTACATGATGACCAGTTGCAACCTTCTGTGTGCATCGCACTCTGCTGTATGAGAAAGCATCCCTCATTTTAAAACAAAGATATCTTCATCTGAAATCCTGATGATAGGGTGTTTGTGAGGATTAAATGAGACGAGAGAAACAGGAGATGTGACTTCAAGCAGGGCTTCCAGTCCATTGGCGAGGTATTTCCAGTTCTGACTGTTTGCATTCTTATTTGATAGCTCACACATTCAGTACGCATGACACACTTAGAGTAAAATACAGTTACCATGGTTTAGCTCCAGCTAATACAAGATGATCACCATGGCCCTAGGGCAGTGTCCTGCCTCTTTTTTTTAGGTCCAAATTCACGGGTGCAGTAGCCATTGGTGACCAGACCCAATACTGGACAGTGTCTGTGGAGTCTTTATAACTCGAGTGGTCCCAAGAAGAACCTAGTCACTTGAAGAAAGGCAAGTGGAGAGTCAAAGGGCCCGTGAGCACAGGGTTGTCTGTCCCCCTGGGTCTGGACTTCAGTTCACAATGCAGCCCCACTCCTTGCTGCTCTGGGGCTATATTTCATCATGTCTATTAGTTCCTAGAGTTGGGCAAATCCTGGGTAACAAGCTCTTGCTAAACTCACAACAGATAGGATACCAGTGTTTGGGTTTGAAAGGAAAAATGGTCAACTGCTCTCATACATCCACATTGACAGATGGGTGCGTTTCCCTCTCTTAAATAAGGAAAACCACATTCTAACTTGGTGACACTGAATCAGAAGAAAGGAACCCAGGCATTCTTAATACATATTTGTCACAAAAGACATTTGAAAGCTTTCTTCCCCATTCTTGAGGAGCTAGTGTCACTCAAACAGTTTGGCCAACTCTTCAGAACAAGGTTGGATACACAGGGAACATGTCCTTTATCTGTTGCCCCAAACGTGCTTGGCCTCTGCCATGCTAGGCATCAGTCCAAGTATTTAAAAGACACCTCCACTCAACCCTTCCAGTGGTGATATGAGGAAAGGTACGCTGTTTTTACCAGGCCACATAATCTGGGGCTTAAGAGGAGACACTTACTGGAAGACATGATATCTAGTTTCGGGGTCAGGTTTCGAGTCAGGAGACTGAAGTTTGCTCTCCACCACAGATTTCTGCTGTTCACCCTAGACCAAATTAATCAGCCAACCTCTGATCACAGTGACACTCCAATTCTAGTTGTTAATTTTGGTGCTATTGAGATTCCCTGGGTACCTTTAATCCAAACATTTATAAAATTACTAATTAAAGGGTACCTAATTGGCCAGATCTCAGCTCTGCCATGCTGATTTAATGATTTCTGTGTAATCAAATTTCTCTCTCTTCCATGAGTCTTCCTACAATGGAAATCACAGTCACAGACAATTAAAGCAAGATGAACTTTGGAGATCATGGAATTCACATTTGTGCTTGTTTAAATACAAAAAAAAAAAGGATCCCACAGTGGCCAGGTACTTTGACCAAGGTTATTCTTAACATAATGCTCAATAAATATGTACCATGTACTATCAGGACAGGGCATTGAACCTAGCTCACAGTCAGAGTCAAGAGTAGCTCTGTAGGGGCTCGAGAGATGGTTAAAAGTACTGGCTGCTCTTACAGAGGACCTGGGTTTGGTTCCCAGCACCCATGTGGTGGCTGACAACCACCCATAACTTCAGTTCCAGGGGAATCCAGTGTCCTCTTCTGACCTCCAAGGTAATTGCATGACACAGGTGCACTCACATACATGCAGGCAATACACTCGTACACATAAAATGAAATGAAATGTTTTAGAATAGCTCTATCAAGCTCTATAGTTGTAACTGCAGCAATTCTTCATTCTTTCATGCAACAAAGGATTTTTTTAACCAAGATGTAACCCTTCCTCCTGATAATGCAATATAAATTGTGCCTTGGATCCAATCATTTGTCACCCCCTGTCATCAAGTTAGGATCTCTATCCCTTGAGATATCTCAGCCTGTAACCAAATCTCTCTTGCCCAATGCTCTCTGCCACATGCATATCCCAAACGTCAGCTCCTGGTGGACCACACTGACACCACACTTCAGTGAAGTCTAGGAGAACTGCCACAATTGATGCCTTTATAGACTTCTTAACCTTTCCAACAGCTTTGTGAAAACAGCTGTTGACTCGGTTAGGAAATTAAAGAATTAATGAAGAGACACTTTGCCCCAATGACTGTTTACAGAATCTCAGTTTAAAAGCCCCCCTAGACTAAGATAGGAATGGCCCCTATTCCTGGGGCAGGAGGACTCCAGACACCCCTATCATCCTGCCCCTCTCTGTACAAGGAGCCAGCGGTAATGGCTATGGAGCTAAGTCACATGAACCACATCCACCAACCTCCATGCCCCAAGCTAGAGGAACAAGAAGGGGTGGAGACAGAAGAGTAAACAGGATATTCCAGGAAACCTCCCTTTCTATAAAGACAAATAAAATACTCACTGCTTCATGGAGTTTTGGTTTTAATGCTTCTAACCACAGCGTGGAACTGGATCATGTTGGAGAGTTAATTTTGAACTATTTCCAGGTAAGATTCAGCAATATGCACCCAAGGACACAACGGGACCTGAAAGCAGCAACTGAAGGCAGTGTGGGCATGCTGCCATGCCCGATGGAGCTTGAGCATTTCCTGGAAGTCAAGAGATTTTCCAAGTCCCTGGCTATGACCCTATTTGGTCTAAGGAATAGAGCGATGAGGTCATTCTATTTTCAATGAGTGGATATTTGTTTTAAAGTTTTTAATCTATTTTTTTATTTTATGAATATGAGTGTTTTACTTGCATGTATGTAAGTGCATCACATGTGTTCAATGCCCACAGAGGCCAGAAGAGGGCATCTGATGCTCTAGAAGTGGAGTTATAGACAATTGTTAGCCACCATGTGGGTTCTGGAAACTGAACCTGGGTCCTCTGCAAGAACAGCCAGTGCCCTTAACCACGGAGCCGTCTCTGCAGCTCCTCACTGAGTGGATATTGGAGTACCTACAGGGGAGTCAGCTTCTCAGCTCTTCTGTTCCAGTCTCTCTCCAGGTCAAGCCCCAAGTGCCCAAAGGATCCAGATCGCTGTGTTAGCCATTTGTTTTAGTGTGCCAAAGTGAACTGCTTCCCCAGCAAAGCAAAGGTACCATACCACTACAAGAGGAAGACAATCAAGAAAATCCTATGTGACCTCAGAGTCAGCCCTCTGGGATTTAGTTCCCGGGCACACAATATAGGAGCTGTGTGAAAATAAACATATTGTTTAAATTCTAAAATCTTGATTTCCCTGTCTTCAAAATGGGACTGATTACAGCCCCCATGCATGAGCTTCCAGAGCCTCTTTGAAGCACACTAACTAGGTTGTAATGAGATCTCAATAAATCTTAGCCCTAATTATTAGCTCATTAGTAGCCTTTAATCTTCTTGAATTAATGAAATGCTCTATTAGAAAAAGAGAGACCATGTGGTTGGTCTTCAAATTGGTTCTAAAATCTGAAAGTGAAAAGCAAAATTGGTGCACAGTGGATAACACACACAAATGCAATGGCTTTGTTCATAAACACTACTCTCCTCCAGACCTCCCTGGTCCTGTCTCCATCCACAGCCCCTTACTTGTGCCCAACAGTGGCCATTTGAGCTCTGTACAACTTCTCTGTCTTCAGATCTTCCCCAGATAGGAAAAGGTTTATAAAAATGACAGCTGTTTTACAAATAAAATGCTCTACAGTGCTGCACAGCATGGGGCATGAATGTTAAACTCTGTCATCCAGCCAGCCAGACCTCTCCTGAGATGCCAGCCAGGGAGGCTTCTGTAAGGATAATTGATGTTTGTTCCTGGGCAGGTCCAGGTTTGAGCACATTTTTAAAAACCACGCGCCTCCTTCATGTGGGATTCCTTTCCAGGGCTGGAAATCTATCTCCTGCCCTTCTATTCCAGTGAGAACGATCGATAGCAAGTCCACAAATCGGCAATCATTTCAGACCATTGGCAAGTGCTGGAACATTGAAGAAAAAAGCTCCTGTGTGGGAGATGCAGAGGGAAGCATTTCCTGTGGGAAACCAGGGAAGGATGGGCTCTGCTCAGCCAGCCAGAGTACGGCATGAAGGCTCCGCCAGCCTCTGTTTCAGCAAACAAATGAAACTTGAGTACTGAATGGATTTTCTCTACTGGCTTTTTAGGAAACAGACATCAATATAAGGCCAGCCTTTCTTAACTCCAATACTCTACCCAGTATGTGACCACGCACAGGTGCCATAAAGCCACAAGGCCCTGCAACACAGAAAGCTAAAAGAAGAAGAAAAACCAAAACCCTGTACTGATGTCATCTTAAAGTGATAGCACTCAGTAGGTCTAATCACCTCCATCACCCACACCTCATACACTGTGGCACACGCCATCTTTTAAAAATCCACCTCTGACTACATCACTCCCCTGCTTAGAACTGATCAGGGCTCATGTGACTTCATCTAGAAACTAGAGGCTTGGGGGTGGGGCGATGGCTCAGTCAGTAAAGTCCTTTCCATGCAGACATGAGAACCCGAGTTTTATCCTAGCACCCACACATAAAACCAAGTGTGGCAGTGTGTGCCTGTAATCCCAGTACTGGGGAGGTAGAGCTAGGAAGATCCTCTGGACTCACTTGCCAGCCAGGCTAGCCACATCGATGAGCCCAGATCCCAGTGGTAGACTCCGTGTCAAAATAAATGGTGTACATAAGTCTTGAGGAGTGACACTCCACTCGAGGTTGACCTCCAGCCTCCACACAACCTATACATACTGTGTGCATGCATGCACACGTACACACACATGCACACGTGAACACACACACACATACGCACACACACACAAGGCAGCCTACAACTAAGGCTGATGTTTCACATTTGGAATCCCAGGAGCTGACCTGTCAAGGCGCAAGCAAGTCAAAATAACCTTTTTGAACACACAGCCCCAATATGTATATAATTATGTTAAATTTTTCTATATCCACTACAGCCAGTCCATAGTCTAAATATCAATAAGATTCATTTCTTTCTTGTAGAAGTAAATGCAAGTATAATTTTTACTATTTCCTCTTCCAAAAATATGGCATATGAACCCTGAATGCTACACTTGGCAACCACGGATGCAGGCACGAACAATGACGCCTTGTGAATGTGTAACACACACAAAAGCTCAGTGTTTGTTTCCATGTTGCTGCTACAACCCTCCTTAAGTCACATTTGGACCTGAAACTGTCTTGGAAACCAAGTTTGAGTAAAAGAAACTATATTGTAAGTACAACGGGGGAAACTGCCTATTTATAGGAATCCCCTTCAGGCATCCCTCATGTAAAGTAAATAAATACTTTGTAATTAAATTAGTTCTGTACAAATTCATCTATTTTCCAGTGTCCAACAATGAAATTTCTTGAAACAACCTGTCACTGTAAAAAGGAAGCCAATAAGCAAGAGACTCAGAAAATCAAATTATATTTCTTGATCATTTACAATCTAATAACTTCACTATTATTGTAGAATTGGAAGAAACATAGACACTTTGAAAGAACTTTTCCATTATGATAGAAGCTGGTGCACTCTTAAAAAGAAAAACTTTGCAGGGCCAGGGAATTAGTTCCTCTTGAGAGAGCTGGCCTATGCAAGGCCCAGGGTCCCATTCCTAGCACTGAAAAAAAAAAATCACAGACACAGGTGGGCCTGGTAGATAAGGACAGTGTCCCAGACGTCCAGAGGATGGTTACAACCAGATACAGACAGACATTTCCCTATCTCCAGATTCCGTTTCTGCTCAGAAAGGCCCCTCCCAGACACATTCCCCTCCCCAGACAGTTTCAAGTAAGCACATGTCCATGCATGAGTGTGTGCATACACGAACTTGCACGTGCACAGACGCACATTCCAACCCTGCCAGTCTGCAAAGTCCATCTCAAAGAGAACTGTCCTGGAACCCTCCCTTCAGTTCTCCACTCGGCCCAGCAACTGGGAAAATTCACTTTGCCAACTCAGGTGCTTTCTTGAACCACATTTTATCATAGATATGTGAAAGTGCTGCCCTCCTGCTCAGCGTGGTCACACTGGAATCGCAGACTTCTTGTGTTTCTCAAATCATAGTGTCCTGATTACAGTGCTCCGTTAAGTCTTTGTTCAGCAAATGAACAGAGAGGCTTTGCTGTCCAACTAACTTCCATCCCTGGTATCAGCCCAGGGTTTTATGCCATTTCTGAAACTGTGATTGCTACAGTGTGTAACAGGTCAAGTCATTGATGAAGATCAGCCACACAGTCCTATGGTGAGACAGGCATGGTGGACACATTTGCGTGTTCACTTTCTGGTCTTTCATCATTACAACCTTGCTGTTAGAGCTTGTGAAATAATCTGGTGCACACACAGGGGTGCATCTGAGAACCCCAGGCATGAAGGACAGCATCGAACCAGAGACCAGGCCCAGAACAGTTCCAGAGCAATCTCTTCTGCCTCCCAGGCACTTCTCTCCCACCACCACACACAGGCGCTCTTCAAAACCAGATAAAAACTGGCTGTTCAGACATTCCAGCGACGGGCTTCAACAAGTCAGACTTCTAGCCTATTTCCCTCAGTTACCACACATCTGTCTCAAGGGCAATGGAGACCTCAGTTTTAATGAGTTCAGTTGAGAGAATAGCTCACATTCATTCCAGAGCCCAAATTGTCACTCTAATTATTGCAATTTTATCAACGACAATTTGCAAAAAAAATAATAAATAGAAAAGGGTAATACTTCTCAAAAATTAAACAGATGGAGAAGGGAGGAGATTCTAATTAACCCAGTGGTTGGTTAGCTGTCTCTTTTTGCATTGACAGTTCTAAGTTGTGTGTGTTCACCAAAGGGAAATTGTGTGATTATACTAAGTTGGCATTTGAGAACCAAGATCCCGACAAGTAACATTTCGTTTGGCTTACTGGTACTTTTTTTTTTTTTAATCATTATGATTACAAATGAGGTGAACCCAAAAAGATATCTGAATTTTTTAAAAAGTCAAAGCTTGGGAGCTGAGGTAGTTCAGTAGATGAGAACTTGTCTATCATACAAGGCCCTGGGATCCATCCCAGAACCACCAAAAAAGCAAAACAAATAAAAAAAGGTCAAAGTTCTGTTCATGCTCTAACTAAGAAAAATATGGAAGTCCAAGTTTATTTTTTGTATGGACTTGCGACTATGAATTATATCTAGACAAAAATCTACACCCTACTTTTGGCTTAACTTTACAAAAAAGATTTATTTTTATTTATGTGTATGTGCCTGTGTCTGCATGTGTGTACCTGCACATGTGCACATATGTTTGGGTGCTCCAGGAAGCCAGAAGAGGACTTTGGATCACCTGAAGCTGGAGTTATAAGCAGTTAGAGACTCTGGGAGCTGAACTCAGGTCCTCAGGATGAGGAATGCACTCTCAACTATGGAGCCATCTCTCAAGCCCATGGTTTAACTTTTTATTGTGGAAAATGTGTCTACAGAAGTAGAGTGAGTGGCCTAAGGGGACTGGACTTGCCACTGTCAGCTTCAAAAATGAACCCCTTAGGGGCTGGGATGTGGCTTAGTAAAACGCCTGCTGCCCAATAATGGGGACCTGAGTTCAGATCTTCCACACCCGTATTCAAGCATGGTCTGGTGTCTATAAGCCTACGAGTGCAGATGTATGGATCCCTGGGGCTTGTTGGCTAGCCAGTCAAGCCAATCAATAAGCTCCAGGTTTAATGAAAGATCTTGTCTCCAAATATAAGGTGGAAGATAACTGAGAAAAACACCCAGCATTAACCTCTGGCCTCCACATGCATGTACACACAACATGCATGTGCATACATACACGGCACACATGCGCACACATGCACATACAATGATCACTTTATTCATAGGTGGTGTTATTCCATCTGTGCTCTATACATCTCTCTCCTCAGTCTCCAATATGTTTTTAAATAAATCTTTTTTGTAATTAAAATCATTCCTATTTTATTTTTTTAATTTTTTAAAACTTTTACAAAAACTTTATTGAGAATTTCATATATGCATATAAGGTTTATCAGTTCATTTATAAACATCTCAATATATCTAGGCAGGTCTAACCCACATCCCATCCCTTGGGCCAAATGTAGCCCAAGATAGCTATGAATACAGACCAACACAAAATCATAAACTTACTTAAAACATTTATGGGAATTTTTTGTGATTTTTTTTCTTTTTTGGTAACTTGATTTGTGAGGTTCTCACGTGTGAACTTTGTAGCTGACAACATTTTGTTAAAAGGTTGGACAGGCCTGAAACAGGAAGGATATCTTAAAATTCCTAAAACATTAGCATATCTAAAAAATTAACAATAAATCATTAGGATCTCCAGGTATCTAGTTAGTGGCCCAGTGTTCACATTTTCTTGATTATCTGAAACATTTTCAAATTGTTTGTCCAAAGAAGGGTTCATTCAAATAAGGTCTTTACAGTGACTGACTGATAGTTTTCAAAGCCTTTTTAGCCATTATTTAATTTAGTGTGTGTGTGTGTGTGTGTGTGTGTGTGTGTGTGATATCTGTATGTATTACTGTGGGCACTTGTACATGCCATGGTACACATGTAGAGGTCAGAGGACAACTTCCAGGAGTTGGTTCTTTCTTTACACTGAGGGTTCTGGTCACTGAACTCAGGCTGTTGGGCTTAAATAGCGAGCACTTTTACCTGCTGAGCCATCTTGCCACCCTGAAGTCTACTTTTTAAAATCTTTTTTCCATGCTGGGGATCGAACCAAGAGCCTCATGCATGCCAAGCAAACATTCAACCAGTGAGCTCTGCCCTTAGCAGTCTTTCTAACCTATGCATTTCTCTCCTTTTCATATCCTTGATACTGTCTCTAGAAGAAACTGAGTCACTGGTTCTACACTCTGATGACAATTCCCCCTGAATCAGCCTGTCCCTTTGGCCCTGCTTCCTGTCATTGGACACTGCATGTGGACTCTCCCTCAGATCCAGATCTGCTTTTTGTTGTAAGAACCCTTCATAGCTAGAATGTTTGCCCACCAGCTGAGCTATCCTTGGGATGTTTTCAGATGTTCAATGGGTTTTCAAAATGTCCCTCTTCCCTCTCCTGGGTCCCTCAGCAGGGACGTCAGAAGCTCAGGACCCCTCCACAGGGGCCCCATTTCTCCATCTGTTCCTCTTTATTGGAGATGGAGCTTTGGAGAGAACTATCCCCTCATCAACTTTTGAGTTTTCTGAGCCAGCGTTCACATAGAAACCACTAGATAAAGCATTTTCTTTCTTTTACTCACTAATTTCTGAGCTGAATTTTTCTCCAGCCTTCTCAACAACTAGCCCAGGATTTCTCTAGCATCATTTGGAATCTGTGGATTGAAACATATTTGATATGTTTCAAATCACTTCAGTTATCATTTTTATTGATGTTAAAATATTTGCCCTCTGGGAGCCTTTGCAAGTCGGCTCCTGAGTCTTTTTGACATGTCCCTTCCCATCCCTGATAGCATCCTGGCTTTCCATTTTGACAAGCTCCCCCAGGCTAGCCTTGTTTATTTCC
>NW_008332149.1:2734816-2744477 GCF_000622305.1 Nannospalax galili | reverse complement strand
CCTACCTATCTATCTATCTATCTATCTATCATCTATCTATCTATCTATCTATCTATCTATCTATCATCTATCCACCTACCTATATACCTACCAATCAATCAATCTACCTACCTACCTATCATCTATCCATTCATCTATTATCTACCTATCTACCCATCTGTTTATATCAGTATGATATTCCAAATTAAAAATTAAGACTATAAGATTCTACTGACTATAATGACATAGGTATGGAAATGCCACAATGAAATCCATTACTTTATATGCTAACAAAATATTTTTAAGGTTTTGCCTAAACCCTTTGATCTCATGCCTGTATTTCCACTCATGACAACATTCTCACTTTTCAATGACTCTAGCATAATTGTTCCATACCATACTTACAATACTCAAATAATTAGAAGCCTGGGGAGATAGCTCAGTTGGTAAAGTGGTTGCCATGTAAACATGAGGACTGAGTTCAGATCCTCAGCACATACATAAAAAGCCAGGCATGACAGCACATGCTGGGAAGGCAGAGACAGGTAGACCCCTAGAGCTGACTGCCAGTCTAGCTGAATCATCAAACTCCAGATTCAGTGAAACACCCTGTCTCAAAAGATAGATGGAGGGTCAGCAAGACAGCTCAGTGGGTAAAGGCACTTGTTGCCAAGCTTGATGACATGAGTTAAAGTCCCTGAACCCACACAGTGGAAGGAGAGAACTAACTCCTGAAAATTGTCCTCTGACTTCCACACACAAATTATGGTGCACGTATACACACACACACACACACACACACACACACACACACAAGTAAATAAATAATAAATAAATAAAAGATTAGATAGATGATAAATAGATAGATTAGATAGATGATATAGATAGATAGATAGATAGATAGATAGATAGATAGATAGATAGATAGATAGATAGATAGATAGATAGGAAGATACCTGACATCAACCTCTGGACTCCAAACGCACAGGCACATGCATACCTGCACATATACACGTGTGTACACAGAACAGGTACATGCACACCAAACACACAAATAACTATAACACAAACATTAGTACCAACAATATTATTAATGAAAATAACAAGACTTTTCCTGCCTCTGTTCTTTTTGTCCTTAGAGTGTTAGCCACCAGTGACATACCATCAATTGACTATATTTAAGGGTCAATTGAAAGGTTCCTCTCTTAAAGATTATGCCAACAACTCAATCCACAGTTAGGAGGATTTATTTCATTTTGTTTTCAACTTTTAGATAGCACCTTTTAATTTTTTTAATTTTATAAATTAATTTTTAAATTATGTAAAACATCTGTGTGGTTCCAAAGTCAAATTGGTTAATGAAAATACATTTGAGAAGACTAGTCTTCATCTCTGTCCTTCCTCTCCAGCCCTTCCAGTCCCACAAAGCAGTCACTTTTTAAACTTTTTAAAAATTTATTTTATGTGTGTGTCTTGGTTGCCTGTGTGTCTTTAAGTACATTTGTGTGCACAGCTCCCTCCAAGGCCAGAAGAGGGTCTCAGATCTCCTGGAACTGGAGTTATGGATGGTTGTTAGCTGCCATGCTGATGCTGGGAACCAAACCCAGGTCTTCTGTAAGAACAGCCCCAGTAGTCACATTTTAAATGTATGGTTTATTCTTCTTTGTTTCCTTAATATAGGCAAAATTATATATTTTATTCTCTGTTTATTTAACACAGTCTGGAAGTCTCTACATAGCTGGACAAAAGAATGGCTCTTGTTTCTTTTACAGCTGCCTAGTAGTCCACTATGAGGATGCCATTCAGTTTATCCAACCAGTTCTCTACCAGCAGACTCAGGATCTTTCTACTTGTCATTTTCTGTTTTTGCCAGGGTGCCTTGAAAGTCCTTAAAATTGGAACTGCTGGGTCATGGGGTTAGCGTTCATGTAATTTCTCTAGATAAGTGTCCTCTACAAGGGTTTGTCACTTCACAGTCCTGTATCGCATGAGAGAACTCACTTGCTTGCAGCTTTGCCAGCAAAGCACAGACAGTGTGCACCTTCTGGGCTTTGCATCTAGTAAGTGGGAAATGGCGACGGGGGGTTGTAGCTTCTTATTTTACATTTAGCATCACGTGAGTGAAGTTGAGCATCTTTTTATACTGTGAAGAGAGATTTAGATTTCTTTATCTCTTACTTGCTTACTCTTTTGATTCCCTCATCTACAGAATTACTGCCACACTTCTCTGTCTTTTGGACCTTGGTTTTGTTTTGTTTTGTTTTTCCAGAGAGGGCCACTAACCCTTTGTCTGTCATGAGCTGAAAATATATTTTTCTAGGCCGGGTATGGTAGCACATGCCTTTAATCCCAGCACTCGGGATGTAGAGGCAGGTGGATATCTATGCGATCAAGGCCAACCTGATCTATACAGTGAGTTCCAGGCCAGCTGGAGCTGCAGGGAGACCCTGTCTCAAAAAGAAGAAGAGAAAATATATTTTCCTAGTTTGTGGGTTTTTTCTATTCACACTTATGGTGATTTTTTTCTCTTATTTTTGTTCCTTAAAGTTTTTTGTTTCCCTATCCAAAGATCTTCCGTTGCAATATGACCAAACCTATCAGTCTTTTCCTTTACTGTGTCTAGATTTGAGTCATGGGTCGGAAAGTTTTACCCTCCCTAGGTTAGGAAATAATTTGGCAATATTTTCTTTTCTTTTCTTTTCTTTCTTTCTTTCTTTCTTTCTTTCTTTCCTTCTTTCTTTCTTTCTTTCTTTCTTTCTTTTCTTTTTTCTTTCCGTTCTTTCGGTCTTTTTTGAGACAGGGTCTCCCTGTAGTCCTAGCTGACCTGAACTATGTAGACCAGGCTGGCCTTGAACTCACAACAATCCGCCTGCCTCTGCCCCCCAAGTGCTGGGATTAAAGGCGTGTGCCACCATATCCAGCTCTTTTATTATTTTTTAAAATATTATTTTGTGTGTCTGAGTGCTTCCCTCCATGGATGTCCACATGTGTGCCTGGTGCCCATGGAGGCTAGAAGAGGACATTGAATCCTCTGGAACTGGAGGAATGAGCTGCCATGTGGGTGTTGGGAACTGAACCCAGGTCATCTGAAAGAGCAGTCAATGCTTTTAATCACTAAGCCACCTCTCCATCCCCTTTTAAATTAATTTTTCATTGCTTCAGTTTTTATAGTTAAATACTTTGTCTGTTTAGAATTTAACCCAATGTACTGTGTGAGGAAGCGATCCAGTTTTGTTTCATAGGTCCTCTACTTATCCCAGGGCCTTTCCCAGAACAGTCCATCCCCCACCAGCTTCAGATGCCATCTTCCTCATACATGACATTTCCATATGCAAATAGACCTTTTTCTAGACTTTCCTATTCTATCAACCTGCTTATTCACCAGCTGTGCCAATACCAGCCTATTTTGATAGTAACCATTTTCTAGTGTGTTTCTGTCTGATGGGAACTTATTTAGCACATTGCTCTTCTTATTCAACTATTTTTCTTTGGTTTCTGTCTCTTTTTGTGTGTACTAGGGGTTGGACTCAAGGTCTTGTACATGCTGGTGCGAGGCAGACATTCTACCACTGAGCTATAGCCACAGACCCTTCTTTTTCAGAATTTCCTTGACTTCTTATTCATCTGTTTTTCTAGATGAACTTTAGTTTCCAATTGGATCTTTTGGCGATTGGCCAGTATTCCACAAACTAATTGACAGCCATTTGTCTTGATTGAAAACATGACTTGGCTGCTTTGTCACGAAGCCTGGAACAGAATGGCTGCTCAGTAAGTGTTAATTAAATGAAGTGCTGGGAGGTCTCTGCCTGCAGGCAATCATACAACCTCAAAACCCACACCAATGTTACTCCTACTTGGAAGACTCTACCGAGACTTTACTCCCCCAAATTTCAACATAACTGAAATAATAATGTTACTATTAATAATATCCACAAAAAAATAGAGAACAGGGAAAGAAGAGAACAAGGAAAAGCTAAATCCTCTTATCTGTTTGCCTCCAATGGGTTGAACTGACAACTGCAATGGGGTGGAAATCTTCTCACTGAATGCCCTTGGAATGTTGGGGATGTGTATTGCATGTGTGCATTAATTATTTATATAGTTAGTTGCTCATCAAATTGTCTATCAAACTGTTCAAACCTATTGCATTTCAGTTTGTTCAAGCAAGGAGGTTTCATTCTTCTGTCAATAACAATGGGGATACTCCCCCTACTCCCTCCTCTGCCATGCCTTCCCTTTCCCATTTAACCCTTCCTAGTCCATTATTCCCCTTTCTCTCTTTATATCAGTACATTTTCTATACCCTCCTACGAAGCCCCTACCCCCTATGGCCTTTCATCAGTTTCCTGACCTCTATGGATTTTTCTAATGGAAACATGTGTATCTAATGGTTCGAAGCCAGCATCCTAATTATGAGATAAACTATATGATGTTTCTCTTTCTGGGTCTGGGTTATTGCACTCAGGATTATTGTTTCCAGTTATTGGACAGGCTTGTCAGCTGAATGACCAGCAACAGATGGATGTCTTCTTCTCTAGCTTCTCCCCTGCTTACCTCAAACTGGTTGGACCCTAAGACTCTCTGTAGGAAGGGAGGGACGGAGGGAGACCGTCATCCCTCCCACACAGCCTTAACTTCATGAGGGAGAGGGACTAAGGAGAGACACAGAGGAAGACAGAAGAAGAGCGCTTCACCATCTTGGACTGGTGGCCACAAGTTCAGGAAGCCATGGCTGGGCTAAACTATAGATAAAAAACAAAACAAAACAAAACAAAAAACAGCCCAAGGGTGCTCATTTTTTGTAAGTAGCCCCTCACACCATCATACGCTCTGTTAGTAAGCCCAATAAATATTTTTATTCCCTAAGCTGTAGTTTGGAGGAATAATTTCTCAGTTGGTCATAAGGAGGACATTGCCCTTACCAGACAGCATAGGCTAGTAAAGACAAAGCCCAATGCGAAGGATGGACCCACGCTTCTGAAGCTGTTGACCATGGGTTCCATAGACCCTCAAACAATACTGGCCATTGCCCCTGCTTTGCTCTTGGTTGCCCACCAGAACTTCATAGTAAGACCCTATTACTGAAGACACTACATATGTGAGTCATAGAACAAACAAGTAGAAATCAAGCTGGTACTGATCTCGAAGTTTCGTCTGTACTGGCTAGCTTTCACAGTGTGAGAAGATGCTATGTGCGCTACTGGAAGAGAAAAGTAATCAAGGAAAAAATGTTGTCTTAGTTACTTTCGATTGCTGTGATTATAAAAAAAGACACTGACCAAACTAACTTGGGGAGGAAAGTGTTATTTGGCTTACAGCACAGTCCATCATCAAGGGAAGCTAAGGCAGGAACTCAGGGCAGGAACCTGGAGCACAGACCATGGAGGAACGCTGCTTACTGGCTTGCTTCTCTGGCCTGTGTGATTAACACAGAGACCCACAACTGGACAACATGTAGAGAATAAGAGACTGCAGAGTGCTAATCCCTGACTAGGACACCTGCACCAAACTTCTGCCTCTCAGGGCTCAGGGATCATTGCATAAAAGGGGGCGGAAAAAATTTAAGAGCCATAGGTGGTGGAAACATAAAATTGGGTGGGCAGTAGTAAGGGGGTGCAGAGAGGGGAGGAGGTCTAAATATGATCAAATTGTATTTTATGAAATTTGCAAAAAATTCAATTAAATAAAATGAACAGAAAAAATAATGGGGATATTTGGTCCCCAGTGGAAGAGAAAACCTGGGACTTCTGTGCTGAGCACCCTTTGGGTGAGGAGGGCCTGGTTTCACATCCTGGCTCTTGTCCCATTTTGTACTTTTAAAGAACATACCAGTATGGGAAGCAAGGGAGAGAAGAGATCCTTTCTTTAATAAATGATTCAAGTGTTGGAAAGGGGGCAGAAGAAAATATCGCATCCAGGTTGTTACTGTCCTGCTGGAGAAGCCGTGCTAACCACCAACCTTGGTTAAGTAGAACCTTCCTTGGTTCTACCAAGTTGATCTGACACACTGACTTGGAGCAGCAGATCTGGGTCAGAAAGGTCCAGAATATTCAGGCTGAAACCTGAAAGGCCAAATGTAAATAAATCAAAGGCCGTTCGTCCTGCCATTTGCTCTGTCCTTAACAACCTCCTGATAGAACATCTTAGACTAAGTCTGAGAGAAGAAGGATGTGTCAGCATCCCACTGATGGTCTGCAGAGACCTATAGTCTTCTCATCCTCATCCACTGAGATGACAGAAGAGGCTTCTAATGCAAGTCTGACTTCAAACCGTGTGTGTGTGTGTGCAGGTGCATGTGGGGCACACATGAGTGTGGAGCCCAGAAACCAACCTCAGGTGTCATTTTCAGGAACTGCCCAACTTGTTTTTGTTTGTTTGTTTTGAGACAAGGTCTCCCTGTAACCCCAGTTGACCTGGAACTCAATATACAGACCAGGCTGGCCTCAGTCTCACAGAAATCCTGCCTCTGCCTCTGCCTCTGCCCCTGCCCCTGCCTCAATAGGATCAAAGGTATGTATTACCACACCTGGCTACCTTGGTTTTTGAGAGAGGATCTCTCACTAGGACCAAAGGCTTGCCTTTTAGGTTAGCCTGGCTGGCCAATGAGACCCAGGAATCCATCCACCTGTCTCCACCTCCTCAGCACTGGTGTCTCAAGTATGAGACACCATGCCCAACTTCTTACTTACATGGGTTCTGGGGAACAAACTCAGGTCCTCATGACTGTGCAGCCAATGCTGTACTGACAGAGTTGTCTTCCCAGCTCTCTGGGTTCAGATATTGACTCAGTGAGCTAGCTGCATAGACCTGAGTCTGGAACTCAATCAGGATAATACCATGGAAAGTACTAAAGAATGGGAGTCACAAAAATATTTACAGCACTTCTGGCATTGACTATAGTTAGTATAGTACATTACAGAACTCAAGTAAAAATGTGGTTATCAAGACAAGAGTAAATGGAACCCATCTTCGACTTGATGCAAGTATCATCTGGTGTCATTTCAAACTCCAGAGAGATAAGCAAATGTTATTCTCTATTTTTTCCATGGTCCCAGAGGATAGTATTTTCAATTGGGAAGCCATGCATTTACCTGATCTCTTATGCAGAACCCCCAAAGAATCCAGAGCTTCTTTTTGCTTGCAGATGGTGGGTACCTCGGTACCCACACTAGGAGCTACACCAGAATGCCATGTCAGATACCCCATACAGAGACATTGCCTATGGAGCCAGCCCAGAACGGGGTGCAGCTACCAATAGTTAAAGACCACTCTCCTCCCAGGCCCAGTGTCCCCTGCACAATGGTGCAGGGAGGATTTTTGGTGCAAAACTCACTTCTCAATACTCATAATTAAACTATAGAGAGATTATTATTCTTTGCTGAAACTTGACTTATTTTGCAAGCAGGTTTTTCTTAGGAGAGGAGAGCAAATTGCATTAAAATCCACTGGAAATTTTTGGTTGTAACAAGGCACAAAATGTTTCTTCTCAGGAGCAGGCACTCCAGTTATCACTTTAGCACTGGGGTTCCCTTTGTGAATGCAAACATGACCCAGACATGTTTGCTTTATTTGGGGAATATATCCATTGTGCTAAATTAGATTCACTTTTCAAAGCCCCTCACCACGGCCCCCAAGTTTGTATGTAGCTATTGCTGACTCTACGACAAGGAAATTAAGGGCTGAATTGATTCTACAGAGTCCCTGGGTTTTAACCATACAAAGGGCATTGGGATGCATTCTGGAAAACTCTGGAGATTATGCACCAGCTTATTTCCAGGGATAAGTTAAAGAATGCAGGACTCCCCTCTGCCCCCCCCAGACATGTGTCTCAATGAAGTAGAAGAAAAAGTTAAAACAGCCCCACTGAGTCTTGAATGCCCCAGCGATGTGAAGTGGGCAAATCGCCCATCAAGGATGCCCTTTGCAGAAGCAGGTGCTTCAACCCTTGCTCTTTCTCCCAGTTCTCCATCCTGCATCATAAGGGGCACGTCTGTCTGAGGTTCCTGTGGGTTGACACCACAGTGCCACTGTCACGACACTGCTGGGAGGTGCCCCAGGACCAGCGGTCATTCTTCAGTCACAGCTACACCTCTGCCCGTGCTTCCCCTGGCTTCCTGGTGCCACCAGGCTGCCAAATGAGCTGTGGAACTTGATGCTTAACATCAAGGGGAATTCCTGAGTTTAGACCCTTCTGGAATCTACTTAGATGTGAAAACATGCCCCATTCCCACTCCTCTTGAAGCTCTGTGAGACTCCTTACTCTGTCTAGCTGTGACCTAATTTTAAACTGTGGGACCCTCAGCACCAAGAGGCAAGGGCAAGCCTGCCTAAGGCATGGGTAGTTCATACAAGACTGGCCTAGGAGGCCTATTCCTTTGCCTCCACTTACCTCCCCCATCAATTTCTCCTCCTGCTTCTAAAAGCCATAGCCATAACCTTAGTAGCCCAGTTCTTTAAGCAGTTGACATATTCCTGAATTTTGAGTGATGATGTCTCAGCTGATGTTACATCTGTTTCCTTCCACTTCCTCCTGTAACTCAGGGGTCATACCTTCATTCTACAATGTGAAAAGGTGTCCCCAGGTTCACTACCCCAGCGGCAGATGTCTCGAGCTCAGAACATTACTCTGCCACATCAGAGAATACAAAACACAACCTTAGACATTACCTTGTTTTATCATAAAATGCATCAGCACAATATTCTACCCATAAGACCTGTCGTGACTGTTGCTCTGTTGGTTCAGTGACACACACATGAGGAGAAAGAATGAGAGCATACATCCAGGTAAACATATACCTTAGGAACAAACAAAATAGAGGCAGCATACAGCCTTGGACTGAGCAAGCTTTTGAAGAATGTAAAATACAGCTAGAGCCATATTTCAAGAGCAAGCCAGGGGAAAAACAGAGTTGCCTATATCAGCACAGGCAAAAAGAAAAAAAAATAGAGCACGGTCTTAAGCGTGTTTGGACATTGAGGATGCAAAAGAAATCTGGTGTGATGGGGCTGGTGATATGGTTCAGTGGGTAAGGGAGCTTGCTACTAAGCCTAATACTTGAGTTCCATCCCTGGGACCCAGATGGTGGAAGGAGAGAGCCAATTCCCACGAATTACCCTCTGACTTCTACAAGCATGCCATGACACATGAATCACCCACCCCTACACAAAATAAATAAATAAATAAATAAATGGAGGGAAAAAAGAAATCTGGTGTTTATCAGTGAAGCATAATTCCAAAACCACGGGAACTCCCAAGATCAGTGAGATGGAAGTGTGGAAGGGTTGATGCCTCCCAAACACCACCCGACTCACCCTTCCAGGTCCATCTCTGTCCTCTGTATATCAGCACCTTCCTACTGACCTCCCATGATGAAAACAGCTAACACTCCCTGTCACTGCACAAATCACATACCTAACCTCATTGGAACCTCGCATTGCCCCTATGAGTCAAGACCTCTGGTCTCTGATTTTACAGAGAAAGAAACAGAGACTCAGGAAGTATGCAGGTCCTAAGACTGTCTCTAACAAGTGACAGAGTGGAAACTGAGCCCTTCTTCCCAAGCCATACTGCTGTAGTAGCCTAGCTCTCTGTCTGGAAAGATAGCAGCATTTTTTAAATCTGTGTGTGTGTGTGTGTGTGTGTGTGTGTGTGTGTGTATACATATATGATACAGGGTGTATG
>NW_008332149.1:2692531-2734800 GCF_000622305.1 Nannospalax galili | reverse complement strand
TTCCTGTATGTGTGTATGTGTTATATATATATATATATATATATATATATATATATATATATGATGCATGTGTCTGTATGTACAAATTCCTGTGTATGTGTGTGGTGTGTATGTACACATACAATGCATGTGTGTCTTCTGCACACCTGAACTTCCAAGGATTCTCTTGTCTCTACTTTGCATCTCACCATAGGAGCCCTGGAATCACAGAAGTGCACTACCACACCTAGCATTACCTGGATTCAGGGATTCAAACGCAGGCCCCCAAGTTTACACAGCAAGTGCTCTACCGTCTCCCCAATCCCTATGCCAGCACTTTTATGGGTTTTATGTTGAAAATTCTCCCAATATCTGTACTATTCCAGCAGCATCCAGTATTGGGTCTCCAAACAGCATTGCTAAAGACACAGGTGTATTGACCACCTGGAAATTTAGGGACATGAGCATCATCAAGACCACAGGGCATAGTGAGGCTGCACACCACAATCAAGTGTCTGATATCAGCTCTTATGTCCATTTCTCTTTTCTTTCTTTTTTGTTTGCATTCTGAAATACTTTCATTCATGAGCTGCAGGAGGCTGGCGGAAGGCTGCTCAGCCCAGGGTGGCACGCTGATCTCAAGCCTCATCCCAGTTTGGGATTTAGAAATCTGGGCTGCAGTTTGAGCTCTTGGAACAGGCCTGAGCTCCTAACACTGTGCCTTTTGGTGAACAGGTCTGTCTTTAAGCCAATGACTATTTTTCTAAATTTAAAAGGGGAAAAATAATGTCTAGTAGAGCAAAAACAAGAATAGCACATGTGATTCGAATTACAGTCAGATAATCACCATTCATGACCAGTCCAAGCTGGAAGGAAAGCTTGAATTTCTCCTCAGAGACGTCTCCCGGCTTAACTTTTAACAAGGGCTACAATTGAGAGTGGCCTTTCGGTGAACAGCAAAGGAGTTCGACTTATTTAAGGCCTTTACTGACTTCTCCAGTCTGCTATGAAATTAGTCCTTTTGGAAGAGGATCATTTATGAGTTTCATTGGATGTGCTAAAAATAGCCCTTCCATTCCCCTAACCCCTTTGAAAATGTACTAAAGAAAGCTTTTCAGACAAGTCTTCCTTGACTCCCCTCTCTGTTTGGGGGACTTATATCACAACAGAAACATTTGTTTCCTAAAGATTTGCTTGCATGGATCCTAAGGGGATCAGAAGTTCTAAGACATTTGACAGTTATTTTGGCACATAATGGGGAGCAGAGTAAAGAATGCATCTGTGGGGGCCGGAGGACAGCTCAGTAAGTAAAGCACTTGCTGTGAAAGCCTGAGGACCTCAGTTCGATTCCCCAGCATCCATATAAAAAGCCAAGCACTGTGGTCCATGCTAGTAATGCCAGGGTTGGAGAGGCAGAGATAGGTGGATCTCTGGGGCTCCATAGCAGGCCAACCTAACTTAATCAAAGACCTCCAGGTGTCATGGAGAGACCCTGGCCCCCAAACTAGGGTGTCTGACTCCTGAAGAAGGACACCTGAGGTTGACGTCTGGCCTCCACACACGTGTGCATGAATGCGTACACACACCCATACACCACACACACATACACACACACACACACACACACATACACATGGGGGGGATATATCTGTGGCTCAAAATCCCAATGGTACATGCATTCTCCAGGCTTGGATTCTTTCTAGAAGATCCTCCTATTTAAGAGATGAGGACAAATAGACACCAAAGATCCATTGCCAGAAGACAATGTGATGTGAGGTTGACAGTTCAGGTGCTCAGAAATGATGCTGAGTTGTAGACAGCCCAGGGTGAATGGCAGGGTGACTTGTAAAAACCAATCCTGATTCCCAAGCTGCCCTCAGCCCAGGCCCATCTAAATTCTGGGATATTTTAGGGAAAGGGCTCAGGGTCTGGAGGCAGAAAAGTCTGGTTCCTATCGCATATTTTCCACTTTCTTGTTTTTTACTCAACCCCACTGAGCTCAAGCATCCTCATATTAAAAAATACAGAGAGGTGTTGACTTCCCAAGGTGTTAACAATGAGACATGACTAGGGCATGCCTTTGATTGTATGCCTTTGATACCAGCACTTGGGTGGTAAAGGCAGGCAGATCAATGTGAGATCCAGGCCAGCCTGGTCTTCGTAGGGTGTTCCAGGCCAGCTGGGACTACAGGAACACTGTGTCTCAAAACAACTAAAGAAAACACAAAGAAGATATGATGGTGTTTGGGAACACAGTGCCTAGCGTATCAGTGGCCCATGCACACGGGTGCTATAATGTTTTGAAACATTTCTTTCTCCATTTTCAATTTCTGTCTTTACCTTCCAAAGCCTGGATAACTGGAGAAAGGGAAAGGATTAGTGTTTTATATCAAGGATGGAGGACAATATCTCATGAATGGGAACACACTTGGCCTCCCTGTCTATGAACTCCACCACCATGGATTTAACCAACAATGCATTTAAAAAATTGGGGGAGGGGGGCTTAGAGAGATGGCTCTGCAGTTAAGAGCACTGGCTGCTCTTGCAGAGGACCTGGGTCTCATCCCTAGCACTCACATGGCAACTCACAACCATCTCTCTCTTCTGTCTCTGTTGATGCTGCATGCACATGGTACATTTACATACATGCAGGCAAAATATTCATCATACACATAAAATAAAAATAAATCTTAAAAAAATTAAAATACATATTTTGAGGAAAAATAGCTTCTTGACTGAACAAAGGAAGATTCCTACTGCTATTACTCCCTGTTGGATAAGCTTGTCCTCCAAGTGGCAAGTAGACAAATACCTTCCTCTCTGGCTTCTCACTTGCTTGTTTCAATCACCTCAAACTAATTGGACTGTGAGATCCTCCATAGGAGGGAACGGGAGGAGGGAATCAGTCATCCCTCCCACCCAATCAGTCAGCCTTAACTGCATGAGGGGGAGAGACTAAGGATAGGGACAGGGGAAGCCAGAGACAGGGGAGGCGCTTTGCCATCTTGGAACACTGGCAGTAGGTCAGGAAGCTGCTGCCGGGATGTAGGGGAAGAAAAGCCCAAGGGTGCCCACACCTTTGTAAGTAACCCTCACCGCCACCCTGTGCTGTTAGCAAGGCTGATAAATCCTTTCGTTCCCTAAACTGTAGATTTGAGGAATATTATCTCAGTTTGTCATAAGGATGGTGGGAGGAGGGGGCCATTCTGGGAGCCTGGAAGCCATTCACATGCCTCCCAGCAGTAAGTTTAACTTGTACTCCCTAAGCAATATAGTATAACAACAATTTATGTTGTATTGGGTATTATTTGTAATTTAGAGGTCATTAAGAGGTGTCCAACCAGCAGCCCACTATGCATTCATCTCAACACAAAATCGTAAACTTATGTAAAATATTGTGAGATTTTGTGTGACTTTTGAAATAACTTGATTGCACAGTTCCCAAGCATGAACTTTGTAGAAGACAGTGTTATGTCACAGTGTCATGCAAAATAAGTGTATTTATTTTGCTCTCACAATTCATAGGCCATGTGTCAGATACCCTTGAAACCATGAGCTGAGCTATATGCAAATATGCCATTATGGGGACTGTCACACTCTAGACTTGGTGAGTGCTAGGGATCCTGGAAGCAATCTCTGGATACTGAATGATGTTGTGCTATTCTATCAAAAATAAAAATGAAATTCCAGAAGGCTAGTAGAGTCAGATAAAAGGGTAAATACCAGCAGGACTGATTGGCAGGATAAAGACCCATCTGCCTGACCCCAAGCACCTAGCCAAGTCACAAGAGGAAATCAATCCCGGTTAAGCTGTGGGGGCCAGGCAAGGGAAATCTCCCTTAAAGTTATTGGTCAAGGTAGTCCAAGAGATACCCGCTGCCCCAAATAATACAATCTATTGCCACAGCCCTTGATTGCCTCCTAGACCAATTACTGTCTTAGTCTGTTTCTTCATTGCTGTGACAAAATACTCTGACCAGTACCAACTTGGGGGAGGAAAGGGTTTATTTAGCTTACATCTCCCAGGTCGCAGTTCATCAGGGAGCCCAAGGTAGGAACTCAGGGCAGGAACCTGGAGGCAGGAGCTGGAGCACAGGCCATGGAGGAATGCTGCTTACTGGCTTGCTCTCCATGCTATCTGAAGACTCTGAGTTGGAGAGCCTGCTCCAAATACCAACAAGCCCATTAAAGAAATTCATCCTTTCAATTCTGTTTCTCTAGAACCACTCCTGGTACCACGACCTGTGTTAGGGTTCTCCAAAGAAACAGAACCGGTAGAATGAATATATATGTATAGAGATTTATCAGCTTAGCTTACAGGATAGAGTCTGAGAAGTCCAACAATGGCTGCACCACACTGGAGAGGCTGAGAATCCATAGTCACTCAGTTCACAATGCTGGATGTCTCAACTTGAAGGTAAATAAGACTTTATTGATGAAGACAGGATACTTCAGACACAGGACTTGGAGCAATCAAGCTGGAACTGACCAAGAAGACTCCTCCCTGAACACTAGCTCTCATAGCATCAGAAGATACTATGCAAACTGCCAAGGGAAGAAACCAATCAATGATCAATGATACAGTTATAAAGTCTATGAACCACAACAATGACCAGACCAGTAAATAATCTTTATTTTTGCAGTAGTGGTATTTTTATTTTGAGGGTAATCAACAGCTGTCTAACAGAACTTAAGGCCTGCTCAGTAGGGGGGGAACTCATGTGTGGTACTGTAAACATAGGCAATACACATGGCTGGAGATGACACAGACCCTAGGAAAAAAACCTACTTTTGTCATACTCCTAGACAAGACCAACATAATTTCTTACTATATTTTAAGTACATATCCTGCTATTTATAGACAAGTGTACCCCTCACTACTAATCAAAGAAGTTCCTTTTTGCAACAGATAGAGACTATTAAAAAGTTCCACAGTTGGTCAAACACAGAGAGTAAGTGACTATGAGGTGCCCAGCCCTAAGTGACACATCTACATTGCAACCTCTACACTTAGGGCTCAAGGAACATAGTGGAACGAATATGGGTGCTTCTCCCAATTCTCACCAGCAAAGCTTCCTCGTGCAGCAGATAGTGATTAACCCAGAAAGCCACAACTGGCCAGTATGCAGAGCATAAGAGATTGTAGAGTGCTTATCCCTGAATAGGACACCTAAAACAAATCTCTTCCACCCAAGGCTCAGAGATCATTGCAGAAGGAGGGGGGGTAGAAAGATTGTAAGAGCCATAGGGAGTGGATGACTGCAAGGAAGAAGGTGTATGGGACAGAGTTCATGGAATCAGGTGGGGGCAGGGGGCATAGGAGAGGTGCAGATAGGGAAAGGGGTCTGGATGTGACCAAGATTAGTTGTATTAAATTTGAAAACATTCAATAAAAAGTTGGTGACCTGAGTATCATGCCTGCTGTCAGGTAGTTATTTGCTTGTTTGTACCTTTTCTCAACCATTTTTGAGGTATGGTTCCCACGCTGTATAACAGGTCCCAGGAAAGGGGACTTCTGTCATCTTTGTGTTAGACACAGAGAAAATAAAATGGGCGAGATGAATTATTATGGTTACACCAAGTCATCTGAATTGAAAGGAATCAGGTCAGCATCCTCAGAGCCCTTTCACAGTCTGGTGGAAAAAGGGTCTAACAAAGCATGCTAAGCCTGACTGGCCAACCCAGCAAGATGAGGACTGGCTGTCTGGCTAACCAAACAGGTAGTTCTAAATGACAAAATACCGGCTTGGCTTTTGGAGTCGTTTTCCCTCAATTGATGTTTGACCAAACCAAGGAGTTCTAACTCCTAGCCTGAGGGTGCTCTGCTTGGCTGTGTTTCTAGGACATAGGACACATCTCACTATAACGTATAAAATAAAGTTATATGCTAAAATTAACAACTTCTGAGACACACTATAACAATTATGTGAGTATACGTTACACTGGATTAGCGTGTGGTCCGTAATTCTTTGATATTGCAAAACTCAGCTGTGCCAAGACAGCCAACGAGTTTCTTTTAATAGAGTTATTTGGTAATGTTCAAAACATTTATTGGGATTTAACACTACAAAGTAGATAACTGAGTGTTCTCCAGCTGCTAAATCTTACTTCATAGATTTTAAACCATCCATTGTGCTGGTGATTTCTGAAACATAAAGTCGTCACATTCAGCATCCATTTTGAGAGGTTACTTTGGAACACCACATCTGCTTCGCGTCACTTATGGTGTTCCATTTTTCTCCAGGGGTACTGAATGATCACATTAGGATGGATACAAGTCAAGGGCTGCATATATTTTCTGAAACACAGGCTGTAGTAGGGCACAGTAATCTAATTTCAGAAGAAAGAGAGCAAGCAATCTGACATACTGGAGAACATGTTAACCAGGCAACGAAGCAGTGAAGATTTAGCAAAGGAGGATTTATAAAGTGTAATCAGGTTCTCACATGAAAGGTGATAGGGGGTATGGAGAAATTTTTAAAGCTATATTATTACTCTAAAGTGGCTGGGTCATTCACTGAACTTTGTGCAACGTTTCAAGCTGTTCTGAAATGACAAATCACGGCAAAGAGTACATAACACAGTGAAATGTGTCGAAACCCTGGGTAACGTTCCAGGTTTGATATTTAAAACATTTGGTCAGCTAGAACACATGACAAAACCATTTTGCCACCGTATGCATTTGGTGCTTGCGCAATCCTCCACCCCCAAAGCTCAGTCTATTCCATACATTGGGAAATTGTGTCTCCCTCCCTAAGTTTCAAGCAAGTGCTCATCTTGCCAACATATTTTACAAGCAAGAGAATGAAATGTTTATTCCTAAGAACGAAGTTGTCTCAAACAAAGAGAATAGTGTTGGTTCCCATCCTGGTCTCCTAGAACACTTCTGTGTTTTGGTTAGTTGAATAGACTTGGAACCCAACAGTCTGGTAGCATGGTTATTACCAAAAATTTTTTTAATTAAAAAAAAATAATAAATCCTGCTGTGTTTGTGGCTTTTCTACATAAGCAGATGCTTGTGATAACTCTGTTCACTTGCAATTGCTCTTTTGTCCCTAAGAATGATGGGCTTACTTAGAAGCCAGAATGAAGGTGTTGTCAATATATCAGAAAGGGCCACCTGCCAAGAAGTCAGCTAATTTGACCAATGTAAACATTGCTGAATAGCTCGTGCTCAAAAAATATCCCGGAATAATTGCAGGCTGTGGTCAGCCATCCAAACATTATGGAATGCAGCACAATTTCTGGAGCTTGGATTTAAATATGGCAGCTTAAAGAAGGATTTCGAAGCCCTTCAAACACTCGTTGGGTTTTTCAAGTGAGTGAATAACATGAAACAGTTGTTCTAAAGCAACAGGCAAAGCAAGAGGAGAAAATATTTTTACTTAAAGAACAGTAAGAGATAGTAACTGAGGAGAAATTTACCAGCCCAGGAAAGAGTTTAATAACTAGTGATTTAAAAATGAATAATTTTCTTTTGATGTAAGTTGGTTCAGAATCAATTAATAAGGCCCAGAGGAAAGGCGGCCTCCACAGAGTTTTCCTTGAAACTTCATACCCAAGCTGATGAATTCCCTCTGTGGTGCTTTGAATGAAAATGTCCCCCATAGGCTCCAAGTATTTAGACATTTTGTCCCCAGTTGGTGGTATTGTTTTGTGAGATCTTAGAGGGTGTGGCTATCCTGGAGGAAGCATGTTACCGGGGGTGGGCTTAGAGAGTTCTTAAGCCTTCCTGGATCTCCAGTCACTCCCTTGCTTCCTGTGCCTGCTTCAAGATATAGAGCCTCGCTTCCACTCCTCCTCCAGCCACTTCTGCTACCATGCCTTCCCACCAAGATGAACTGTAATTCCCCTGGAACTCTAAGCTCAAATAAGTTCTTCCTTCTATAAGTTGCTTTGGGTCAGTGTTTCTATCACAGCAACAGAAAAGTAATTAAATCAGTAAGTGCTACCAGAGAGTGGGCTGTTGGCTGTGAAGAACCTGACCATGTGAGGTTTTGGAAGAATGTGGAAGACTTTGGAAGTTTGGGCTAGAAAAGCAGTTGATTGCTGTAAGCGGAGCTTAACAGGCCATTCTAGTAAATGCCTGGAAGAAAGTAGTGCTGAAAACAATGTAGTTCCAGAGGGAAATAAGGACTTAAGCAGCACTTGGGACATTTTGGCAAAGAGTATCACTGGAGTCTGCCCTCGACCAAAAAGCTTGCCTGAGGCTAAGTTGAAAAGCAATGGACTAATTTCTCTGGTGGAAGAAATTTCAAGGCAGCCTAATGTCGAAATGGTGGCATGGCTATTAATGGTGACTATTATGCAGATCTACAGAGAAAAAGAGCAAATTGGGAAGAAAGAAATACAGAATGTACAGTTTGGATTGAAAAAGAGCCCTAGAAAGATAAATGTTGGAGCCCAGGCACGTACTGGAGAGGATCCCTTTGATAAGGAGATTAAAGTGACTAAGGAGAGGCCTAGAAGTTTGCATTTAAACAATGGAGAGAGTGCCTCCAGAGCAAGACCACACCCAGTTAAGCCTCCAACTTGTAAAAGGAAAATGCTGTAGGGACCACTGAAAAGAAAAGATTATAAAATGGGTAAAGCAGGCTGGGGTCCATCACAAACTTGCAGCCAGACTTGGCAGTGTCATTCACCTGGTGCTGGCTTTAGAGGCATGAAAGATGCAAGAGTAAACATTCATTAGTTCCTCCTCTGTTGTTTCAGAGAGCCACTGAGGCCAGGCAGCGGGCAGCAGGGGTTCTCCCACATAATGAAGGGCCTGAGAGGCCACTGTGTGAAGCTGTGAAGGTAAAGCCTGGTTGGGAATGGAGACCCCAAGAAGATGTTCTTGGAGCTAGAGCTGTGAGGCATCTGCCAAGACCCTCATACAGGGAGTGGTACCAGCATGAGAGGGATGTGTGTTGCATGCTGCAAAGTCAGAGAGGCTGAGCCATCTAAGCCCTTTGGAAATAAAGTTCTAGAAGTCAGACATGGAGCTCCTGGATTTGGTGTTTGTCCTGCTGGTTTTCAGTCTTGTTTTGGTCTGGTGTTTCCTCGCTATGCCTCCATTCCTCCCTTTTGGAATGGTAGTGTGTATTTGGTTCCAGTGTATGTTGGGAGTATGTAATTTGTCTTTTGATTTCATAGGGGCTTGCAGTTAAGGTATCTCCCTGAGTCTCAGAAGAGACTTTGGACTGGACTTTTGAATAGTATTGAGACTGGTAATGACTATGGGAACTTTTAAGGCAGGACTAAATGCATTTTTCATTTTATATGGCCATGAGCCTATGGGGCTTAGAGGGTGGAATGTGGTGGTTTGAACGTAAATGTCCCCCATAGGATCCAAGTATTTGGACATTTTGTCCAGTTGGTGATACTTTTTTGGGAAGTCTTAGAAGGTGTGGCTATCCTGGAAGAAGCATATTACTGGGGGTGGGCTTAGAGATTTCTTAAGAATTCCTGGATCTCCAGTCACTCTCTTGTTTCCTGTGCCTGCTTGAAGATATAGAGCCTATCTTCTATTCCTCCTCCAGACATTCTGCCACCATGCCCCCCAACCAAGATAGACTGTAATTCCCCTGGAACTGTAAGCTTAAATAAATTCTTCCTTCTATAAGTTACTTTGGGTCAGTGTTTCTATCACAGCAACAGAAAAGTAATTAATACACCCTCCATGCTATTCACCCTAGTTATTTACCCAATGAGTTCTGGTGGGTCTCTAAGTAATGACAGTCTATCAGATGATGGTGAGGTCACTGCAAAGAGAAGTTTTTTTCTTTTCCTTTTCTTAGACATTGGCATTCCTGAGAGGCAATTACATTCTGTACACACAGCAACACACAGCTCACCTCTGCCACCCCAATTACATGGGCCATGTGTTACACCCTCCCACTGTCTGACCTATACCATATTTCCCATGCCATGCAACCTGACTAAAATGGGTGGGTTTTAAAGAAATTACAAGAATGTGTACAGTGTTTTCAACTGCACAGGGTAAAACTCAGTATATGTGATTGAGAAAAAAAAATCTACCAGGTTTCATAAAAATTTTAGAATGAGGAAGGCAATACTGTACAGAGAATCAGTTACTAAACATTTTTTAAAGTGCATTCCTTCCTACATTTAAGTCTTATATGGAGCTCAGTGTTTAACATTCCCAGAAATAGAATGGCTGCAGTTGACCCTGGGTAGGCTGGGGGTGCCATTTATCCTTAAATCATTGTCTCAAGACACCTTACTTTGCCAAAGATTTGTTTCCTTGGTAGACAGGATAGCCTCTGAATTTTCTTTATAGTTGACCCAATGATATTTAATTAGCCTTTGGAATAATTAATGTTCTGAAATCTTCTAGCTTGTAGAGTGATACAATATTCAAATGTTTACATGGCACTTTAAATTTTCCCTGGTACTGTATAGCATTAGAAAGATTTACATGTTATTTTCCTTGTATAAAAGTATTTCACATTCAATCATCTCTAGGCAGAAGGAAGGAGGGAGAGAGGGGGGGGGGGAGAGAGAGAGAGAGAGAGCTTGGGTCCTCTGCAGAAGTAACCAGTCCCATCTGTCCACCCCATAACAGTCTATGTACTGTCACCTTACGTATCCCCAGCCCTGAGGTTAGGTGTCTGATATGATCCCATTGGTACACCCGAGATGAAGATTCTAATACTTCTTTCTGAGATCAGGTCAGATACCTAACTTTTTGAGGGAGAGAGAGAGAGAGAGAGAGAGAGAGAGAGAGAGAGAGAATTAACACCCCAGATAGAACCATCCCATCATCCCCCTGGAATTCTAGGTTCAGACTTTGCATGTTAATTGGGCCATTCACCAAAAATGAAGTTCTTACAGCAGGGACAAGCTTCTCATTTGCTCCTAGCTGAAGAGGCAAATCTCTGGGGTCAAGTGTTTCTCTTGTGGCTAAAGCAAGCATCTCAGATTTCCAGAGGGAACCTGCAATGATCTTGCATTCTTCAGAAATAACATGAAGGATTGTTGCTAGAGAAACAACCAAAGAAGTCTTTACCAGTTAGTATCTGTGAAGAAACGTCCTTGTAATGGTCAAGAAGTGGTCGCCACTGAGAGGTAAAATGGACCTGAAGACCTTGCCAAGGACCCCACTATTCAGATTCCCCCATGGGTAACAGAGATGACTGGGAAAGCCCTCTAAGAGCTCAGAGAAGGAACCACAGACTTTGTGACTGGAAAGTTTTATTTAACATGAGACATGATTCCTGCCCCACCCAGTATATGCATGTGTGTGTGGGTATGGGTGCATATGTGTGTGGTACATGTGGAGGCCAGAGGACTACCTCAGATGGTGTTCCTCAGGCACTATTCACCTTTTTCTGAGACAGGGTCTCTTACTGGCCTGGAACACCCCAAGTAGGCTAGGTTGGCTGACTAGGGAACCCCCAGGTACCTTCCTGCCTCTGCAGTCCCAATGCTGGGATTACAAGCACTTGCCACCATGCCTGGAATTTTAAAGTGTTGTCTGGAGATCAAACTCAGGTCTTCATGTTTGCAAGGCAAACACTTTCCCAACAGCATCTTGCTGGGTCCTTTCCCTCTTCTTACACTGCAACCCCATAAACACCTTTGGCAACTTGGAAAGGGAAAAAGGAAACTCTCCGGTCTACTCCAGCACAACTATAAAAATATCAGGAAATGCTTATGGAGAGGTGGCCTGGAGTCAGGATGGGCTGGTGGGCTGGTTCATGACAGCAGGGTACTAGATTTGCCTAAGCTCCAGCAACTTAGAAGGCCATGACTGACAAGTGTCCTTCCTGCTGCAGCTGAGGGTGGGGCTGCTAGTTGGTATCTAAGGGCAGGATGTTGGTTGGTATCTCAGGAGGATTTCACTTTGGACTGCTTTCATAACAGCGAAGAGAGAAGAGAAATGAACTGCGGTAACTCTGGCCTCAAAATTCTGCAAGTTCAGTACCACCAGGAGATTTTTTTTCTTCTTCAGCTATGAACGTTCTTTCATGCATTAGACAGCGTGATGGATAATCTTGGATGTACCTGGGCCTCAACAGAGGCACTCCCTCCATGAGATTGACCTATGGGCAAGTCTGTGGGGTATTTTCTTGATTATTGATTGATGTAGGAGGGCCCAGCCTACTGCAGTTGGTGTCATCCCTAGGCATATTGGCCTGTGCTATATAAGGAAAGTAGCTAAGCAAGCCAGGGGAAGCAAGCCAGTAAGCAGCATTCTTCCACGGTCTCTGCTTCAGCTTCTGTCTCTAGACTCCTGCCTTGAGTTCCTGACCTGGCTTCCCTCGATGATGAATGTAACCTGTAAGCAAAATAAACCTTCCCTCTCCCAAGTTGCTTTTGGTCATGGTGTTATCACAGCAATAGAAATCAAACTAGGTCAGAGGGACTCATGTCCTCTCAAATACTAAATCTACCTACAGTGTAATGAAGGACAGAGTAGCTGGTAGAGGCAGACCACCTTTAGTCTATTGTTTGCATCCTGATAAATAAACAACTTAGACTTATCTGGAGACTGAGCAAATTCAAGGAATTCATTCACATCTTTTAATCTGGCTTATTGTGATAAATAAAATGAACAACGCTGGTGTGAACTGACCTCATGAGGAGCTTGCTTCCACTCATTAAACCATCAGCCTCAGGCAGAGGCTTGGGAACGAGTTCAGTATCTGTAAAGCCATGTGGTTTGGTACTGTACCTACATGTTTTCTTTCTAAGGGATGGAGTAGAAATCTTCTTGACTTAAGAACCTGAACAAGGGGCCAGGGAGGCGGCTCAGTGGATAAAGCACTTATCGCACACGTTTGCATTCCCAGCACTCACATGAATATTGGCTGGGTGTGGGACCCACCTATAATTCTAGCCCTCAGAAGGTAGAGACAAGGGCTCTCAAGACAAACTGGCCAGCTAGACTAGTTTTAAGAGTGAGCTCTGGGTTCAATAGAGAGGCCCTGCTTCAGTGAATAAAGTGGAGTGCAATCCAGGGAGACTCCTGATATCAGCCTTTGTTGGACACACACACACACATACACACACACAATTTAAAAAAAAAAAAAGAACTTGAACAAGAAGGAAAACAGTGTCTGCAGTGGCCATAGATCTATGAAAACATATATTACATGGAGTTGTACTAGTCTGTGTGTCTGTCTGTTCAACATAAGGAGCAAGAAAGGCCATTTAAGCATGTAGTTAGTTGTTGGTGTATTTGGGGATTCCATACATGTTTACCCATAAAGTTATGGTTTCTGTCTACATTAAAAGACTCTATACAACATGGTTTTTTAAAGTTCCTTTCCAGTCACCAAGTTCAACAACAGAAGGTTGAGAAAACAGGATAGGCCTTATTCATACTATATCACTCAAATGCAAGGCTTATGCATAAAAGCAGGTCAAGTTGAACTAGGTCATGGCATTGGGTCACCTAAGTTCTCTTTGGATCTCTGATTTTCCTGCCTGGCCAAGTCAAGGTTTGAGTGCAGTATTTCAGATTCTATTGTGCTTTGAGGGTAGCTTTGGAGAACTGTAATGGACATTTTTAAGTGTAACTTTTTTCCTGAGAGGTAATGGAACCTTCATCACAGGCTCTTCAAATCAGAGTCAAGGGCTAGGGAGATGGTACAATGGGTAAAGTGTTTGCTGTGCAGTCATGAGGACATGGGTTCAATCCCCAAAACCCAGGTACAAAGGAGGAGGAAGAGGAGGAGGGAGAGGAAGAGGAGGAGGAGCAGGAGAAGGTGAGGCAGGAGGGGGCAGTAGAAGGAGGAGGGGGAGGTCAATGGCTAGCCAGTCTAGCAGAATTGTAGTTTCAGGCCAGTGAGAGGTCTTGTCTAAAAAATGAGGTGGAACTTTTTTCCTGGGAGGTAATGGAACCTTCATCACAGGCTCTTCAAATCAGAGTCAAGGGCTAGGGAGATGCTACAATGGGTAAAGTGTTTGCTGTGCAATCATGAGGACATGGGTTCAATCCCCCAAACCCAGGTACAAAGGAGGAGGAAGAGGAGGAGGGAGAGGAAGAGGAGGAGGAGCAGGAGAAGGTGAGGCAGGAGGGGGCAGTAGAAGGAGGAGGGGGAGGGAGAGGAGGACGAAGAAGAGGAGGAGGAAGAGAAGGAGGAGGAGGAAGAGGAGGTGGAGGAGGAGGAGAAGGAAGAAGCCTGGAGGTGGTGGTAAGTGTTTGTAATCTCAGCACTAGAGAGGTGAAGACAAGCAGATAGATAGGCGGATCCCTGGGGCTCAATGGCTAGCCAGTCTAGCAGAATTGTAGAGTTTCAGGCCAGTGAGAGGTCTTGTCTAAAAAATGAGGTTCCTAGGAACTACACCTGAGGTTAACCTCCAGCCTCCACACGTATCACACACGTGCACCTGTACATGCATGTACACAGACACAGACAATCAACACAGATGTCAGATGTACTGAAAATTATCAGCATCTCTGAAGAAGGGATGGTTCCTGAAAGATCCCCCAGAGCCGGTTACACCAGCACTCAGTCCTTTGCTGAAGTTTCATCTAGAGCACAAGGGTTGGACAGGTGGATCTGGACAGTGCTGCTGCTTGGGCAGCTCATGGAGAGTGGTTCCCAGCTTGGCTTCCTCGGTGCTGTACAAAAGCCACTTTGTCAGTTATTTGCCTCTCCGCGACTCTGTATTCCCTCAGCTCGTCATTGGCTCATAAGCCCCAAACCCTCTCATTCATCCCACCTCAGTGGTCTGTCCAAACTGGATTGGTTTTGTGGATTTGTTTTTGTTTTGTTTTTTTTTCAACTATGGAAAAAGACAAGGTTTGGCTTTGTGATTCTCATTTTTCCTGACCACACAGGCTAGGGAGGCTGATGATGATGCTGTTCCACAGAGTTGAAGAGCATGGCCATCCCAAGAACTCCATCTGACCCATGTAGACAGGACTGGGCTCAGCTGTAGTCCCCACCTGAGTGGTCAACAGTGGCCTAGGCCTGGCAGCATAGCCTCAACCTAACTCTCAGTCTCCTACCAGAAGCCACAAGAGACTGCTCCACCCAGGTCTGACTGCCATGTGGTACACGCATCCCAGGAAGTCGAGGACACAGGAGAAGGACTGGGGACAAGAGCTGGACCAGTCTAGACCCAGGAAGAAGAAAAAGTAACTGTGGGCTTTTGCTGAGGTGTCAGAGGGGAAAAACTTAAGGGCTTTTTGTGGAAATGACTACAGCTTGCCCTTAGCCCAGGCTAGCCCAAGGAAGAACACCAAAGCAGCAGGCACCTGGGAACAAGCCTGTGCTTACTATGTGGAAGGAAGCCTGGGAGGGACAAAGCCTGTGGCTTAGGCCTCTAAGCATTCCTTCACCCCAAGGAAGCTCAGGGCTAGAGCTTTGCACAGAAGTGGCAATAAAATAAACTTATATCCAGAACGTATTGGATCAACCTTGAGTATTGTCCCCCAGACTCCCTTCCACATCCCCTGGATCAATACATCAGCATAATCCAGCTGGATTCATTTAAATATATCAACAGTGGCTTCCTGGAGCCAGTTTCCCAGGTCAAAAGTGATTTTCAAGACATTTACGGCAGAGAGTCATTGGAATAGTTTTACAGGCCCAAATTACCAGCTACCAGAGTCTATGGAAAAGTGTTCCCTTTAAGTAAACTTCCTTTCCTCCTTGAAGACCATAGGGAAAAATAACAACTCAAAAGATTTTTTTTTTCCTTTCTACACTGAAGGATTTTATTGTCAAAACCCATTTGCTGTGTGCAGAGCCTTGCAAAAGGTACTAGGCCCCTTATCTCAGTGTTATCTGGTAGGCTGGTTGCTGTGGGATGAAAAGACTATTTTCCATTTCACTTGGAGAGTTTTGCCCAGCCCAGGTTGCAGGAGATAAAGACTGGCGGACAATGAAACTCAGCCTGCTTCAGAGAGTAAAGATAAGAGCAGAGGTCCCAGCAGTTTGCCCAGACTCTCCTGTGAAACACTCCACCCCAACCATCTGACAATCCCAAGTTCAGAACCCCGGCTCTGCATGCAGTAACTGCCGTCCTCTTTGAGTGCCTACTCACTCCTCACTTGCTGCCTCCCAAGCCAGTTTCCACCTGGGCTTCTCTTACTTAGAATCTCTTTTCTCTGCTCACTCAAGATTTCTCCATCCTTCTAAGGTCTTTGATTGAATCCAGTCCCAGCATGGACCAGGGACAAGTGTCCTTGGGTGACTTGACACCTCTGGGGTTCACCTATAAAATGTGCCCAACTCGGGCCTCGTTCGGAACAGTAAGGCCAGTGTGAAGGAGAAGGTTGTGGCACTCCAATGACTCTGGCAGGGCACAAACATGCACAGGTCCTCTCAAAACCCAGAGCACAAATGTCTGCACCATCACCTACCACGGCCTGGTGGCTTCCTGCCTGTTTACACTCTGATGGGGAGGGGATTCGAGATACTTGGTTTCTGTCTATTGCAAGGCTTTTGGGTAAGTGGCAATTATAAGAACACTAAGAATCATGAGCAAGCGTATAAGATGGACTGTTCATAAAACTAGAAAAGATATATCACTGCCTGCTATATTTTTCTTTCTCTTCCTACCTCCCTCTTCCTCATCCCTTCCCTTCCTTCCTTTCCTTCTCTCCCTACTTTCTTCCCTTATCATTTATGATGTTTTTAAAGACAGAGCCTTGCCTCATTATATAGCCCAATCTACCATTAAAAGAGTAACCCCCTGCCTCAACTTCCCCCAAAGTGAGATTACACCCCACTGCATTCCCACTTACACATAACGATATCGTTGTTATTAAATTAGGACAGATGCCATCAGAGCCAGCCACCTCCCTGCTAAGCTGTGAAAGAGCAGACTAGGACTCCTTAACACGTGAAGACAAATCACTGGACGGCTGATGCTACTGGTGATGAACAGAAGCTATAAATAGAAAGGATGAAGAGGATCCCAGGAGGAAAGGAAACAGCCTCAGATATTTTTACCAAGATTATCCTCTGTTATCTAATGCGATAAAAGCCAGATGTGAGGAAAAAGAGCTACTACAACAGCTTCGTCAGGAGAAAAAAAGCCAAGCCTCCAACACCTGATTTGCTCTTTGTCCAGACTAAGAAATCAAACTAGGCCTGTTGTTTTACCACCACTGATGTTCTGCTTACTCCAACATAAACCTGCTCTCTTTATATAATAGCATTTTAGTCCTGATTTTATTCTTTCTGGAACCAAGTGTCCTCAGGCATAAGCATCTGCACCCACTGCCTCTCTCAAAGACATGGTATACACAAAACCAGGACCACCCCCTCCCCCTACCCCCTACAAATCCAGCTGCTACTGGATTCCACCTCCAAGAAAGCAGCAAGCCACTGATTCATCCCAGGAAACCTCATGCTTCTGCCTTGCAAGGATCCAATAAATAATTGTTTCTTATAATCTTTTATAAGAATAATAATGCTAGCCAGGTGTGATAGCAGGTCCCTGTAATCTCAACACTCACTAAGGACATGGAGACAGGTGGAGCATGAGTTTGAGGCCAACTTGGTCTGTATAGGGAGAATTTGTTTCAAAAAAAGTCAATAGCAGAGCTCAGTGGTGACTTTAATCCCGGCACTCGGGAGGCAAAGGCAGGAAGAGCTCTGTGAGATTGAGGCCAGCCTGGTCTACACATTATGTTCTAGGCCAGCTGGGGCTACAGGAGGACCCTGTCTCAAAAAACGAAAGAAAACAAAAAGCCATAAAACAAGCAGATGAATAAATAATAAGTAAAATTAACAAACACTGTTACTGTGCAATAGTGAAAATTCCTTTCAACTTCATATTATGGATTTGCTACAAAGGATTAAGTTATTCTGGTATAAAGAGAATTAAGATCACCGTATCACAGGTTAGGGCTGTGCCATGAACTTGGGGGCTGACTCTGACAAGTGTCTTATGGTGTCAGTTACTGTCTCTTGCTTCTAGAGTCCAACCACCCCCTCGGGAACCACACAATGATTGAAAAAAGCCAGTGTCAGTGGCTCCAAGAGGCAGATAACATGTCAGCACGAGGGGCAGGAGAGGACACATTCCATAGTTAGAAGCAGTGAGGCCAGACCCGACCTGAGAGCTCAGAACAAATGTGTCTGTCTGGGAAAGGGAGGGAAGAGAATGGATGGTTTTCAACGCTGGAACTTTGCAGCACGTTCACGACCTTCTCTAGTTAATCACTTGAGGGGCCTCAAGGTGACTGAAGCTGGGAAGAACCCCGAGCTGTCAGCACAGCTGCCAGCTGCCCCCACTCCCTCCCTCCATCTTTGTCAGAGGTACTCAGCTTGCCCATCCATCTTCCCCAACCTGTGTAACATGAATGACAATGCTGGGGACAGAAGGGAAGAGCTTTCTGCCACTCAGGCAGTAGTGAGCTAGAGCAGGAATGAAGCTCTCTGTGGTGGCCCCCTTCCAGGTTATAGCACTGACCAGTCCCAGGGGGAGCACCCCAGCACCCCACACTTTCTTACTCCTTTGAAGCCTCCTGGCCTGGGAAGGGAGGGTGCTTTGGCTTGCTTTCAATTGCTATGATAAAACACTCTGACCAATTCCAATTTGGGGAGGAAAGGGTTTATTTGGCTTACATCTCCTGGGTCACAATTCATCACTGAGCCCAAGGTAGGAACTCAGGGCAGAAACTTGGAGACAGGAGCTGAAGCACAGGCCATGGAGGAACGCTGCTTACTGGCTTGTTCTTGTGGCCCCTGCTCAGCCTGCTTTCTTATGCAACACAGGCCCCCTGCCCAGGGATGGCACCACCACAGTGGGCTGGGCCCTCCTACATCACTTAATAATCAAGAAAATGCCCTATAGAAATGGCCACAGGCCAGTCCAGTGGAGGAAATTCCCCAGTTGAGACTCCGTCTATCCAGGTGTGTCAAGTTGACAACTACAGCTGTCCAGTACAGATGGGGAAGACCAATCCAAGGTGGCCTCCCAATCCAGCCAGTCATGCATTTCTACTTCTCAACTTCCCTGTCCTTTCCTTGAAAATGCAAAACAGTTACTTTCAAGATCTTCCCTAAAGGATGGACTTAAGAATAAAGGGCTAGGCGGGCGTGGTGGCACACACCTTTGATCCCAGCACTGAGAAGTAGAGGCAGGAGGATCTCTATGAGTTCAAGACCAACCTGGTCTACATAGTTCCAGATCAGCTGGAGCTACAGGGAGACCCTGTCTCAAAACAGACAAAATGTAACTCCAGCCTCAGAAGATCCAGCACCTTTTTCTGACCTCCAAGGACACCTGTACTAACGTGTACATACCCACACAGAGACACATAATGACATACATAATCAAAAGTAAAAATAATCTTAAAAGTGAGTATAAAGAATAAAAAATTAGGGGGCTAGGAGATGGCTCTGTCAGTAAAATGCTGGTCATGAAAGCATAAGGATGTGAATTCAAAAAGCTGGGCCTGGCAACATGCGCCTGTAACTCCGCAGATCCAGGAGGATCCCTAGACCTCAACTGGCAGTCGGCCTTTCTGAATCCATGAGTTCAGGTTCAGTGGAAGAGGCTTTCTCACAAAATAAGGTGAAAAGAGAATGAGGAAGACAGCCATGCCAACCTCTGGCCTTCACAAGCATGAACATGCATGTGTGCATGCACACCCATGCCTGCAAACACATACCCCTCACCCGCCCCCCAGTTCAGGTTCAGTGGAAGAGGCTTTCTCACAAAATAAGGTGAAAAGAGAATAAGGAAGACGGCCATGCCAACCTCTGGCCTTCACAAGCATGAACATGCATGTGTGCATGCATGTGCCTGCAAACACATACCCCTCACCCGCCCCCACACACACAAGTAAAGTATTAGGAAAGATGGCAGTCATGTGACATGCTCTAACTATAAGTCAAAGCTTTTCCTCTTCTACCAATGGTATTTGTTCTAAGTACATTCATGCATTCAAGCTAAAGATATAAGCCTTTAAAAGAAAGAAAATTAAGGAAGTAAACCAGCCAAATATATTTTATTTCAGATATGTAATCCTATTAAATCAGTTCCTATGCAGTCAGTGCTGGCAGGGAGGAGAGAAATGACTGAATTCCATCAATTCCATAAGGACGGTGGTGTTCAGTGGCAAGGCATCATCTGCTTGAGCTTGTCTACAAATCTGACTTGCAAAAGTGACATGCCTATTCATTGAATTTTTATTGAATGGACTGCCAAAAATATGCCCCACAGAAAGAAACAGAGCCAAGTCTATGTTCTTTGATAAGCTGGCAGCCCAGTGGAGGAGCAAGTCTCCTGTCAGGCCAGATGGGGGAATGGGCTCACCCTCCAGAATATTTAGGGGTGTTACAAGAAGGGAAAGTGGTGGCACTTGGGAAGAGTGTTGCTAAAAGTGTGTTATAGGTCTATAGCTGGCTGGAGGAGGGTGTAGAAGTGACCACAGTGGGGCCAACCTGTCTTGTTTCCTGGCGTCCTTTGGAAGACCTGGCTTAGAGAGAGCTATTGTGCATCTTGGGAGTGAGTGGATGTATGGGACGTGAGTGGATGTGTGGGACGTGAATGGTGGCTACTGCATCCACATACAGTGGTGCTGAGACTCAAGTCATACAAGAGGAAGACTCAAGAGCCTCTGACTCCCAAGGTGACAAGCTGACCTTCCAGATTGGCAGGAGGCCTGATTTTAGGGGAGTTTTATAATCTGTTTCCACTTCTTTGACTATCCCACAGTGCTCAGTTCTTCCAGTCTGATCCCCAGTCACCACTGCTCCCCAAGGATCTCAGTGCAACCCAGACAAAGCATCCCAAGTCCATTCCCTGCACATCTCCCTGCATCATGATGCTTCAAGGACACAGCAGCTTTCTGCAACTGTTTTCTACCTGCTTTGGGGACACCATTCAGCACTAACCCTCATACAGCTTCTAACATGGGGGTCGGTCAACTGGCGAAGTCAGATCTGTTGGATCCAAGTTCTTGCGCTAGTTGAGTATCCAGCCACTCTTCCCAGCCAACTAGTCCAGCCTTCAAAGACAAAAGAAAAATGAGGAAGAACCCAATAGAGGGATGCTTTTGGAAGCCCTTGTCAAGAAACTCCAATGGACTCTCATATGAACATTTGAAAATTGCCCTGTTCTGACTTTTTTCTAGTTCCCTGTCTAGAACTTGTAATGCTAATTACTCTTGCCTTTACTTCTCCTTCACATCTCCTATTCACAAGTCAAGGACTTTCTTTTCCCCCTACAGATAAGAGTTAGACTTTTAGATTGACCCATTGAATGGGTACTCCACTTGTGTCACCCTGTGTCCCTGTTCAGCATGGAAGAAGTCAGAGCAGTCTGCGTCCCTATTCCCTATTGGCAATTTGGGTAACCTCTTCAGAGGATGGCATGATAAGAATAGGAGGTAGGAATTGGCTAGGCTGTTAGGGTAAAAAGACCCCAAAGAGATGTAGCCAGTTTCTGGGCTAAAAGTCAAAATGTCCTTGGGCCTGTCCCAAAGGCCAAAACCTACCTCCTATTCTTATGTCCTTGGGCCTGTTAACAACATACTCTGTTCCAAAAGCCAAAAATTTCAAAAGTATTTGGGAGCCTGTATCTTATCCTTAAAAGATTTTAGGGTTACCTCTTCAGAGGGAGGAATGTTGGAGGGGAGGGTGTGGGCATGGATTTGATCAAAACACCTTATATGCATGTATGAAATTCTCAATAAAGATTTTGTAAAAGTTAAAAAAAAAGAATTTATAACTGGACCCAGAAGACCATCAAGCCACAGATTTATTTAGAAAAGAAATTATTTGAGAACACAAAAGCAGGCATGCTGGGAAGCGATGTGGGTGACATCACAAGGGCTATGTGGAGAGAGCCAGAGCTCTGAGCTCTGAGCTCAGAGCTATTGATGGTGGGATATTTAGTGAGGATCGTTCCACGAGTTCCACTTTTATAATTAAGTTCTATATAGAGTTATAAAACTATGCCCTGGGTACATGTGTATTACTGCCTTGAAGCTATGGGTTATGCACAGTAGGGTCAATTTTTCCTTAAACTTGCCCCTTCTGGGGCATTGCCACCAGTGGAAGGACATGTATCAGTCACTTGGTGGCAGTTGTAAAGAACTATGCATGATTAGGGATTCTGTAGCTGACAATGATTTTGAAGACCCAGAACAGCTGAAAGTGTGGATAACCCCTATACACACCTTTCCTTTTGATTGGACAAGAGGGTCAGGCAGTTTGTCTCAGGGTTTGGAAAATCAGGAGGAGGTAGTACGATGAGAGGTCTGCCATTGTTCCTGATCCTTGACATCCTGTCTACTAAACCTTTCTCACTTCCTGTTGTGAGTCCTGACTTCTATTCCAGTTGAAGTCCTGACCTTCACCTCCATGCATAGTGTCACTTGTCCAATGTGTACCCTACCTGTGTGCTTAAAACTGATAGTTTTCTACAGAGCTCCTTAACTTGGGGCACCATAGGCTCTGCCCACCTCCTCCCACTCCCCCCTTTGCCTATGTTTAGTCTCATCTCTGGTTTTGGTCCTGATACTCTGTGATGGTCAAGAGGGTGAACTTCACCTCCTCAGCTTGCTTACAAGGTTCCTCACATTCTAACATCATCTCCTTGAATCACAGCTGCTTAGGCCAGTTCCCTCACTCCGATGAAATGGAGCCCTGTCTTCCTGCTCCTGTGTATTTCTCTCTACTCTCTGAACTTTGAGAGTCCCCACTGCACAGAGACAAGATGTGAATGCTTCCTCACATCTGAAACTTGCGCAGCAGCCCTCCCCTTTAGCCAAGTCTTTCCTCTGTACATTGTTCTCTGAACCTGGAATGTCTTCAGTTTTCCCCTGTACCCGCTCTAAAACCCTTTCCCAACAATTCCAGGTAAGTTATTAGCCTCTCTTCCCAGATTCCCTCATCAGCTCGAATAATTAGAACCACTGCCCATTCTATTCCAAAACCCTCTTTTTAAAAAAATTACATTTGAGGCTGAAGATGGTTCATCAGTTAAGACCACTGGCTGCTCCTGCTCCTGCTGGGCTCCACTGCCAGCACCCACATGGCAGCTAACAATGATCTGTAACCCCAGTTCCAGGGGATCTGACACCTTCTGACCTCTGCGGGCACTCACGACACAGGTACACCTCCCTACATGCAGGCAATACACTAATACACATAAAATAAAAATAACAAATAAATATTTTATTTTATTTTCCTTATATAAAAATATTTTATTGACATTTTAGATTTTAATACAAATTATTTTGATTATACTCAGACCCCATGTATGATCAGAAACCCTCTTATATCTACCACCCAATTTCATATCCTGTTATTTATTTATTTATTTAGTAACCACATAATTAGTAGAGGCATTTCATTACAACAGCATTGACATATTCAATAACAATTTCCACATCAAAGATGCATCTCTTTCAAAATTGGCTATACATTTTTAGGTTCACATTTGAATTAATACAGATATACAATATTGAACTCAGTATAACCTTTTTTAACCTTTAAAAAAAGATCTCCATTTCATTTTAGAACATACTGTTTCATACAGAAAAACTCATTTTTAATGCAACAGATGTTTGCACATGCATCTCTAGTCTTTATATATCTGATTATTACTACTCACAGTCGGTTACTTTCTGAGATCCTTGGCACCTGAGCATGGATATAAAATCATCAGGTAGATTTCAATGGTAATGTTTTTCACATCTACTAATTAACATGAAGCAAATTTTTATGCTTCTTCCTCAAATATAACTCATTTTTTTATTTGATTTTTTTGTGTGTATTTCATACAGAACATCCCAAACAATCTTATTCATCTATATATACACTTCCCAAATGACGCCCTCCCATAGCCCCCGCCCCCGCTACAGCCCATATACCCTGTCATCCGTGTTACTGTCCACTGTGTTGTCAGCATCCCCAGCCATTCCCCAGTGCTTGTCCATCCACTGAGTCTAGTCAGCCTATCTAGAGATCCTTGTTTTAGCAAGATCAGCTCTTTCTCATCTAGCAGCAATCAGTTGCCAATATTCCTTTAGATAAGATTGGGGTCTGCTGTTCATTTTCCCAGTTCCATGCTGGGAGTCTCTTGGGCCACCCTGGCCAACAACTCAAAAGAAGGTATCTCCTGTTTGGCATTGTTTCTTATTATGTAGCCTTTAGCTATACACGTGGACTCAAAGAATTATACTGATCACTTTAATCTTTGGTTATACTTTCATTTTTGGTGTTTAAGACCATACACTTGGCCCAGATAAACCAATTTATTTTTACTCTTAAGGTCATTTGAGGATCTGTTCCTCAGGGTTCACATGGGCTTGGGAGGAGCCCCTGGCTCCTTTTTTTTGCCAGTTCCATCTATGTGAAGATAAGTCACAGGTCCTACTCGACCATGGATGGCTTCACTTGGAAACATGGAAGAAATGTTTCCTCTGTGTTGACCCTCCTCTTTGTAGACGGGACACTGGTTCAAGTCCATCTGGTAGGGTCTCCATGGCCTCCTTGATCAAGAGGACAGGTGACTCACCACAGTTACATGACATTTTGAGAGATGCTTCACAGTCCCCCGGAACTTAGTCAACATTGGAGAGCAAGGAGCAAAAACTGTCCTTTAAGTCCCTCTGACCAAATTAGTATAGGCCTCAAAGTATGACTGTTAAACATCTAAGAAGGTTAGTTCCACCAGTCTGGTACTTTTAATTACCATGTGCTATGTAGATAAAGCTTGGGCAAAGACCAAAGGTTCTCAGATAAACCTTGACTAGACATATATTATTATCCTTGAGCTAGTTGTATGTAAAAGGCATTATTTATCTCTCTCATTGTCTAACCCTTCCACCATGGTTTCCCCATTTAAGGTGCCCCTATTTTCCCCTTCTCCCTTAATACCCTTCTCCTATGGTCCCATCTCTCTTGAGCTCCTTCTTTCCCTTTATCCCCAAGGTTACTGTATAACCCTCCCCCTCCTTAAAATAACCCCATTTTTAGCCATATCTCCTTTATTAAGGCCTGTTTCCTACTGTTCTTCTCTTTCAGGTTCTTTCTTTTCCTTTACCTCCCTGGTTCCTTTTCATTATCCTGGTTCCTGTAGTTACGTCTAGATACATACTCACTTATCAGGATTTGGTGCTAGGATCCACATATGGCGAAGAAGATATATTGATTTTTTTTCTGAATCTGTGTTACTTCCCTTAGTATAACAGTTTCTAGTTCCATCCATTTACCTGCAAATTTCATGAATTCATCATTCTTTACTGCTGAGTAAAACTTCATCATATAAATGAACCATATTTTCATTATCCACTCATCCATTGAGGGACACTTAGGTTGCTTCCATCTCTTAGCTATTGTGAAAAGAGCAGCAACAAACATGGATGTACAAGTGTCTCTGCAATAGGGTGATTTCTTTTGGTATGTGCCAAGGAGTGGTATAACTGGGTCAAATGGTAGGTTCATTTGTAGTTTTTTAAGAGTTCTCCACACTGCTTTCCATAGGAGTTGAACAAGTTTGCAATCTCACCAGCAATGGATGAGCATTCCCCTTTCCCCACATCCTCTCCAACATTTGGTATCATTTGTTCTCTTGATCTTAGCCAGTCTGACTGGGGTAAGATGAATTCTTAAAGTGGTTTTAATTTGCATTTCCCTAATTACTAGTGATGTTGAACACCTTTTAAGATGCTTCTTAGCCATCTTTATTTCTTCTTTTGAGAACTCTCTGTTCAGCTCCTTAGTCCATCTTTTAATTGGGTTACTTCCTTTCTTGATTCTTTGTTTTTTGAGTTTGTGATATATTCTGGATTTAAACCTCTGTCAGATATGTTACTGGTTAAGATTTTCTCTGATTATGTGGGTTTTCTATTCACTTCCTTGGTTGCTTCTTTTGATGTACAGAAGCGTTTTAGTTTAATGAGGCCCAATTTGTTGATTCTTGACCTTGTTTCCTGAGCAACTGATGTCCAGTTTAGAAAATCCTTTCCTACACCTATATCTTGTAGGTTATTACCAATGTTTTCTTCTAATAGTCTCAGAGTTTTAGGCTTTACATTGGGGTCTTTGATCCATTTGAAGTTGACTTTTGTGCAAGGTGAAAGATATGGGTTTAGTTTAATTCTTCTACAGGTGGAGATCCAGTTTTGCCAACACCATTTGCTGAACATGCTGTCTTTCCTCCAGTGAATGTCCTTGTCTCTTTTGTCAAATAAAATATTTTAAAATGACATTAAAAATTTAAATTATGCTATGCATGTGTGGGTTAGGGTATGTGCAGGTGATGGCAGATACCTGTAGAGACCAGAAAAGTGCATCAGATCCCCCACCACCACCCCCAGAGCTGGAGTTACAGATGGTTGTGAGTCACCAGATATTGGTACTAGAAACTGAACTCGGCGCCTGAACTCAGAGCAGTACGTTTCTAATCACCTAGATATCTCTCCAGCCCCTTAAGTTAAATTTTTATTCATTTACTTTGTGTTCGTGTGTGTGTGTGTGTGTGTGTGTGTGTGTGTGTGTGTGTGTTTATATGAGTATGGGCATACCATAGCACATGTGTAGTGGTCAGAGGGCAATTTTTGGAAGTCTATTTTCTCCTTCCACCATGTGGGTCCTGGGAATTGAACTGAGATCACAGGGCTTGACAACAGGCTTGTTTATGAGCTGAGCTATCTTGTTGGTCCCCATTGTACACTAATAATCTTACTACCCGTCCCACCCACTAGTCTGTGAGCATAGGCTGGGGCTATTTATTTTTGCTTCACATCCCAATGCCCAGCACCTATAAACACCATGAAACATCTCTGAAATAGTCATTTGTCTAAGTTCAGAACAAGTCTGAGCAAATACTCCCTTGTCATCTTATCCAGAGAATAATCGCTCCCAATTCTGTATAAATAAAGGGTCTTTAAGGCAGACTCTGACACATACAAACTTCAGAAGATTCTAGAAATTGCCCACATTAATTTACTTATTCTGAGCATCTCCCATGCCCTAGCCCCTGTGCTTGGCTGAAGACAGAACAGAGGACACCATGAAGCCCAGATTCACTGAGCTCAAGGTCTAGAAAAGGAACAACAAATAAATAGGCTAAACTCTTCTGGAATCTCAGTTGGTGTGCTGTGCTAAAGAGAAAACACTTAAATGTCAGAGGGGAAGGGAGAGGAACAGAGAGTTTGTCATTTTCAATATGGCAGCTAGAGGAGGCTTCAGGAACCAGAACACCATGGAAACAATGCAGATGGAACTCGTTACTTAAAAAATATCCTCAGCACCTTATCTGCATTCGGCACTGCCAAGTAGTTTCTCTACTTCCATGAAATAGCTTTGATTTCACACCTTCTCCCAATCTCCAGATAGTCATTACTGTGACCCCCAGAAGGCTCAGAGGAGGGTCCTTCCGGGAGGGCCCGAAAGTCCCAGCCCTTCACAGGAAGAAGGAACAGAACACCAAGACTAATTGACTTCAGCTTGGCTAAAGCATTTTGTTGAGGGGATGAAGAACAGATGTGGCACAACTGGAACTGGCAAGAGACTCACAGCCAGTTTGATGCACTGAAGGGATTTCCTTACTCATGAAACAGAGATCTTTAACACTGGCTCTCTTTTGCTCCCCTGCATGTGCCTGCCAAGGAGAAAGCATGCTTTCAACCTGGGCTCAGAAACAAGCCCCTCGCCTCACAAGACATGGGGTGGGGATCTTGTCCCCTCCTGGTCTCCACACTTCCTATGAATAGCCTTTCATAATTCTATTGCTTATCATGTGCTAAATAGCAATTTCTCTTCTCTTGACTAATTTAGTCCACTTATCACCTGAGGGAGGCAGGAGAGGCATCTGAGGCCCAGACAAGAGGACTGACCATGTTCAGTCATTTGACAACCAAGAAAAAATTGAGTTCTTTATGTATTGTTAAGTAACCACTGTTCTAGTTACTTTCTGATGCTGTGATAAACACCATGATCCAAAGCAACTTGGGGTGGGGTTACTAGATTTACTAGACTTACTAGACTTACAGCTCACAGTCCATCTTTGAGGGAGGCCAGGGCAGGAACCTGGAGGTAGGACTGAAGCAAAGACCATGGGAAATGCTGCTTACTGGCTTTCTTCCTCTGACTTACTCAGTTACTTTTCATTTCATTTAAAATTTTTTTTTATTTTACATGTATGCTTTTTCTGCATGTATGTAAGTGTACCATCATGCAGTGCCCACGGAGGCCAGAAAAGGGCATCAGATTCCCCTGGAACTGGAGTTACAGATGATTGTTTGCCACCATGTGGGTTCTGGGAACTGAACCCAGGTCTTCTACAAGAACAGCCAGTGCTCTTAACCACTGAGCTATCTCTCCAGCATCTCAGCTACTTTTCTTATACAGCCCAGGCTCACTAGCCTAGGGATGGCACCACCCACAGTGGACTGGGCCCTCCTACACCAATTAGCATTAAGGAAATGCTTCACAGACATGGTCAAGACCAATCCCATGGAGGAAATTCCTTGAGGTTCCCTCTTCCCAGGTGTCTCCAGTTTGTGTCACGTTGACAAAAACTAATCAACACAGCCACCTTTACAACATGGATCGTCCTATACCAGGCAGACACAAAGACAGGAGGTGCCAGAGGGCACAAAGCTTGGATCTGTAAGTAAATGTATAAAAATACTGCTTTCCAACTGCCTTTGATTATACTATTCTCATTGATGAGTTTGGTTCAGTGAATACATTTGATTTAGAGATGAAATCTAGGCTTAACTTGTCAGTTTGAACAAAAGCACTTCCAAAGCTTAAAGACTTGCCTAATATATAGGAGAGAGAGAGACACAGAGAGAGAGAGAGAGAGACAGAGACAGAGAGAAGGGAAGAAGGAAAAGGAAGGAAGAAAGGAGGGAGGGAGGGAGGAAGGAAGGAAAAGATAGGTTGGTTGATTCCAGAATTCCAACTTTCTTGAGTCTTATAAAACTCTAACTTAAACAGCAATTTAGGCAGATAGGCGGCTGGCTTCTTCCCCTAAGTGATTCTGGCTCTAAGCACTAGAGAATGATGCAAAATGTAGCGAGTGGCTAATAATTAAAGGATTTAATTAAGCGTCGTCTGGGAGTATGTCGAGTAGCTCAGTGTGGGTTGGCAGCTCCTAGCCATCTGGGTGGTGGTGGGGAGACAGGCATTGTTGGAGGCAAAAGAACCAGTTATTTAGGAAAGATTTTCTGGCCCAAGGGTAAAAAGAGATACATTGCAACTATTGATTACACACACTTGGGGTGAGAGATTCTGTGTGGATGGTAAAGATGGGGAGGTCTAATTGTCTAGTATCTAGCTATTGGCTGTTATGAACCCAATGTCTACTACCTGTGTTGGTAGATGGAGGGTAAGAAGGTCTGTCCATCCATCTTCCCTTCTGGACCTTCCCACAGGACAGGTGTCCAATGAATGCACAGCACTAGAGTAGTAAAGAAATAACCTTAAACCTGTCTCAGAAAGCAGCTAAATTATCATGTAATGTTGAGCCAAGACTCCAAAGCTGACACCGAATATCAAATCCAAATCTAGTAGGACTCAAGCAGGTAACTTGCAGGAAAATGTTCACAGTGGTCTTCTGGTGAGCAAGGTCATAGGTATTACATGTCATTACTTTAAAAAAAAGTTTAAATAGTCTCTCTTCTTATGATATAAATATAGATGATTTATAGACACAAATATAGATACATATGATATATAAATATATCTTAACCATAAAAGCCATAAAAACAGAATAGGTATATATGAAAGAAAAGGCTAATGTTCTTCTCTCTTTTTTATTACATTTATTCATTTTTTATGAGGGTGTGTGTGTATGTGTGTACATGTATATGTGAGTGTATATGTGTGTGTGTGTGTGTGTAAGCACACATGCCACAGTACATGTGTGGAGGTCGGAGGGTAGGTTGTGGGAGTTGGGAGTTGATTGTCTCCTTCTACCATGTGGGTCCCAGGGGTCAAATTCAGGTCACCAGTGTACACTTTTACACAAAAGCAATAAATTAAAAATTTTTTTAAAGAGAGACATTTTGCTGAAATCATGTAGAAGATGTTAATAAGGAGCAGTAATGTCATATTTTAAGCATATAGAATCCATTCAAACATAGGGAACCCTCTACTCCCTCTTTCTAGATGGAGAGGTATTTCACTATCCATGATCAGAACAAAAATACTGAACATCACGTTTTGCTCATTTTAAGTTACAAGGTTTTAAGTGAAACAATTTTATTAGAGCAGGCATAAAAGGTAAAGATTTTAGTTCAGGCTCTGGGAAGATTCTGGAAAGATTCAAGAGCATAATCACCCTCTGGGTCTCAACCAACTCCCCATAGTCCTGTCCTTCCTCTCACATCTAAACCCTTGTCTCAGAATTCACTGTCTTTTGTTCTAGGATCTCTGCATTTGAGGACCAAGAATGAAAGTTTACCTTGGGTGTTATTGTACTGAGGCCTTCGAGTCCATGAAAATTGAGGGGCCCATAGAGTTACAGGCACTCTTTCTCCATAGCCCTTCTTTCTGTGTGGGGTTCTCTCTCTGGGCAGGATCGTCACTAATAGAGACAGAGAAGTACCAGTATCTCTAGGCTTATATATTAGCACTGCAGTGACTTTATCCAACAGAGAGTTCTTCTTTCTTCCTACACCCATCTCACTTCAGGTGTGACTCTCCTTGTCCCTAATGAATCAAGTGTTCATCTCTCAGACAAACACTGTATCTAGAGGGAAGGGAAATGAGTTTAAATCATACGACCTCCCCTGAAGTAGGTATAGGAATGGGTAGGAAAGGAAGAAAATCAGCCAGGCCATGAAAACCATGTGGTCCATGATGTGGAATTCAACATGGATGGTTCCCAAGGTGAGTTTAGCTGCTCTGAGCTGGAAAATCCGTGCCTACAGATGGACCCACTCTCTATCCCTTGGGTAACTACTCAGCACCGGCAGCTCACACTGAGAGGCAAAAACAGAGGCAAGTAGATGTAGACCTTCTGGTGGCCAAACTGAGAAGGAAGAAAGGAAGGAGCATTCTCAGGAGACCAGGTACAGGAGACAGGCTAGCACAATGCAGAAGGAAGCTCCCGGACCTGCGTCTCTGCTCCAGGCTGATCCTAATATTTACACTAAAAAGACTACATCAAAGGCCAACTTGAAGACCACCTAGAAACACTTTAGGAACAACCTCCGAGTGACCTTTTCTCAACACGGTATCAACCTCTAGGGTTGGGGAAAACTATAATTCCCACAATCCCTTGCTCTGTGCAGTTTCATGTCAGTTTTCCAGTGAGACTTACAGGGTGGGCTAGAATGAGGACTATCTTCTCAATCGTGTGGGAGGCCCATGGTGGCTTCTCCGCCAGCACCTATGAATCACCCACTTTGCTGCTGTAGACGAAGCCAGCTGGAGGGCGTTGTCTTGGAGATATGTGAGAAAGACTGGAGTTTCCTTGGCAGATCTTGAGAGCATGATGTCTTCTGTGTCTACTCCCCAGTCCTGGGGATGCAGCTTCCCAGGTTTACTGCAGGGATCCCTTGCCTGACATTTGCACCTTCAGGTCTCATAACCCTCGTAGAAGCCCCAACCCGAGATTAATTGCCGTATTCCTAGAAGGCTGCATTTTCCTAACTAAATTCAGATTTCCCAGAACTCCTGCATAGAAAAGAACCTGGGGTCAGTATCTGAAATCTGGGGATACCCAAAAATGTGAGTGATTGCCTGGCTTACTTCTAAGCACCACACACAAATGCACTTCTGTTTCCACACCTTTTATCCTACATCATTGATCTCATAGATGTGATCCATACATGACTTCCCTTGGAAAGTTGGCTTTGGGGACTCAGGAGATGGTTCAGTGCTTGCTGCACAACCCTGAGGTCTGAGCTCAGATCCCCAGCATCCACCTCAAAAGCTAGTCATGGTGGTGTACAACTATAATCCTGGTGCTGGGGAATGGGGTGGAAACAGGCAGATCCTGAGGACTTGCTGACCAACCAGCCTAGCTGAAATGGTGTGTTCCAGGTGTGGTGAGAGATCTTGTCTCACAAAACAAAAGGTAGAGCTATAGAAAAAGACATTCACGTCAATGTGCATACACAGGTGAGCACACATGCATGCCCATACACATTCATCACACACACGCATGCATGCATGCACGCATACTAAATAAATAAATAGAAAGCTGACTGTTGGAGTAACAAGTGATGTTGCCACACTCAGCCTTGGTAAGAGTGAGGTCACCTCCCATCACCAACAGTGTGGGATTTCCCACCATGTACACACATGGGAAAAGGGAAGTCACCTACAAAGACTTGGGCTTTTGAGTTTTATATATTTAATTAAAATCACACCCCATGAGCTAAGATCACCTACAGGACCCTAAGTGTGGGCAGAAATTATTAACAATAACAAAGGACTTGTTGGTGCTTGTGTTTATGATCCTTTGAAAACTCTTATCCAGGTTTAAATGCCCAGAGAACCAGAACAAACAAAGAAACACATGGCGCGGGGCTATGCTGTTAAGCCGCCCTCACTCTGTTCTTCTGTCAATAAAAGTCTGGACCACAATGTTCTAGCCTTCCTAATTAAAACACTGGAGCCTGAGAATAGCTTTGAACAGAGGCAGGACACTCTAAATAGCTTTGTTAGATTATGGCCTCTGTGTCTTCAAATTCCGTGAATTCTCCAAGAATCTGCAGAATGTGGTGAGAGGCACTTGAACTTTGCAGACAGATAGGATGAGGTTCCCAGCCTGGCTTGGACCCGTCTTCACTGGATGCTCTAAACACATTGAAGTTTTTTAGCCTTGGTTTCTTCATCTATAAAATGTGATAATGACAGCACAGCTGATAGAGTAGATCCGGTCAATCATTTCTATACTCAAGGGAAGTTTCTGGGAGCAGTGACGGTGCCGAGAAGAGGTAGCTGAGAGGGCACCGCTCACCCTTCATGATTTCCTTCCTTGCTGTTACTCTTTGGCTATGAAGTGTGCTCAGTGAGGCTCAGATGTTGAAGGCTTGGTGCCCAATGCACTGTCGTGAGGTTCAGCTTTTGGAAAACGGACAGAGTGTGAAGACACTGATCTAATCAATGGCTAGTTCTTTGATGGGTTTATAATGAAATGGGCAATTGGGAGGTATTGAAAACTTCTAAAGGTGGGGCCACATTGGAGGAAGTAGGGCCTTGAAGGCTGTACTGGTCTCCAGTCTCTTTATCTTGCTGACTCTTGGCCAGCATGAGATGAGCAGTTTTCCTCAGCCACACTTTCTGCCATGTTATGACTGCCTTGTCAAAGACTAGGAGCAATAGAGCCAGCCAACTGCAGACTGAAACCTCACTGTGAACCAAAATTAACTTCTCCTTCTTTAAGCAGTGTTTCTAGGATAGTTTGTCACAGAGACAAAAAAAAATGACTAATACAAGTGACTCTCCCCCTATAAGCCATAACTCCCACTGCAAGCACGATTTAAGTAAAAGCTGTACACACGCAGTCAACATGCCATTCAAGGCTGTAATTCAAACTGCTGTTCTTCCTCCCAGAAAGATGCCCTCCAGCCCCTCTGTTATCAGTCTCCACTTTCCAAAAAATAGATTTGAAACTAAAAATAATCTCTTTAAGAATTTCTTTTCCCAACACCATTTTGTTGAAACTCTACTTTGATGCTTTGCCCAAAAAATAGCCATTTAGGTCAATGTTTTGAAACACCTGAGCTGATGCTCTAATTTGAACCATTCCAGGAGAGCGCCTATCTATAAAGGGAATGCCATTGTCAAGGACGAAAACTGGGTAAGTGGTATTTCCACCAGGATCAGCTGCTACCGTGGGAAGTCCACTTCTTTAGTGAACATTTTTAAAAAACTTCCTGGCTCTGATAGTCATTTATTGACTCCATAAATAATGACGAATTGATAAATTACTTCTCCAAATAATTGATAAAGATCTGTTACCTGGGCATGGTGACACATGCCTTTAATCCCAGGACTTGGGGGGCAAGGGCAGGTAGATCTCTATGAGATCTAGTCCAGCCTGGTCTACATAACAAATTCCAGGCAAGCTGGGGCTACAAGGAAATCCTGTCTTAAAAAAAAGATTATTGACTCTGCTATACGCTGTACTGGGTCACCCAGGGACACATCAATGATAGACAGAGTCCCTGCCCCAGATTGCTACAGCTGTGATGTTCAGTCTTTTTTTCCATTATTGCTTCCCACAGAGCCATTAAGACCTCTCTCTCTCTCTCTCTCTCTCTCTCTCTCTCTCTCTCTCCTCTCTCTCCCCCCCCCCAACACCACACAGGTGCCACTGCACATATGCATGTGTGTGAAAGAGCACGCACGCGCGCGCACGCACACACACACTGAAAATAAACCTTAGAAAAGAAAGTTTGAGAGAGAGAGAGAAAGAAAGAGAGAGAGAGAGGAGCACAATGGTTTAATTATGGAAAAACAAAGAGTAATTTCTGTCATTGTTTAGTGTGTAAATATCGGCTTAGTATATCCTTGGAATGCCTTCTGTTAAAAATTTTTGACTTTAAAAATTGCTGTTTGAGTTGCTGACTTGATTTTCATTAAAAAAAAAAAAGCATTAACTGAATTTTGACTTGGGATTAGGAAAGGATTTCTAGCAATTTCTGAAATGGCCCTAAACACAGTTCTCAGCACTGACAATTATAAACTCAAATATCAGCCGACTCTGGAAGTGTTGGAGATGCTGTGCACCTTGCAGTATCAAATATTCAACCACAACGTAGTTCTTAATATAAAAACAAGCACATTCATCTCATTAGTATTCAAATTGGCTTTCATCTTTAATAAATGGTAAATCTACGTGTATATCAAGGAATTGCGTTTTGTGTGTGTGTGTGTGTGTGTGTACATATGAGTGTATCTCTGTGTCTGAGGTATACATGTGTTTGTGGGTGCAAGTGTAAACATGTGAGCATGCCTGTAAAGTTGTTCTTTGCATGCCCTACACCTTGTTTTTTTTGGGGGGTCTCTTATTGGCCTGGAGCCCACAATTAGGCTAGACTGGCTGGCCAGAAGCCCCAGGGATCTACCCGACTCCAGATTCTCAATAATGGGATTATAGGCACACACCCCATACCCAATTATTTTTTAATGTGGGTTCTGAGAACTTAATTAGGTTCTCACATTTGAGCAGCAAACAAGTTACTGGCTTAGTTACTTCCTCAGAACTATTTTAAAATAAATTTCTTTGTTATTTATTGCCAGTAAATATTTGGGTTATGTACCTATCTGCTTTGATTTAAATGGAAAATGTCTCCCATAGGTTCACGTATTTGGATATTTGATCCCCAGTTGGTGGTGCAGTTTGGGGAGGTTGGAGGAAGCGTGTCACTGGGGGTGGGCTTTGAGGGTTCACAGCCTCACCTCTCTCCCAGTTTGCTCTCTCCACTTCATGTTTGTGGTAGATGTGTAACTAATATACTATCCCATGTACCCATCTACCTGGACCATGCAAAAATTTCTCAGGAGACGGGGTTGCAAGTGGAATAAATTTAAGAAGTTCTGTCCTAGAGCATAGATACACACCACACACCAGAACAAGGCAGACCTAGGAGTCAAAGACCCTTAGAGCCCAAGTGTCAATACCGCAGCAGGGCTGGGGCCACAGGAAAGGTGGGAAAGATACAGGGCTTAAGTAGTAATCCAGTAATCTGATCAGAAAGTTCTTATCTAGGTGTCTCCAGCATGCTGGGTGTGAGAGAATACCACAGACAGAATCCACATCTGCCTTTTGGGACAGTCTGCCAAGGTAACTTGGAAACATGGGAGAAGAATACAGTTTGGTTTGGGAACAGCAAAGCCCCTCAGAAGGGCTACAGTGCAGCAGGGAGGGTCAGTCACAGTGGTCACTACATGGTGGGAAGGTCAAGGCAAGGCTTCCTGGAGAAGGCAGGCAGGATCTGAAACACCTTGGTACAAGAGGCATTCTTTAGAAAACAATGCTTGAGAGCCTAGCATGCAGGGCACAGAGCTAGGAACTGGGCTTCTGTGATGGTTAATACTGTTAACTGGACAGGATGTAGAATCACCTAGGAGACAAACATCTGGGCATGTCTATGAGAGGATTTCTAGATTACATTCATAGAGGTGAGGAAACTCACCCTAAATGTGAGTAACACTATTGCATGGCCTGGCATTCCAGCCTGAATAAAAAGAAGAAAGCAGCCATCTCTCTGCTTCCTAACTGCAGATGCAATGGGAGCACCCACCCCACCCTCTCACTACCATCCCTTCCCCACCCTGATGGACTGCATCCTCGAACTGTGAGCCAAATAAAGGCCCTTCTTCCTTAAGTTGCTTCATCAGGTATTTTGTCACAGCACCAAGAAAGGAAACCAATACAGCTTCTGAGATGACAAAGACCCCACAAGGTCTGCTGTAAGAAGAGACAATCCCAGGAGAACTTCACAAGAAACAAGAGTCAAAGGAAGGAGAAGGCTGCATGGCAGGGTAGAAGGGCCTGGCTCGAAATCCCAGCTGAACTACCATTGAAACCCAAGCCTTATGGGGGGAACTAGACAGAAAGATGCCGTCCTTGTAGATTTATGAGTCCTTGAGAAACAGGCAGGAAGAATTAGCCATGCTAGAGAGCTCCTGCGAGAGGGTGGGAGGAGAACAGGAAGAGCTTTGAAAGCTATCAGCCCTATGGAGGAGATGGGGGCAGGACGTGCTGATGGAGCGAGGAGCCCTGGGAATCTCAACCTGCTGTACAGTTCTAAGACAGCATCCAGGAGCCACGGGCACCTGGGCATCAGCATTGCTTGCAGAGGAGTCCCTTATTTCTCAGCCCTAGAATTCCTGGAAAACTAGTCACTGGCCAGGAGTAACTATACACGGGCAGTGGTGGATACAGAGCATAGTGGGATGATGCTCCCTACATGGGCTAGCTGGGACTGGACAGGCGTGGCCAGTGCAGACAACAGGAGAACATGTGTGTGCTCACTACAGTCATGGCAAGTGAGATGTTTGGTAAGGCAGTATTATTATTATTGTTACTGTCATTGTTATCATTAGCAAGATACAGACGGCATACCAGGCACATGGTGTGCACATTAATTTCTACTAAGAATCTTTTGGAAAGATTTTCAAATCTGTAGGTGAAGTAGAGCCTTGATCAGTGCTTTATTCCAAGGAAGGAGACTTCTGGAAGGTAGGATTAATACACTAGGGGATAAGGTCAAGAACAGGCTGTAGTTCCACATGTTGCCAAACAGGCAAAGCTCTCCCTCCATCTGAAATGGATAGAGGCTCACAAGGTTACAGACTTCCCTGAGGCTGTTCTTTCCATGCCAAGATCAAGGACAAGACCCAGAGGTGGACTAGACCCAGCAGGCGCCCTTCAAAGAGAGTGTTCCCAGACCCCCAAGAATACAAAAACCATAGACACTGCACAGAATGTGGCTATCCCCAGGCACACCAGAATTGGTGCCATAAAGCCTTCTACCTACCACAGGCTGTCCCTGTCTAAAGTCAACCCACCCAGGCTCTGCAAGCCTGGGCCTGATCCTTCTGGAAAGTCCCCCACGAGAACATCGGAAACAGATCCAGGCTTACTCCCCAAGTGTCTTCAAACGAAGATGGGATATCACCCGTGTTTTGAGTCCTTTCTGCAATACACAGCATTGGAGAGGATTGGAGAGGATGGGGCCTAGCCTAGTCTCCCTTCCGCAGGCAGCTCTCAAGGGAACTTTCATCTCTGAGACAATAGGAAGAAGACACATTTTGTCAGCTGTCCCTGATGTCATCAGTTGAATCACGATGGCAGGAGTCACTCCCACAACATGCAGCCATATGGATGTGCTCTCCAGATCTTTATTTTGTCCATTTCTCCTCTCTGAGTGGAGTAAGTCTTCATTCTAACAGCCGCATTGATAACTACTCCTTTCCGTTAAGTCGTTTGTCATCTCCTAAAGGTCTTCCTGGACCCAGGATGGGTCCTCTAACTTCTAGACACAATTCTATCTTTGGACTAGGAATCTTGTGCTCTGACATGTCACCATTAGATTGTCAGCTCCTTAAAGAGAGGGTCTAGTCGTTGTCCCTTTGTGTTGCTGGCATCTAACACGGTAGGCTTGACCAATATGCACCCTGGGTAGTAGCTTCTAGGATAAATGCATTGCTGAGGGCGGGGGGCGGGGCGCAAAAACTGACTGCATGAGGTGACATCATTTTAAATGATTCTAGGTAGAACTTCCCAGTACTAGAGGTACAAAAAGAAACACAAGCAAAGCTTTAGCTTCAGACACGAAGGAACTTCACTTTACATTGTAGAAAAAAATCTTTAGCCTGGAGGATGCAAATGACCACCAGGTTTTAATCTATCCAGTAACTTTCAGCTCTCCCTTCATCCCTGGGCCTTACCAGGAAGGCCAATTCCTGTACACAGGACGTCTGTGAGGGCTGTGTTCATCCATGTACCTCTCTCTAAGATTGTGGGGTTTTGGTTTTTTGTTTGTTTTTTTTTTTAAGTCCTCAGTTTCAACAAGGGAAATGAAAACAATTTATATACCAGTTCATAAACTGTTAGGTGGTGAGTACTAAAATAAAAGTCCTCATGTGGGGCTGAAAACCTGGTAGTTAATGATTTTCAGCCTAAGATTTACTTCACCAACATGGCCTAGTTTAAGGAATGAACTATTAAAAGGACATAAAACCTACTTTTAAAACACAAGTCTCTCCTGTATTGATCTTTATTCCCACATCGATAAAGATGCCTTAGGGGGCTGGGGAGATGGCTCAGTTGGTAAAGTGCTTGCCTTGCAAGCAGAAGGGCCCAAGTTCTATTTCTGGAACACATGTGAAAAAAAAAAGTTGGACATGATAATATGTGCTTGCAAGCCCAACTCTGGGGAGATGGAGACAGTTGGGTCCCTGGGGCTCATTGGCCTGACAGTCTAGTCTACTTGGCAAGCTCCATGAAGTGAGACCATGAATAAAAAAAGGTTGTCAGCTGGGCGTGGTGGTACATGCCCTTAATCCCAGCACTTGGAAGGCAGAGGCAGGCGAATCTACATAGTGAGTTCCAGGACCGACCGCTGGGGCTACAGGGAGACTGTCTCAAAAACAACAACAACAACAACAAAAAAACAAAAAGAGGTTGTCCTCTGACCTCTACATGAACACACTCATGACCATCAACATACATACACACACACACGATGCCCTAGGGTCATATCCAGCAATGCCACTCAACAGGAACATGTCTCATTCAGAGATCTTCTAAGTGTTCTCATTTCACAGATGAAGAAACGCAGGCCTGGTGAGTCTTTGATGTGTCAGAGGCCCACAGAAGGCAAGTGGTGGTCTGAACTGGGAATGGACTTGGAAAGTCAGCCCTGTGAGGACTGAATCTTGTATTTTAAGATATGTTCCAATCTTTGAATGTGGCTTTGTTTTGGAAGAGAGTCTTTACAGATACAATTAGTAAGATGAGGTCCTAATTGAGTGGGGTGGGACCTAACCCAATAACTGGTGCCCTTATAAGAAGGGCAAAAATTGGATCCAGACACCCACACAGAAAAATCCCCCTGAAGATAGAAGCAGAGATTGGACATGTGGAAAGCCCACAGTCACCAGCAACACGTGGAAAACACATAACAAAGCTGCCACTAGGCCTTTAAGAAAGAACTAGCTCTGTGGAAACCTGGAAATCAGACTTCTGCCCTGCTGAGCCATGGAGGAACACAATTCCATCTCCTTTTAAGTCAAGCAGTTTGTGATTCTTTGTCGTGGCTGCCATAGGAATCTAATACAAAGCCAAATCTAGAGTTCTGCCTGCATAAGTTTCTAGAATTAGAACCTGAGGGCGGAGAATACACCCCTGGCTTAGAGTTCCTTCTGCCACCTCAGGAAGAAGGGGGTGTGATTGTTATGGACCCCAGCTCTGATGACAATGACAAATCTGAAACAAGGAATAGGAAATGACTCTTTTATATTGAGCTTGAGGAACCCAGCTAGGTTAGACTACTACTCAAGACCAGCGTTCCCACTCAGGGACCATGAAGTACAACAGCTTACGCTCCAGAAGCCGAGACATGGTCCTTGTCCTCACCAAGGACTCACTCAGAAAGACAACTCCCGTCCAATTTCCCAACCCCAGTGGACAGTTTAATTCTATGAATTTTCAGTATTTCTTTGGGGTCATGTGACTTGCTACACATACACTCTTGGAATTGGTGGAAGACACAGATTGTTTCAAGAGTATCGGCCTCCAAACTGCCAAGATGCTTCTAAAAGAAGCTTGCAATCACTGAGGTTTGAAATAATTGTCTTCTCTCTAATCAGATAATTACTGCCACCCAGGCAGTTCCAACACCCAGGGCAGAGGCGAGGCAGGAGGCAAATGGAAACGGCAGGGCAGATCTTTTCCAGCTTGCTTGGGGCAGCCACAGATGTGAGCGGTCAGTGAAGGAACCGGCAGAGTGCTCCACATTTCCCAAAGTTTCCCAGAGTTTCCCTCCAAGTTTGTTTTGCATCTCACAACTGTTCTGGATGATCCAACACGTGTGAGGGTTTGTTCAGGCTGTTTGAGGTTCTTTTGTGTTAACTGTCAAAGCAATGACCTCATTTGAAGCCATCTGCTGGCGTAGGAGATTGGCACAGGGCTCACTGTTGACTTGTGTAGCAGGAACAATCAATTCTAGATGGCCACTGTGGGCACATAGTTCACTAAGCAATACTAAAGCAGATAGCTTCCTGATTGTTCCAGCTATTCCTTAAGTTACCAAACACGTCTGTGCTCGCACAACCTCTACCCATCAAAAGTTGCCTGCCGAGCCAGGTGAAGGAAAGACATCATCTGCTAACCCAAAACCAAAAACCCCTCCACTGCTGCTCCCGCCATGTCCCCGGCTGAACAGTAATGTGTGAAGCAAAGGGAATGTGATTTAATCAGAGTAAACTGTTGTCTTTGGAGCAGAAAGTATGTGGGTAATACCAGCATGTGGACAGCAAGAGGCAATGACCTTTATCTGATGCCATGTGGTGGCACCAGAGCTCCCCCAGAAATGGCAGAATCTGTGGGAAAGAATCACAGTGGGTGTAACTCAGACTTCGTCTGTGATCTTCCGGAACCGAGACATCTCATCAAGGCCCAAAGCCCACGGGCATCTGGAATCGTGACCGAGGCTGCTGACCAAGGCTGCTGAGCACAGCATTTCCCCAGCCCGTGCAATTAGAGAGCAGGTGTGCTTTAAAACGCTCATGAAAAGAAGAGTCCTCGTTTTTTATTGCACGTCTTCCCTCATTTCTCTGGAAACAAAAGAAAGCTACATAAGAAATGAGCAGGAAAATTATTTTTGACCTGATTTGTTGTTCCTGTTACCTTGCTCCAAGAAGTGGCTAATTGGGTCAGCTTGACAGCTTTCCTGGCTCTGTTAGAAGGTGGTCCAGAGTCCTGGGTGTACACCCTCTGCCCACAGTAGAAGCCAAGAGGTGTCTCATATTTCCTTTGGTTTATGATAGCCAAGCTGTCGGTGGGTACTGGGGTAGGAATGAGCCTCATCCCATAGAAAACCAGCAACTGGAAATTTCTCACAAATCTCAACCGTGGCAAACTTCTTGTACGGGAGGTGTGTCTGGTGTAGGCCTGCGATTATATCCAAAAGGGGACCTACTTACTCTCAACTCACTTCAAGGGGGTGGTAGGAATTTGCAAATAAATCACTATGACATTATCAACATGGAACAAAGTAAGAAGGGGTCCACATCTCAGTACATAGGACATACAAAAGGGAAGGTTGGTAGGGCTAGAGAAAGCCAGATGGCTAGGGAGGGAAATAAGATTGCCATCAGCCTGGTGGCATCACTCTTTGAGTTAGCCAAAATCACATGGGTAACAGGGCCAGGTTCTTTCACTAAGAAGTTTTACACAATCTCCTTTTTGCATGGACCAATCTCCACATGCAAAGCAAACCCTCTAATAATCATGTTTTTGGCAAGGTGGGGGATCATAAAGGAAATCACACTAGCAGAATGACTTCTGACACCTTGACACACACAAACACACACAACACACCCCACTCCTAAACCCCACCCTCACCAGTCTCAAAAGTGTTACAAATGTCGGGAGGATCCCAGTTACGATACAACTTCAAATGCTCACCCATTCCTAAGGAGGGCCACTGGTTTAACTCCAATGAAACATAGTCAAACTGGAGACCACTCTAAACACAAGCATCTCTCTGTCTTTAGAAAATCCAAACTGGACCTCATACTTTCAGACACATTTGATGTTTTGTAAAGGACATTTTAATTAATCCTCGACTGGGAATAAAGCCAGAGAAGATCAATTACTGGGGATGGTCTAGTATATAGTTTTCACTACATTAAAAGTCAGAAGTGATTTTGGGT
>NW_008332149.1:2673636-2692443 GCF_000622305.1 Nannospalax galili | reverse complement strand
TGGGTGGGTTTACTGTCATTTCTGGAGCATTGGGATGTAAAATACCATGTATAATGTCTTTGCTGAGACTATCAAAAATTGGCATTTTATATGCAGAAACTTGCTCTAGCTTTACGCTATGTGGATCTTTATAGCTTGCTTTAAAAGTCACATTTTATCCATGCTTTACTTAATAAATCTTATGCCAAGAGTAATAAAGGATCTGACCCAGTAATTAATTCTAATGTACTGAAGTTCCCAGGTAGAAGCAAGCACACTTTAGTGCAGTCAGCTATAACACAAGCACATTTCAAAGGTCTGAATCACCCTAATACCAGTTAAATGAATATGTTCTATGTTTAAATATTATTATTATTTCCAGTTTTTAAGTTCAGCTCAAGTAGTTTCAGGCAACACAATGAATGATATGGTTTCCTTCTCCTGCAAGACCTAGAGCAAGATGGAATTTGGTGGTGGTGAAATGTGGAAGCGGGGTCACCCTCTTTGCAGCCTGGCTCAGCTTCCCAATCTATTTCATGCCTCGGGAAGGGCTTTCCAAGTACATTACCACCCTCTCAGGCTTGGGTACCTGTGAGGGACAATCCCAGGTGTCAACTTGACTGGCTCTGAGATTAACTGAAATAAGAGAGACCTTCTTAACTGGATCATCTGCAGCTGGAAGACATGCCCTAAATGTGGGTGTTACCTTCTGATGGCAGCCCGTATAAAAGGCCAAGGCAGAGGAGAATGCCCAATGTTCTAGTTTGTTTCTTCACTGCTGTGACAAAACACTCTGACCAATACCAACTTGGGGAGGAAAGGGTTCATTCAGTTTACATCTCCCAGGTCGCAGTTCATCAGGGAACCCAAAGTAGGAACTTAGGGCAGGAACCTGGAGGCAGGAGCTGGAGCACTGGCCATGGAGGAATGCTGCTTACTGGCTTGCTCCCCTGGCCCCTGTTCAGCCTGCTTTTTTATACAACACAGGCCTACCTGCCGAGGAATGGCATCACCCACAGTGGGCTGGGTCCTCCCATATCACTCATCAAGAAGATGCCCCTCAGACATGGCCACAGGCCAGTCCAATAGAGGCAATTCCCCAATTGAGGCTCCCTCGACCCAGGTGTGTCAAGTTGACACTAAAGCTATGCAGCACACCTGGCTTCTTGCTGCTTGCCTTCTCTCTTGCTGGTGAGTTCATCTTGCTGCTGTAGACTGAAGACCAGCCGATCTTTTGGAATTCGTCAGACCCTTCTGATTGGGACTACTGAGACATCCAGCCTCGTGGACTGAGCGACTATGGATTCTTAGCCTCCCCAGTGTGGTGCAGCCATTGTTGGACTTCTCGGACTCTATCCTGTGAGCAAAGCTGATAAATCTCTATACATATATATATTCATTCTACCGGTTCTGTTTCTTCGGAGAACCCTGACTAATACAGTACATAAACATGTCAACAGATACTTGCAGCCCCTGGTGTGGCCCCCAGGTCCTGTCTCCCAGGACACGGGGACTCCCAAATTCAAAGTGGGGAGCAGCTGAACTTTGGAACAACACTCTCCCTGACACACACCTTTACTTCATGCCCACCCCATCCCCAAGTCGAACAGTCAACTTCTGCTTGGACTTGTGGGTCCCTGGGATACAAATTGCACAGGGGGGGGGGAGTAAAAGAAAGTGGAAGTTGGAAAATGTGATGCAAATTGGCAGTGAATATTTATGTAGTTAGAGATGTCTCAATTCAGAGTCGTACATCTGTCCTTTCCAAGACTGTCACCATCTAAAGCGAATTTCTTCATCTGTTCATTGCTCCAAGGAGGCCAGGGTGGAGTAACTGATTGCAGCAGCTCTGGAAACAGAATTGAATTCTTAGTCTCCCACCAACTGAAACCCAGGCACATTTCTTTTCTTCTGCTGTCTCAGTTTCCTCATCTGCAAAATGTAGACTACTCACTGCTTCAAAGAGCTGTGTCGGGGGTCAGTGCAGCAGCCCTCAGTTATTTGCAGACCCAGGCACCTCCACATTCACCGCGCTCTGACTGAGGATGAAGATGCTAATTTTCCATGGCTAAATCCCTCTGGTCTCAGCCTCAGTCACCACTGCTTGGAGAAGGATTTTCTGCTCATCTGACCTGGATCAAACAGATGTCCTGTGTATTTTTGTCATTGTCATTGTAACATTGTAAATCATCCAGTTTATTTGATAACTTATTTATCATCAACTGTTCTTGTTCTCTACACACACACACACACACACACACACACACACACACACAAATTGTCTAGCAGATCTGTTTAGAGAACTTTCAAGGCCATGCAAAAAAAAAAAAAATCCCTAAAATGTAGACCCTTGTTTCTTTCAAGATGATTACGTATTTCAAGTTGTAACAGTGAAGTGTGGAAACCAGCACAGGACCCTTCCCAGCATGGAGCTTTGTAAGACTGCACGGCTTATGCCCACGAAGCTGGCCCCACTGCCCAGCCTAGTGTCTGGCACACAGTAAAGCTCATCACAAATGAATATCTCTTTTTTTCCTCTTTCCCTTCTCATTAAAAATCTGACGTAATGAAAAGAGACAGATTGTAGCTATTGGCTGAACAAAGGGATCCAGAGTGGTGGAATTTCTGGTAGTGCTAACCACCCAGGCTAATTATCCACTTTGTGAATTATTCAGATACTTTGCCTGTCTCTTTTTTATACCTTTGATTTCCCTGACCACTTGATAATTCAGAAATAGACCCTTCCATCCCCCGCTTGTCTCCAGTATCTTGATAAATGGCCATTGAAACAAAAAGTTAAAACTACAGACTCACATAGTTGGACTGAAGAAAAGATTCTGTATTTGTATCCCAAGTTCTTGCTTTTTTGATATGTATTTACTGATCCCCTGCAATGGCAGACACAGAGCAATGCTTTAGACAAAGTAAAATGGACAGTGATGTGACAAGGTGCTCGTACTAGGACTCTTGTGACAAGGAGAGAAAGTCTGGTGTGTCACCCAAAGAAAGAGTGTATTGGTTACTTGGTTCTGGAGTCCCATGGAGGAATGACTTACAAAACTGACAGAATCTGGACAAATGATCTTGTTTTGGTCTCTTTGAGACAGGGTCTCCCTATGGACCCAGCCAGACTGGAACTTGCTATGTAGACCAGGCTGGCTTCAAGCCTATAGAAATCCACCTGCCTCTGCCTCAGGACTGATGAGATTAAAGGTGTGCACCACCACACCCAGCTTGGACTAATGACTTTTAATTAACCTTGCAACCAAAAAGCTAATGTAAGCTTGCTAAGCCATATGTTCATGTGACCTGTGCACCTCAAATTTGCTGCTCCACCCCAAGACAGAGAACAAATGCGGGTATGCTTGAGAATTAACGCATCAAAGGGCTGAAAGGCAGCACAGCTACATTGAAACAATGAAGATTGAGACAAATCCTTGATATTGTGTGAGATGTTTTAGGCCTAGGGATGAAAGGACAAGATTGTCTGATAAGAACAAGGTGGATCCAAGCTTGTACAAGTTCCCCAAAACTGAGAAATGGTTTTGAATAAAAGTATGAGTAAGGCCTGACTCAGCAGCATAGTTCCAGGAGACATCTGGGAGAACAGATGGATGTCCTCCAAGTTTGGGTCTACTCTCATAACTAAAGTTAAGAGTCACACTATTTATTCAGATATACTGTAATGTGGCATGGTAACACCACAGTCTTGGGGACAGCCAGGTCCAGAGAGGCAGACCATCATGACACATCTTACACAATTTCTGTGAACAGAGATGGGATGCCAAGATTGAAAAGACTCAGTTACATACCCATAGATGCATGTAGAGGGCATGATGGACATCACAGCTGCCAGCTCTATAGGGCAATTAATTAGTAATGCAATCAATTGCCTAATGGAGAGAGGAATTCTGAATAGTTTTACATTAGGTGTCTACATCCTTGAGAATCAAACATTTCTTTCTGTGTGTGTGTGTGTGTGTGTGTGTGTGTTATGCATGCGTACATGTTCATGTGTGTGGCACAGATATGTGCAGGTACACATGTACATTTATGTATCTGGAGGAGGCCAGAGGTCAACCTCAGATAGTTTCCTTAACCACTCTCTACCTTTTAAAATTTTGAGACAGGGTCCCACTATACAGCCCTGACTGGCCTGGAACTCACTATATAGACCAGTCTCTAACTCCCCAGTGTTGGGATCAAAGACATGCATCACCATGCCTGCCTCTACCTTATTTCTTGAGACAGGGTCTTTCATTGAACCTGGAAATTACTGATTCAAGCAGATTGGCTGGCCAGCAAGCCCCAGGAATCAAGCTGTTTTGCCTCCCCAGCACTAGGATAGGTATACACCACCATACCATGTCTGGCCTTTTACAGTGGGTGCCTAGAATCTGAACTCAGTCCTAGTTCCTTGTGCTTGTGGGACAAGCACTTTCCCAACTGAGCCATCTTCCCAACTCACACATTTCTAAAACCCCTTCTCTCCAACAAATATTCCAGGCCTAGAGAAGGTTAGGGGAGGCCTTGATCTTTCTTTCATGATATTCTGAACACAGAGACTTTGTCTCCATGATTTCAAACATCTGGAAGAGAAGGAAAAGGCATGGAAGGGGTGCCCCTGAATGTTTCCCAATATCCAAATGTCTGGGATCACTTTGTCATTGCTGCAGTGTGTGGGAGTCCCCATCAGTAGCAGACATGGAATCACTTCCTAGAACCAAGTTCAGAGAGTGATTTTTCTGGGAACACAGATACCTTATCATGTACTGTTTCTTACAGAAATGAGTTAGCCTTTCTCTAATTAATGAGCCAAGAATAAGGGAGAAAATGGACATACCAAAAAGCTTAGGGTAGAGAGTGAAGAGATTGCCCAGTGGGTAAAGTGTTTCCATGAGCAGGAGGACCTGAATTCAATCTCCAAGAACCCACTTAAGAAGCCAGACAGGTAGCATGCTGGGAGGCAGAGACCATAGATTCCTGGGGCTTGCTGGTCAGCCATCTTGGCCTTCTTGGTGAGACAGGCCAGTGAGAGAGCCTGTCTCAACAACACAAAAGTGCTTAGTGCCTGAGGAAAAGAAAATCCAAGACTGACTTCTGGCCTCCATATACATATGAACACATTTATCTGCACATGTTCACACACACACAGAGAGAGAGAGAGAGAGAGAGAGAGAAGCTTAGAATAACTTTACATCTCTCTGATCTACCTGAATTCTATTTTAGAAGTAGGTGGATTTTTATATTTATTTATTTATTTATAATCATGGTAGTTATTCCCAGGTTTGGTGATGAAAACATTGCTTAAACAGTGGGTGCTTTAATGGACAGAATACCACACTAGGAGTTAGAGGACTTTGATTCTAGTCATTTCTACCACCCTTGCAGCCACAGGCATATTAGGTAACATATCTGTAACACGCCCGCCTCGCTTCCTGAAAAACACAGGTGTTAAATGGGATGAGCTTCCAGGCTCGTTCTAAGGCCAGTGTGATTATGATGAATAAGTGTTTAAAGAAGCCATAACACTGACATTTCACATCTCCCATAACGCTGCATAGTTTAGACAGCATTTTCAAGCAAGACTCCTTTGGTCCCTACAGGTCTATGAGTGGTATAGAGGGTTCCACTTGTTCCCTATAAAGAGTCACAGTGAGGCCTGAGTGGGAACACAGGTCACAGTCATTGGAGGAGCCCTCTCATCAGGCCTTTAGATGTTCACCCCCATCTCCCTGAACCACAGGCTTTCTCTTTCATCAGTGTTGTGAACTATCTCCAGTCTTCATAAGTGGGTTCCAGTCCTCAGGGACGTTTCTGATGCACTCCAGAATGGATTTCAGGTACGAGTCTATGGAGTCACCATTTTCCAACTAAACCAAATCTGAGATTTAAGAAAAGGAAGACTGGGTACTCCATAGCTACTGCCACTTAAAAGTCCAGGACCAGGACAGGGAGGGCTGAAGATGAGCCATAAGCATCTTATGGTGCCAAAAAATCAGAGTGCTCACACAATGGCAAGGCTGTGGAAGGAGCTGGAGAGCCAGGCCAGAGAGCTCCTCATGGCCAATATAGGGACAATTTGAGCCACAAATAGTAACAACATTACTAGATTGTAACTCTTTCAATAAAATCACTATCTTGTGCATACTGTCTTGTTCACATTCATATGTATAATAATATTGGGGGAAGAAAAACTGATCTTCCTGAAACCTCAGTTGATAAATGGAGACAGAAAGAGGGAACCAGGAAACTTCATAACAACAACAATCTCCACACTGATAATTTTTACAAACCCACGATACTTGTAGATGGGACTGGAGAGATGGCCCAGTAGTTAAGAGCACTGGTTGCTCTCACAGAGGATCTGGGTTTTGTTCCCAGCACCCACATGCTAGCTTTTGCTAAAATTCTTTCTAGGAGCCCCCAAAGCTGTCCAGCCCCCTCCTCCTACCCTCCTTATGACAAATTGGGTATCATTTCTCCAAACTACAGTTTGGGAAACTAAAACATTTATTAGGCTTACTTACAGAGCAGTGGGCAAGGGGTGACTTACAGGAGTGTGGGGACTCCCCAAACCCCAAGGCTGCACTGGAAAGTCTCCATATCATGACTTTCCAGCAGCCATCCAAAATGGCAAGAGCTTCTGCTTAGGTGCAACTCGAGCCTACTGATTGGTTGGGAGGTTGTCGTAATAACAACAATCCCCACAGTGATAATTTTTACAAACCCCAGATACTTGTAGACGGACTGAAGAGGGCTCGGTGATTAAGAGCACTGGTTGCTCTCCCAGAGGACCTGGGTTTGGCTCCCAGCACCCACATGCTGATTCTCCCTGCCCCTCCTTTCTTGCGGAGCATCAACAATCAGGTTTTTTTGTGATGATCCTAAGCAAATGGGTGCAACCAAGCTTGGCATTAAGAGGACAGTTTTATGCCACACCAGCTAACAACTGTCCATAACTCCAGTTCCAGGGTGTGTGATGCCCTCTTCTGGCCTCCACATGCATTGCCTGAACATGGGACACTTACAGACATGCAATTAAAACAGTTGTACACATAAAAATTAATTAATTAATTAATTAAAAGATACTTATAGATGATAAAATTAGTGAGGGGAGGTTAGAAGGGAAACAGAATTTCACCCTTGCCAAATATGCATCACCTCACAGTGACTGTCAGAAACCATCAGACAACCCTGAGGATCATCTAGAAAAGAGCCATGTCAAAATCACCAGGTATGATAGGGCATGCCCTTAATCTCAGCATTCGAGAGGAGAAGCTTGAGTTGAGTTTCAGGCCAGACTGAACTACATAGAAAGACCCTGTTCAAAGAAAAGAAGAGGAAGGGAAGGGAAGGGGGACACAAAGAGAGACAGAAAAGAAGGGCAGAGTGAAGGGAGGGGGAGGGGAGGGGAGGGAAAGGAGGGGAAGATTACAGTTTGGCAAAAACTGAGAGGCAATAACTAAGCAATGTATAACCCTTAGATGGAAAACTGGTGAGACTAAAATCAGGGTTTTGGTTTTGACTGTGATGCAAAGTTAGTACTTGTTGCCTTGTTCTAATCATACAATATGTATATAATATGATAACTTTAGGAGAAAATAGATGAGGGACACGTCAAAATTCTTTGCTGTACTTGTAACTTTTCTAAAAGCCTAAAATTAGTTTTAAAAACAATTAAACAGCTCCAAGGCCACTTTGACAGCTTTCTGAGCTCCTCAAAGCCCAAGTTAACTTGCTTGAGACAGCCAGGGTAATTCTCCATCCTGGCTCTTGCTCCAAAGAGTGTCTCCCTAGGGAGTGGGATCCACAAGACCCCCAGACCACATTCTGACCTTGGAAGTTTTCTGACAATCCAGCTATTGGAAACCATCCTGCCTTCTGGCCAACCCATCAATTGCAAATAGTGTATGAACTTAATGTTTCCCTGGAGACAATGTCCACACTGTCTTTTACTGAATGCAGAAAGTGTGAGCCAAACAGTTCCAGAGATATTCAATAACAAAAGTATCTCCTTGATTTTGATCACATTTCTCCTGATTTATTTCACACGACTTCAGGAACAAAGCAAGCAGGACTCCGCTGCAATAAATTCTGTCCTCAGTTCTTGCCTGCAATTATGTCTACCCAGCAATTTCCATGCTGTTAGTTTCTGTTCTCATCCTTCATGGGTGGAGAGCACGTGTTATTACTTAACATTTTCTATATCTTTGGGAGGTTGTTGGTTTTTCTTGAAAACACAAAGACTCTAAGTCCATGGCATGTATCCCGGGAGTGTGAACTGGCAGCAAACTTCAATTCCAAGCCACGTATACAACTGACAATTTTATGATACCGCTCGATAGCATACAGCCACATAGCTACAGAGCCAAGTACCACTGCCTAGACATGAAAAATGTCCTGCAGTTGCTGAGTTTTATTCCAGAAATGAGACATACATTTCTCTCTATGAAACACAGACCTCTGCTGCTACTGGGAACTGGATGGATGAAGGAGAACCCTTCCTAAATTTAGACTTGTCTCTTATCATGTGTGTGACACACACACACACATATGCATATGTTCATGCATGCATATGCAAGGGCATAGGCCCTGGTCACGTGCACATGTGTTGAGCGTGCATGTAGAAACCAGAAGACAACCTCAGCTGCTCTCCCTCAGGCACCACCCACCTTAGATTTTTTTTAAGAAAGTCTCTCTCTGGCCTGAACTTGCCGAGTAGCCTAGGCTAGCCAGCAGCAAAACTCAGAGATCCGCCTGTCTCAGCCTCCCTAGAACTAGGGTTACAAGTGTGTGTGCCACCATGCCTGGCTTATTTAACATGGATTTTGGGGATTGAAATCTGGTTCTCACGTTTGCAAGGCAAGCACTTTACCAACTGAGTCGTCTCTCCATCTCCTGTCGCCTATCTTGGTCGAATGGTATCCAGTTGCTTTCTTTATCCTAGCTTGAAAGGTTGGCCTCAAGAGAAGGTCAAGAATTGGTCCCTGATGGGAAGGATCCTACAGTCCAGTATAAATTTGAATTGCTAAAATAAAGCAGTTAAATCCTAAACAAAAATGTACTATGTACATTCAGGGTTAGTGAAATACAGAGAAAGGAAAGCCAAACAATGAGCAGGAGTGGGGTGCTGCACCCACTTAACCAACAAATACGTGGAAGCCCATTCTCCACATAAACACTACTTTAAGTATCTCCTGATGAAACAGACAGAAAAAGTGTATTTCACATAGTAATAGATAAGTTCAGAAAAATAATGTTGAAAATACTCTTTAGATAGAGAGGATGTGTTTGGCAGATCTGCAAACAGCCTCAACATGTCTAGCCAAGCAAACTCAAGGCCACTATCACCCATATTCAGGCTTGCAGATCTCCTAAGATCCCAACTGATTTAAGGTTCTGCATCTTGAGCAGAAGTATGTTTTAACCCTACACGTGAACAGGACCCATATCTAACAAGAGCCAACCAGGCCTCCACTCTCTAGTTTCCTTATAAAATCTTAAGATTCCAGGGCCAATGTCATTTTGTTCCATTGTTTCTAAAAAGAGGAAATAGTGTCAAAATGGAAAGACCAGCATTTTAAGGGCTATGGGCCTCCTCTCTCTTCTTTGATTAAATAAGTCCAAACTTGCTCATCTAATAATCAACAATTGATTTAACTCCCGCCACAATTGTGTTCTCAGCACCTAGGACAGTGCCTGATGCACAGTTGGTCTTCAGTGTTGGTCAAACTGAACAGATGAAGGATATGTCAAAATTCTGCACTACACTTGCAACTTTCCTGAAATCCTAAAACCAGTTTGAGCCAGCTTGGGCTACCTAAAAAGAGCCTGTTGAAAGAACAGAAGTGGGAAGGGAAGGGGGTCCTATGTAAACTAAGTTATTGCATAGAGCTTTAGGATGACCACATTTAATGTAATATAAGATATAAAAATGTGGTGAGAGTGTTTCTTTTCTATAGCTTTTATATATTTATGGATCCATCTGTTAACGTAACCAAGACATTTTAAGATTGAAGGTATAACCTGGAGGCAAATTCTTGTGTCATTATTATTCATGGATGTTATAAGGCCGTGCATCTGGCCACCGAGGGAGTTCGTGAAAGTGTCCACTGAAAAAATGATACCTACTCAAACCCACTCTACAATCCGTGGTATTGATTAGCGCCTTTAACAAAGACTGCTAAAGCAAGCCTTATTTGGAAGAAATTGCGCAGCCTCTGTGACTATTAGACAAATCTCTCTCATTGGAGGTGCTCCTCTAACCAGTCTCTATGATGTTAGACTTCTACTACTGGTAACCCCATCTGTGAAGTCTGGGCACTGTACCCTCAGGGTTATGATGGTGTGATAGTTATACCAACTTGTCAGTCTAACTCATTAAAGTATTAACCCCTTGGATGTGTCTTTGAGGGATTATGTAGGTTAGATTGATTGAGGTAGGAAGATTGACCATAAATGTGGACAGCACCAGCCCATGGTTGGGGTCCCAGACTGAATTATTGCTTTTTTTTTTTTTTTGATTATGGATGCAATGTGACCAGCTGCCTCCATCTCCTGACACCATCATAACTGCCTTATCATGATGGACTGTGAGCCAAAACAAACCTTTCCTACGTTAAATTGCTTTTGTCAGGTATTTTGTTACAGCAACAAGACAAGAGATTAATGCAAAAGGGAACTAGCAAATTGGACCAAACAGGATGAGCCTTGCCCATATATATAATACAACAAAGTCTTTTCTGTCCCCATTGCCCAAAGCTGCCTCCCCCAAATGGTGCTTTTACAGCCTTGTTTGCTCATGCTAAAATCCTAAGATCTACTCCTGATGTTTCTCTTTCCATGTTTCTACAGAACACATCTAACAAACATTTCTCCCTGTCTCTCTGCACAGTCCCACTGGAATCCATCAAAGTGCCCAGCCTGAACCAGTCATGGCAATCCTTGACCTCTTGCCATGATTGGTGAGCCATGAGCCTGGGATGCAATGTGGGTCAAACATATCTGAGAAGACGGCTACTGAGAACTCCAGAGGAGGTTGCCACACTCCCGAGAAGACACAGACATTCCCATTTCTGGAAGGGACACTTAGAATCTTGTCAGCAATCAGGTCTCCTCAGAACAGGTAGCTTGGGAACAAAGTCAACACTCCAGATCGGCAAGGCAGAGACAAAAAGAGCAGGGTCCTTATGACACAGGACAGGATTAACTACCAAGGGCCTACTTACACCTGCGCTTCTGACGAGGGGAATAAGTGTGCTTGCTGTTCTCCAATTTGGGTTAGGAATTTCAGGTACTTGAAGCCCAGTGCATTCTGACTGATTCAGCCTCAGAAACATCCATCTCTTCTACTTTGGGTCATCCTCAGACCATTCTTCATGGATACAGAACCCAAAATAAGCCCTTCATAAGAAGAAATCTGATGATGTCATTGCCCTTATAAAACTCAGTGATTTCCCTTTCCGTTTAAAAAGTTTGAAACTCCTTGACATGGTGTTCCACAGTGTAACTGTTACCTAATGCCATATAATAAATTATTCCCCAAATTTAGGAGCTTAAAACAGAAATCCTTTGTTATCTCAGTTACTGGGGGTCAAGAGTTCAGGAGTGGCTCTACAGGGTGGTTTTGGCTTGGGGCTGCTCTTACAGTTGAAGTCAGGATGATGTCTGGGACTTGACTAAGGTTGGGGCCTCTGTTTCCAAGAAGGAATTCTTACATAGTGGTTGGTGAGAGGTCTTAGGTAGCCCTCTTCCTAGGACTGCTTGGGTGTCTTTAACATATGGCTGCTGACTCTTCCCAGAGCAAATGATCCAGAGGAGATCAAGGAGGTAAGGCAGCATACTGTATCTCTCCTAATTTCACACATCTCACACCTCCGTTCCACCACGTTCCACTCATGTAATGCAGGCGGCTTTCTTAAGGAGTAGGGAATCAGGATTTGCCTTTTGAAGCGATGAGCACCCAAACTGTCATAGACAAGGCAGGCATGACCACAGGTGCCTGCAACCCCAGTGCTGTGGTGAGTGGAGACAAGAGATCACTGGGGCTTGCTGGCTGCCCGCCTAGCCCCAGGCTCAGTGAGAGACCCTGTCTCAAGGGGGATAAGACAGAGCCATGCTAGAGCAGGACACCTGACATCTTCCTCTGACTCCACACACGTGCATTGGTGTATACACACACATAGATGCACATACACCATACATGTACACTTCATACATATGTACACACATACACACAAAATTAATAGATATGATTTTAAAGTACCATGATCAAGAGTAAAAATTGAATAGGCATTGCATGATCTGTGATGTGTCTAGATTTCTGAGAGCTCCAACCCCTCTTTTTTAAGCCCCAGCCCAGACCCACTGGTTTCTTCACGTTCAAGCAGTGACTCCCTTGAGCCCTTCGCATATGCTGTTCCCTCCGTTTTCAATTCCTTGTCTGTCTGGAATCCTTTCAGTCTCTCGCTCTCAGTTCAGATGTCACCTCCACAGAGGGGCCCACCCAGACCACCCAGTCTAAGCCAGACTCATTTTCTTTCACCACTTCCTGTGTTTGCCTTTATATCATTTGCCCCTGCTTGTGTGATTTAATTCACTTGTTACTTTACTTTTGAAAGATGCAAGAGAAGAGATGATGGGTTTTCTCACCACTGTATCCCCAGAGTCTAGAGAAGAATTTAGCACAGACAGGCTCTCAAAAAAAGCATTGTCGAGTGAGTGAATGAACAAATAATGAGAGATGACAGCATTCTGGACACACATGAAGAGGTGCCAGCTGCACAGTAGGTGTGTAAGTCCATGATGCAGCATGTCCGGGAAGGACTTCCTTCTCCGACAGGAAGCAGAAGTAGGAGTGAGGGAAGTGGGAGGGCTGTGGGCTCAGGCTCAGACCGCAGCAGAAATGCAGTCAGGGTGACAAGAACACAGACACAACCTCATCACCCAGCCGACGTGGAGATCCCAAACACAGAGGCACAAAGCTGCTCTTGGGGACGTGTTCTTGACGAGCAGGGATTTTACCCGCTCTTCCCTGTCCATTATCCTGCATGCACCTGGAGACCACCACCCCTCACAGTGTAACAGGGTTGGGATGGAAAGGGAGAAATGGTGGCACTCCGCCACAGGACTGTGAGGTACAAGGTCAAAGGGGCAGTGTTAGGAGAGTTTGCGGGAGCAGCACATTCTGAGGTGGAGGTTGATGTTCACGAGGTGATTTTGGCAAGGGACAATCTACGGACTTCTTCAAATGATCAAGGGCTCCATTATCCTCCCTGGTGTCAGAGGAGCTGCGATTTCCCCTGGCTCTCACTACATTGCCACCACGGAAATGTGTTCAGATGCAGAAATTGGGAAGGGGGCAGTGTGGATCAGCTCCACCTCCTCAGAGTCAGCTGGAGGGCGAATCTCACAGCCCAGAAGCTGCAGACAGACCAAGTGGCCCACACTCCTGTCCATCAACAGACGCATGCTGTCAGAGGTTGCTCTCATTCCTGGATGGCAGACTCAACCCTCAGTGTGGAGTTCAGTAAAGGATTCACAGTTGTGACCCATGGGGAAAAGTGGACTTCCAAAAGACTGATTTCTAACCATAGAGGAATACTGCATGTTCTAAATCAAAGTGAAGGCACTAGGTCCCCAAGAGGTCTGAGCTCAAATATTAATCAGCACAGTGGTAAACAGTCAGATTCCAAGTTGTTAAACTGAAAGACAGACTAGACTTAGGAAAGTCAGGCAGCGATGGGACATGGGGAACAGATGGCTCCTGACCCAGCTGCCCAACACTGTCTTCTTAAAATAAATACTTCATGATGGCCTCCTTATTAATGTGAAATGGATTTCAGAGATAACATAACTATACACACAATTTCAAAAGACAAATGAATACAATGCTCTAAGTACAGTATGAGAAAAAGTTACATCATTTATAATAAAATCATCTGAATTTCACATTTAAAATTTTATTTTGTGTGTATGTGAATGTGTAGGTATGCATGCCACGACATGCATGTGGTGGTCTGATGGCAACTTGCAAGAGCAGGTGGCAAGTGCCTTTACCTGCTGAGTCATCTTGCTGGTCCAATCATCTTCATTTCAATACATAAACGCTGTGTACCTCTTGAAATGGAATGGATAACCAGAAGCTTGTGCATAATTGTCGTGGATATATGAGATACGTGAAATGTAACTGTGGGCACCTCGTCATGGTGGAATGGATAACCAGAAGCTTGTGCATAATTGTCGTGGATATATGAGATACATGGGCACCTCGTCATGTATTTAGCATTTTTAAGAAGAGCTGAACAAGTGTACTTGTAAATGTATGTTGAACCACTTGAATTGGCATAGCTATAAATAAAAGGACTCACTCATAAAGGTGTTGGAGACCCAAATGCCATCAACAGTAATGGCCTGAATTTAAGTCATGGCAAACGACTCTTGGGGACATTCTGGGGAAGACAAACCACTGCTATCCTACCACTCTACTTGGTTAGATGCAGTCCTTGAACTGCCATATAGATTATGAACAGGCAGAAAGTATCCTGTATCTATACTTAAAAGAGTCTCCATTACAGTTTAAATATGAAACGTTCCCCCACAGGTTCATGTGTTGAACACTTGGCCCTCATGTGGGTAGTGCTATTTGGGAAGTTTCTGGAAGCTAAGATGTGGGGCCTAACCAGAGGAAGGAGACCATCACTAAGTGTGTGCCTTACAGTCCTTTCCTTGCTGTTTTCTGTCCACTCTGAAGTGAGCGGGCTCCTCCTCTATAATCTCTCACTGCCATGATGAGTTACCCAAGCACATGGGACAAGCACAATTGGACTGAACCCTGGGAATCCACAGGCCAAATAATATTTTCTCTCGTAACATGCTTTTTTCACATAAAATGGTTATAGAAATGTAAAATTTGACTGCCCCAAAAAATTGATACCAGAAAAATTAGGTTGTTAATCTGATTGAATACAATTAAGTATTTAATTCCTCTTTATGGGAGGAATTTAGATGCATTTGGAGATGTCAACTAAAGGAGACATAGACTATTGTAATCAGAGTTTAGTGGACAGTTCTAGGGTGTTAAGACCAGAATAATGACAGAAATGCAGGTGGTGAAGGCCAAGATCATGAAGTTTCAGATAAAATAAGGACTCTATCTGAAATTGGACTAGAGGCCCTCGGTGTTACATTCTAGCAAATCATATATATATGTGTGTGTGTGTGTGTGTGTGTGTGTGTGTGTGTATTTGTCCAGGCCCTGAGACTTTGAATGAGGCTGAGTTTGAAGGAGATGGGCTAATACGGTGGAAATGTCCAGGCAATATAGCCTGTAGGTTGTGGCACAGTTATCGTTGGCTGCTTTTGGCTGGGTTTCTAGTGAGAATCATGAACAAAAAGCAAAGCGGAAAGATTTGGAAAACTTGTACTTTGGTCAAAAAGGAATGTCATGTCTCTTCCCAGACTTCCATGGCAGGTAGGGGTGGTTCAGAACAAAGCCCTATTCCAATTGGGGTACAGAGAATGAATTGGGAACAGGGAGCTTTTAAAAATATATTTACTTTTATTATTTTTAATTATGTGTATTTGTGTATCTGGGTGTGGGTATGTGCATGGGTGTGCAGGTGCCAGTAGAAACCAGAGGTGTCAGATCATCCTGGTGCTGGACTTACAAGTGGTTGTGAGCTGCCCAACATTAGTGCTAGGAACTAAACCCAGGTCCTACACAAGAGCAGCAAGTGCTCTTAACCACTGAGTAATCTCTCCAGTCCCCCAGAGAGTTTTTTCTCATTAAACCACAATTCATATTGTGGCCAGACTGTTAAGTGGGATCATTTCAAGTTCAGAAGGTTCTCAAGATCTGGACCTACAACAGAAGAAGAAAAATTGTTCCAAGTGGGAGCCTGGGTATGAGGAAGACCACAACACATGGCCTAGGAGAGGGATGATCTCTTCTTAGGAGGATGGGTAGGCGGGTTCTAGAGAGGAGCCCAAGTTCATGTTGAGTGGGCATCTCTGAGAAGCCAGAAGTATTGGGGGTGGGAGGTGTGGGAGTTGGGAGTGTGGTGGCATGAGGCAGACATTATGCAGCATCAGGAAGACCTGACCAGAACATCCTTCCATCCTTTCCACACTCTTATCCCAAAGATTAGAGTTCCCAACTACAGCTCTTAGGGTAGAAAACTCAAAACACCTCTGTATGACAGAAACATGAGCTCTTTCAAAACAACTATGTAACATTACATCTAATCATCAATCATCTGAGAGATCCAAAATGCATTTTCCAATTTCTTTTGCTAACTTCGAAAGGTATTTTGATATAGGTATTTATATATAGGGAAACCAACTGATAGCTCCCTTGTTTTTTCTTTTTTTAAAAAAAATAATGCTCTTTTAGGGACTGGAGAGATGGCTCCATGGTTAGAAGCACTGGCTGCTCTCGCAGAGGACCAGGTTCAATTCCCAGCACCCACATGGTAGCTAACAACCATCTGTAACTCCAGTTCTGGGAAAATCCAATGCTTTCTTCTGACCTCTGTGGACACTGCACAACACAGGTGCACTTACAAACATATAGGCAATACACTCACACACATAAAATAAAAATTTAAAAAAACAATGCTTTTCTTAATCCTTAGAGAATATTCATGCAATGATACTCACCCTCCATTCCTCCCAGCTCCTCCCAGATCCACTCCAACCTTCCTGCCTCCCCAGCTTCATCACCTTCTTTTTAATAACTTATTAGGCCCGATTTCTACTGCCCATATACTCCTGGGTGTGGGTCCATCCACTAGAGCATGATCCACCTACCAGGGGACACATCCTTAGAGAAGACTGACTCTTCCTCCCCCAGCAGCCTTCAGCTGTCAGCAGATCCTCAGTTCAGGTGAGCTCCTCCTTGCTCCCTGCTGGGATACCGACTGGCTTGATCTTGTGCAGGTCATGTGCAGGCTAGCACAGCTACTGTGAGTTCATGAGTACAGTGATCCTGTCGTGTCCAGAAGACGCTGTTTCATTCTGCTCCACTCCAGCTTCTGGCTCTCACAATCTTTTCACCACATCTTCCATGATGGTCCTTGGTGTACGGGGGGCATACAGATGTCCTGTTTGTGGCTGAGAACTTAACGAACACTTATTCTCTATACTTTGACCAGTTGTGAGCCTCTCTGTATTAACCATCATCCACTGTACAAAGAAATTTCTCCAATGAGGTTTGAGAAAGGCACTAGTCTGTGGGTAGAGAGAGATGACACACATCTAGCCTGGTCCGGAACTAAGTAATCCAGGGTGTCCTTAGAATTCACAGCAATCCTCCTTCCTCAGCCTCCCAAGTGTTGGGATCACTGGGGTACATTGCTATGCCCAGCTTTATTTTTCTAAGTCTTAACTGTACCCATCTTAGCTATTGATTTAGTGACTGCTTAATCTCATCATGATTTTATGTCCAAACTTCGTTAGAGCTAATCTAAATTACAGGGTCCCTCAGATTCTGTCCTCTGGTGACAGGAAAATAATGGGAGATGATCTTTGTCCTACTCTCTTTTTTTCCCCTCTGTGAAACTCCAGTCAGTACTTGGGTTCTTTCTGTGATTTGGGTGTGGTTTGTTCCCCAGAGGTTCGTGTGCTGGAAGCTTGGTCCCACTGCAAGGCACTGAAAGGCCGTGAACCTTTAAGAGAAGGTCATAGCAGGTGATTGGGTGATGGCCTTTCTCAGTCACTCATTTCCTCTTTTGCCATGTGACCTCTCTCATACAGTCTTATCATGTGATCTCACCTGCCTCAATGTTATGCAATCAGAAGGCTCTTTCCAGGTGCTAAACAGGAAGGGAAAATTCTTTTCTTTATAAAGTATCTAGCCTCTGGTATTTTACCATAGCAACAAGGAACAGACTAGGAACCATAATCACACTCCTCTTCTCAGTATAAGAGTGCTCACTGGGAGCCGGGCATGGTGGCACTCGCTTTTAATCCCAGCACTCAGGAGGCAGAGGATCTCTGAGTTCAAGTCCAGCCTGGTCTACATAGTGAGTTCCAGGCCAGCTGGGGCTACAGGGAGACCCTGTCTCAAAAAGACTGAAAAAAAAAAAAAAAAAAAAAAAAAAAAAAAAAAAGAGTGCTCAGTGGAGACAGCCATCTAACAGAGCCCCTGGCTCACCTTTCCACATGGCCATGCTGTGGGGAGGGGGAGCACCCAGCACACAGTCAGAGCTGGCCCAGACATTTTTCACATTCTGCTGTATAGTGGAACTGCCTTTCCTGAGATTCGGTCTCTAGCTGCATAAAATGGAAGAGAATCACCAGCTCGTCTTTTCTCTCTGTGCCTCTAACCCCTGCCTAGTGGAAGTTGTTTCTGATTCCTTGAAGATGAACTTTCAGAGGAAACATGTGAAGTAGCTTGTATGCCTACCTGGGCAGTGCTAAAATAATTCAAAGAATGGATAAAAGATATGAGGGAATTCGAGAGACCCAGGAGATTCAGGGCTAGGTGAACACAGCCAGGAAATCACTTCATCTAGTCCTTATCATTAACCTCACAGGAAGAACATGTTGTTGGGGGTCTTAGCACACCCCACATGAAGGAATTGGGGTATATTGATGTGTAACTGGGAATTCGAGAGACCCAGGAGATTCAGGGCTAGGTGAACACAGCCAGGAAATCACTTCATCTAGTCCTTATCATTAACCGCACAGGAAGAACATGTTGTTGGGGGTCTTAGCACACCCCACATGAAGGAATTGGGGTATATTGATGTGTAACTGGACTATCAGTCTTTGAAATCATCCAAACCACAGAACAAGAAAAAAAAATAACCAAGAAAATAGTTT
>NW_008332149.1:2667282-2672503 GCF_000622305.1 Nannospalax galili | reverse complement strand
CCAGAGGACGCCAAATGGCACAGTCACCACAGAAGCAGTAAGAAAGAGACAGCCTGGGCAGGTCTCATGGGACCTGCATTGACTCTGGTCTGCAAGGGCCGAATCGTTTGGTTCTGAGGTGGCACATTCCCTACCTGGTCTAGAGACCCGGCTGAGAACTATAACCAGGTTAATGAAGTCAGTCCTAAATCTTACGGGAGCCAGGGGTCAAAGATGACATAGATCAGAAAATATGGTGCATGACAACCCCGTTCCCCCTGCCAAAGAGAATCTATCAGGCAGGAAGCAGGCAAGCTGGTGCCAGAAAGATGACCTTAGGCCTCTGACCCCCTCCAACATGACCTCAGAGAATTGACTGCTGTGCACACAGTGTAGAATTTAAGGAGCTGGCTACTGGTAAAAGTATCTTTAAATACCAGGGTCAAGTCCCATCATTGTCCCTTGTGGGGATGGCAGAGACAGGTGAAGGTCTGGGGAAGTCTCAGTGCAGCCCTGTGTAGAGTTGGAAAGTGACTTTTGACTCATTTGCCTTGACACAGGTTAAAATGCAACTGAAGGGATCTGAAGGGCGTTAACTGGGTTCTGGGCCCTCAGATGACCACGTCTTTCAGTCTAGAAGAAAGAGCCCACTATGAAACTTTCTCCCTTTTTTTCCATTATGAAGTTGTTTATTCAAATAAGCTAGGCCTGGGTACCAACTGCGTTTCAAATCTGCGCTTCAGGAATTTGTCCGCAGTGACCACGTCTTTCAGTCTAGAAGAAAGAGCCCACTATGAAACTTTCTCCCTTCTTTTCCATTATGAAGTTGTTTTATTCAAATAAGCTAGGCCTGGGTACCAGCTGTGTTTCAAATCTGCGCTTCAGGAATTTGTCCGCAGCACAAGCAAACAGACCTTGTACAGACCTCTTCCTTTTTCCCTCCGTCAAGGTAGACCATTAGGTGAACTGTTTTGCAACTTGTTTTTCTTTACCATACAATATGTATTTTCCTAACATTGAGCACAGATGTATCAAGTCTCTACTCTGGTTGCCATGGTGATTGCTCCACATAATATATGTCTGGGTTTCAGAAGATGGAACTTAGGAAAAAAAACAAAAGCAAAAACAAAAAACCTAAAAAGTCGGCCCCTTTCTCACACTGGTAGGCATCATGGGAGAGAGCTACTCAGGACTCCATGAACAGGGTCTCTACACATGAGGGGCCCTTCCTTGTGTTATGCAGGAATGGAGAATCTCCCAAGGGACTTGCTTCTCTACACAAATTTGACCAGGGCAGAGCACATTTCCCACAATCCTACCCTGACTTCCTCCTGAGGGATTCACCAAGGCAGAGCAGGTAAGGGTGTTTGTGGCTGGTGTTTGACCTCTTGAACCTGTTCTGGGATGCCTTCTGTTCACACAGAGAATGGGCAAGAATGGGCCCCTACCCATCACCATGGTCATTTTCAGAACAGTTTCACACAAGGTCCAGGTGGAAGTCCAGGTTCATGTGACCCACAGTGTGCAGGTACATAGAGAAGGGAAGAATTTTTCCCCAGTCACCATGCCAATTGCCCATTATCTACTACACTATGACATAATAAAACAACAGGAGCTCAAATGACAAAACTTTCAAAGGGGTGGAAAGCAATGGGCATGCAAACACTATTCTGTTCTCTCTCCTTGGTCTATGGCATCCATCTCTTTGGACTGTGTGCAATTTTCCTTCTCAAGGGCCCTTGGGACATCCTCTTCTGACAGGGACACATGCTGTCAAGCAGGAGATGACAACTGTTTTCTCTAAAGGGTCAGAGAGTAAATATATCCAGTTTTAAGGGTCATGCAGTCTCTGCCTCAGTAATTACCTCTGTCATTGCAACACAAAGCAACCACACGTAATATGTAAACAAGTAGGTGTGGCTGTGTTCCAATAAAACTTCATTGGCATAAACTGGCAGTGGGCCAGGCAATACCCAGGAGCCATGTTTTCCAGCCCCTGCATTAGAGTACCACCCCCACCCTTCAACCCAACATGCTCTCCCCGTGCCCCAGGTTGCTGGGCTCTGCTTTCTAAGCTCAGTGATTATACCACGCCCTTTGGTAAGGCTTCAATGTGTTTCCCACCTTCGTGCTACAGCTGCATTCATTAAGGCCTTCTGGTTGCATGATCTGTCTAAGCAAGTGCTCCAATACTGACAATCCTAGGCAGGCCAGAGATTGAGACTCTGTCAGATCTGAACCTCTTCTACCCACATCCCTGGCCTTGTAGGATGTGGTCATCTTTCACCTGGCCTCTCCTCATCCTTCCTCCTTAATAATGGAAGTGTCATGTTCTTTTTCTTTGAAATTAAAACCCCATCAAACATCTGGCCAGCAGCAGGTCTGGCCACTTCATTTTGTCACACCCCCTGGCCACATCAAACCTCGACATGGTCTTCTAGGGACGCAGACCCACCCCAGAATGCCAGGATACATCTGGATGTTAGTGCATATGCATGCTGATATGTTCATGGTCTATGTAGCAGAGATGTGATCAGTAGGATCCCTTCAACAATCATTTAATTTGGGGATGGGAAGGAATTAAGAATACACACCCTCCTTCCCATTCGATAAAGAATACACACCCTCCTTCCCATTTGATAAGCCCAAAGACTTCTTCCTTAAGAGCTCAGTGGGTCAAAATGTACAAAAACAATGGTGCAATGGTTGTCTGGGGCTGTGGAGTGCCTGCCTGTGTTTGGGGCTGGGGAGATTGTTCTGCAGGTAAAGTGCTTGCTGTGCATGCACAAAGTTCAATAAACACACACTAGCATGAACACACACTCTAACATATGCACAAATGTGCCTACACACTAATATGCACATGCACACACACTCTAACAAGCACACACTAATATATATATATATATACATACCTATAACATACACATACCTATATACTAATGTGCACATATACACTAAAATACACACTGATATGTGCATGCATGCACACACAATAACACACATACTAACATGTACATGCATACTAAAATGCACACACATACACACATGCACACACTAATATGTATACACAGTAGCATGCATACACACTACTATGTACACACACTAACATGAACATGCACTAACATGCACACATATACACCAACCTTTCACATTTTTAAAAATTTATTATTTTATGTGTATGACTGTTTTGCCTGTATGTATGTAAGTGCTGTAAGTGCACCATGTGCATGCAATGCCTGCAGAGGCCAGAAGAGGGCATCAGATAACCTGGAACTGGAATTATACACAGTTGTTAGTGGCCTTGTGGGTGCTGGGAAGAGAATAGGTTCTGTTCTCTTTAGAACAGATAGTGCCCTTAACTGCTGAGCATCTTTCCAGCCCTCCAGTTTTTTTAAGGTGATGTCTTCACACAAGGAAAATTGTACAAAGTGTCCTGCATCCACACAGCAGCTAGCCCTGTGCTTTGGAGCTGAGGTCTACTTCTTAATCAAATGCCTTGGGCCCATAGGAGGGGGGCCTGTGAATCACAGGAAGTTTCAAGAAGTCAACAAAAGGATTCCAGGCAGGTGGCTGTCATAGAAATCTGATCTTTACCCATTTTATTAACTTATTATTTTTCTACTGGCGTTTGTCCCCTCTAAAATTCTCCATACATGTGAACGGTAAAGAAGTGAATCCAGCCTTGGCGAACTTAGAGTGGGTAGGCCACGAGTCTGCTTCTCCCTGACAAAATACAATAACCCTCAAATGAACTCCTCTTCAAGGACAATAAATTATAAATAAGTTGAAGTTCACAGCCAGAGAATTTGACACAGTCCTGTCACAGGCTGGAGAAAATCACATTCCAAAAGTCTAGCCTGAAGTATTACTCAGTGTGATTGGTTGCGTGGCACCCTGATGCCAAAGGGAACATTTTATGCCACCCTGGAGGAGTGTGTGGTCACCCAAAGCTGTCCTCCTCTCCTGAAGAAAGCTGACATATTGGGGCTTTGTCTTGGTAATGTGGGGTTGTTGTTTTTTGAAACAGGGTCTCATGTAGCCCAGGCTGGCCTTGAACTTGCAATGTAGCTGAGGACAGTCTTGAACTGCTGGTTTTCCATCTCTATTTCTTGAGTCCTGGAATTGCAGGTGTGCGCACCAAACCCTAACAATTTAAATGCACATTCTTTGCACTTCTTGCAAAATGTATAGACACTATTACTTCTGAGCTTCGTTTGTATGTGTGTGCTTGGGGGATACACATGTGTGGGGGTGCACATGTGTGTGTACATGCACACGTGTGCATATGCATTTAGAGGCCAGAGGATAGCCTCAGGTGCCATCCACCTCTTTTTTTTTTTTTTTTTTTTTTTTTTTTTTTTTGAGCAGAGTCTCTCACTGACCCAGAACTCACCAAGTAGCCCAGGCTGGCTGCCAGGAATCCCCAGGGATCCTCCTGTCTCCGTGCCCCCAGGGCTGGGATTACAAATGTGTACCATCACACCCAGCCCTTTCTTAACATGGATTCTGGAGGTGAAACTCAGGTCCTTGTGCTTGCAAGAAAATATTGCACTGAATGAGCTAGCCCAGCCTCAGTTTCCTGGGATTTTCCTAGGGCAAGAGAATTCCCCATAATCTTGTGTACACTCAAATTCTGGGCATTGCTTAAAAACATCACAAAGACCCTGGTCCCCTTTAAGGCACACATGACAGCTACAAAGGGGCTAGAAATGACCAGAAAATTCAATGCTCAGTAACTCCTATAACTGCTTCTTTCTCCTGAGCTTTTCAAAGTGGGCTTGGATGTGGGACCAGCCTCTACGTACTGGCTGTGGAAAGAGCATCAGACAAACCCCCTGCCTTCTTCTTTTGCTGTTTTTTGTGGCTTGTTACCTGATTGACTGGAGCCTAAAATTAGTGATGGTCTGACAAGTGCAGGTACAAACACAGGTGAGGCCCTTCATAGTGTGTAAATAGAGCTGACATGGGTAAACAAGGCATAGACCAGGTTCTCAAGGTCAGGGGAGTCTACATGGAGCTTTACAGCCTAGAGATAGACTGCCAGGAGAGCTTGGGGCACAGAGCCTTCCCTGACCCAGGGCCTGCTTGAGTCTATTCCTGGTCAAGAACTTCATGGAGAATAACAGGGTTGATTTAGAATCCATTACTTGTCTGATTCCAAGAAAGATCCTGAGGCCTGGGAAACACATCATAAACACTGAAACAAGAATTGACAAGCTAAAACATTCCTTTAGAATGG
>NW_008332149.1:2666557-2666858 GCF_000622305.1 Nannospalax galili | reverse complement strand
TCTTAATTCTCCTTTGACCCACTCATTGTTTAGGAGTGTGTTGTTCAATCACCATGAGTTCATGTAGTGACTAGGGCTTTGTCCAGTGCTGATTTTGAGCTTTATTGCTTTATGGTCCGATAGAATGGATGGAATTATTTCAATATTTTTGTATTTATTGAGGTTTGTTTTGTTCCTAACCAGAAAGTGCTGCTCAGATGTAAGACTTCAAATCTTGGTCTCCAATACTGTAGTGTCCACCTATAGCTAAGGGAGACAACCAGATATCATTCTATAATGATGGACAAATTTGTTTTCTCCC
>NW_008332149.1:2656557-2666400 GCF_000622305.1 Nannospalax galili | reverse complement strand
TCTGGAAGCCCTTGTCAAGAAATTCTAATAGACTCTCATATGAATATTTGAAAATTCCCTGTCTAGAACTTGTAATGCTAATTACTCTTGCCTTTACTTCTCCTTCACATCTCCTATTCATGATTCAAGGACTTTCTTTTTGCCTTAGAGACAAGAGTTATGCAATTTGGGAGTTTTTAGATAGATCCACTGAAGGGGTACTCCAATTGCCTCACCCTGTGTCCCTCCCTGTTCAGCAAGGAAGAAGCCAGAGCGGTCTGCATCTCTATTCCCTATTAGCAATTTGGGTAATTCCTTCAGAGGACGGTGTGATAAGAATAAGAGGTAGGAATTGGCTAGGCAGTTAGGGTAAAAAGACCTCAAAGAAAAGTAGCCAGTTTCTTGGCTAAAAGTCAAAATGTCTTTGGGCCTGTTAGCAACATACTCTGTTCCAAAGGCCAAAAATGTCAAAAGTATTTGGGAGCTTGTATCTAATCCTTAAAAGATTTTAGGGTTACATCTTCAGAGGGGGGAATGTTAGAGTAGCCAAAAGGCCCATAAAAATAATCAAAGAAGAAAAAAAATGTGATGGGGAGATATGGAAGGCATTGGAGGGGAGGGAGAGTGGGCATGGATTTGATCAAAACACCTTATATGCATGTATGAAATTCTCTATAAAGTTTTTTTTTTAAGTTAAAAACAGCTGGGAGTGGTGGCACACGCCTTTAATCCCAGCACTTGGGAGGCAGAGGCAGGTGGATCCCTGTGAGTTCAAGGCCAGCCTGGTCTACATAGTGAGTTCCAGGACAGCTGGGGCTACAGGAAGACCCTGTCTCAAAGAGACCAAAAAAAAAAAAAGAAGTTAAAAAGAATTGACAAGCTATCACTCAAGTCCTATTTCAATAAAGTTTTTGTTTTTTAAATAAATCCCAGACCATCCCACATGCTAAGCAATGAATAACATTTTATTGAAACTCAACTGTGTCCATTTGGTTCTATACTGTCTATGGCTGTTTGGGCTCTGTAAATTTGGGTAGTTGTAAAAAACCCCATGATATGAAAAGTCTGGAATGTTTACTATCTGCACATTTACTAAAAACTTTGCCAGTTCCTGCCCTAGGAAAAGGCATGAGTTCCGTGCTGACAATAGCTCTAACTTACAAACTAGAGTCAAAATTGGATTCATTCATAACAGACAACTGTGGTGGTATGACTGGGGAAATGCAGCCAAACTAGGTAGAACAGTGCACAGCTATCAAAAGTTATGTTTATGAATGATTTTACTAGCATGTGGAAACACAATATTTTGTTAAGCAAAAAATGCAGAATTCAAAATGTATCATCAATGAATTACAACTAAATAATTTTTTGCAAATTAAAAAGGGAAAGTAATACAAATTAATGATGAAAGTAATATAGCAAGACAAGCATTTGGCAAGTGGGAATGTGGCTCTTTTCTTCATTATACTTTTGGAGTGTTTAAACCATTTCTAAAACAAATATTACTTTTGTGACAAGAAAATGATTATTTTATGAATAAGGATGAAAGAAAGAGTTCTTAAACTATATATTACAGTGGGGGAAATTGTTCTGGGGATGAAATGATTGTATTACTATGTTCTTCAGTTCCAAAGGAGGGAAGGGCTAAATGAAGAAATGAAGGGTGGGTGGGAGGGAGGGAGGATGGGAAGGGGAGGGGAAAGGACGTTCATGATAGAAGGCTTGTTTAATAAAAAGAACATTTTAATTTTCAGAAGAGGAGAGGTTTTCCTGAAGAAAGTTTCAAGGGAAATGATTTCTGTGTGTATGAGCAGCATCATTGGTGGTGGCTGTAGGGTCTCTAAGCTATTTGCCAATACTCTTCAGCTTAAATGTACTCTTAGACCAGGGTGACATATTCTTTGGAAAGGCAAGGAAAAGTGGGTCCTTCACCAGGTTTGAGGAGGGTGAGAAAAGTCCAGGCATCTCCCAACTTATGAGAAATAGTAGGCGACACTTGTGCTTGGGGACCCGACTTGGTCAATAAAGCATCTTCTGTGTAAGTAGGGAACCTCAATTAGGATCCTTAGTGTCCATGGCAAGTGTCCACAACTCAGCACAGGGGAGAGACAGGGGGACTTCGGGGGGGGGGAGGTTGCTGACCAGCCAGTGTAACCAATTGGTGAGTTCCAAGTTCAGTGAGAGACTCTGTCTCAGAAAATAATGTGGAGAGCAATTGAGGAAGACATCAACTTTGGTCTCCACATACACCTGCCTGCACACACAAACTCCAGCTCTCAGTGTGGCTGTACCACAGATGCTGTTGACAGAGCTGCCTAACAGCAAATTGGAGTTAAAAAGACCTGAGAGATGGAAGCACCAACATTACAGATTTTTCTACTTTTTCCGACTTGACATTGAGGCTGCAGAAGGTGTGGGTAAGCAGAGCCCACAGATGCATTCCATTTCCTTCCATTTATTTCTACATAAAGCTTTCTACCAAGGAGTCGAAAAAGAGAGTGGTCCTTATATTGTCCAAAATAACTTCAAACATAAAGGGAAGAAAAGAGTAGGACAAAGAAAATAATACACCTTATGAAAGCCATCAACATTCCCAGCTCTCCATTATGCAGGCTCAGAACACAGGTCGTGTCTCCCCAACCTCACAAGAAACCCATAAAGTTAGAATCCCAGCCCTTTTAACTAAATTAAATTGAGGAATGAGGCTTGATGACTGCTAAAAGCAGAAAGTAGGTCACCTGAAGGGACAGTCATCCATCATCAGGTTTCCACAGGCCTGGAAGGGAGACTTTGAACTCTGAAAAGAACAATCCAGAGTGAAAACCACCAGGAAGGAAGATGTGTCAAAAGCGTTGAAACCTCAGGTCACCAGCAACACAAGCATGCTGCTTCCTCATGGAAATGTAATGAAGGGATGGGGAACCCCACCTCTACATATGTATGTGGTATAGTCCAAGAGAATGATGCAGTCAAGGTGCTTCTAGATAGGGTTAGAGAGATGGCTCTGCAGTTAAGAGCATTTGCTGTTCTTGCAGAGGAATGGGGTTCGATTCCCAGCACCCACATGGTGGTTAACAACAGTCCATAAGGTCGGTTTCAGGGGATCTGATGCCCTCTTCTGGCCTTCACAGGCATTGCATGGTGTATTTGCATGCATGCAGGTAAAGCATTCATACACATAAAATAAAAAAATATTAAAAAGATGCTGCCAGAGTACCACAGCATAAAGTTTTACCTTAAATTATTTTTAAAAAATTATTTACTTATCGGTGCTGGAGAGATGGCTCAGCAGTTAAGAACACCGGCTGTTCTTGCAGAAGACCCAGGTTTGAATCCCAGTACCCACATGGCAGCTAACAACTGTCCATAACTCCAATTCCAGGGGATCTGACAGCCTCTTTTGCCCTCCACAGGCATTGCACAACACGGGTGCACTTACCTACATGCAGGCATTACACGCATACACATAAAATAAAAATAACAAATAAAATATTAGTTAAATTATTTACTTATTTAATTGATATGCATGTGTGTTTGCCTGAGTGAGTTTATGTGCACCACATGTGTGCAGGAGTCTACAGAGGCCAGAAGAGGGCGTCAGATCTCCACAACAGGCAGTTGTGAGTCACCATATGGGTACTGGGAACCAAACGCCAGTCCTCTGCAATAGCAGCCAGTGCTCTTAACTTCTGAGCCTTCTCTCTAGTCCTACATTAAACTTTTTCATGAGGAATACACTTTAAAATGATAAAAGAATGGTAAGGTCAGTATATAACCCAGTACCACAGTGGTCTACTGTTTCTGTCAAGTGGTATATGCAGTATATAATTGTATACACTATATTTTTTATTTTTTGAGTCAGGGTCTCCCTGTAGCCCCAGCTGACTTGGAACTCATTATGTAGACCTGACGGCCTCAGTATCTCAGAGATCCACCTGCCTCTGCCTCCTGAGGGCTAGGATTAAAAATGTGAGTGACCACACCCAGCCACACTATACTTTATACAACTTCCAGTGCCTGGGATTTACTGACGCCAGCATCACCACAAGTGTGTGAGTCATCTGATGGGCTATGCTGTCCTCATGACTACAGTATCACTAGGCAATAAGGATTTTCTGGCTCCACTGTAAGCTTATGAGACAACCGTCATACGTGTGGTCCGTCATCATCCAAGATATTGAGCTGAGCCATAAAACTGTTAAACCTCATGAAATATGAGATACTAGCCATCGAAAGATACATTTCATATGGAAAGAAGGATGGAAAACTGGAAGGGAGGGAGAGGGGAAGATAAAAACAAATGGTTACAACACCATTCATTGAAAGACACAGCATGATTTCAAAATTACTGGAGTGGAAAAAATGCGTGTATCTTAGAGTTGCTCAGATGTGCTTGGTTTCCAGTCACTTACACTTTACTGGTCCCTTCAGAAGATGTGGGTAGGAAATGAATCTCAGATGTTTCAGGACAAGGGATGTGTTATTTACTTATTTACTAGTAACTCCACAGCTACACATAATGGAGACTGACATTCTGCTGCATAAATTGCCTGAACACCAAACAGATGCTTGATAATAAAACATTCTGCTTAATAAAAAGTTATATGTATATCAGTGGTTTTGTTTTGAAACGATTGAAATACAGTAGCAGGCATTTAATGTTAGGATGCTAATAAGACTTATTTACTCTCCACTGGTACATTCCATGTCTCAAGGTCATAATTCTGAACATTGTCCTCTGTACAATGGACACGAGCAATCCCCAAACAATGAACAGCTCCATTAGCAGATAACACAGGCTACACGTTACTCCTAAGACGTTCTCCTCACAAACTAAGAATTGTCTAGATTCCTCTAGAACCCACCCAGCTCTGTATTCTGTGGCCGATATTGCCCTGGGATAGTGTGGTGGGGAGACCCAGCACTTCTATCAGCCTCTTTCATTGGGCCATGACTTAGATACTCTTTGGAGTCTTTTGTGAGTCTGCGACCCATATGTTCTTCCAAAACCCTGTGACTTCACATTTTCCTCTTGCCTGTACTTTAACATCATAAACACAGGGAGGGCCTGTGACAATAGGTCAGCCTCGTTTGCTATGAAATCATTGTTTGGTCCCCTGTTACATAAAGTAAACTCTCAGTGCATAGGTGTTAAATGAGAGATTGTCTCACTCCTAAGACAGAGCCTGACCAGACCAAAGAAGATATTAAAGATAGAGTATTTGGGTTTCAAATGTCTATTGTCCATTAACATTGTTCAAGGGAATGACTCCTTTAATTCAGTGCCTCATACTGAATCCATAGAGACCCTGAACCCCATATGGCCCTTGTCCTGCATTTGTGGGTTTGGTTCTCTGAACCCAAGAGTGGAATTTCATCTATGTCTTCAAAAGCAAGAGGTTATTCGTCTGTGAGGCTGAGCTGTACGGATTTAACTATCTTCAGAATACAAAGCAATGTAAGCTGCTGAGGGCGAGACCTTGAATACAGGTTTTACTGCTTGTTGGGAAGAAGTAGATGCTCACTGAGTAGCCGGTGAACAAATGAGTCCCACCCCATTGTCTTTTATTAGATTTATTAGCTTATTTAAGCTGCTCAAAGTTCTTGGGTCTGTCATCAATGACAGCAGGAATCTGTCTGAGTGCCCATTGTCTATACTAAGTCCAGTTATATCCTCAGGCCACACCCAGATCACCACCTTTCATACAGTCAGGAGCTAGAAATGGCTTTTATATTTTTAAGTGGCTGGGGGAGAAAAAAAAATCCAACAAACAATAATAGTTTGTGGTAAGTGAATATAATATAGGCATATGTGCTATTCAAATTCGAATGACGCATACCTTATTAGAACCCAGACACGCTCATTGGTTCACGTATTATCCATGGCTGCTGTAAAACTGTGGTAATAGAGTTGACAAGTTTGCTAAGTGGTCCTTGATGCATTAGGTCTGCATCCCCCTAGTCTACAGATGCCAGCAATGTCCTCTGAGCACTAGTTAGGACAGTGACTGGCACAAGGGCACAGTCTGTGCACAGCTGAACCATATGCACAGTTCAGAGGCCTCCCTCTAGTGGGGGTCACCCCCTAACACGAGCCCTCTGGGTGCACTCCTGCCCTCTCCGTGGGCCCTTGGACTGCACTACGTTCCATTTTCTTCACCATGTTTCCAAGACTTCCTGAGAATTTTCCCAAACCCAGGAGGAAGGGGGATGGGAGGGCTGGGAATTTCCTCTGTGTCTCACGCCTCAATCTAACAGCTCCTGGGGGTAGATCATTCAGACCATGAGTCTCCAGTTGAAGTGCATAAGAACCCATAACCGTGATACCCAGGAAAACCACTCAATTCCAACAGTCGGTTCAACTGAACGATGTGACTTCCTGTAATGAATTCCACACTGTGTTAGACCAGGTACATCCAACCTGAGGTTCAGGACCTTGTCAGTTCTGGGACAGCAATGAATAAGGCCCAACATATTCATGGGTGACAATGTCATATCACCATGTGAAAGGTTGGACACCCCTGTTTAGACCTTGGGGAAGGGGTCTATAAGTTGACGTTCTGCTGATCTCTGCCTCCCTCAGACCCTATTCATTCGCTCCCTTCATAGCCAGCATGCCTCCTTGCTGGAGCCATAACCTACTCTAAGGACTATTTTGAGGCTACACAACTTGACAAATTAACATCAGCCTGAAATAAAAAGGCCCTTTGGATTTCAAGGACAGCGGGGGAACCCTTTCTCTTGAACTCCACAGAGGAGAGGAATTAATATTCGGAATCAATTATCTTTCATTTCGCTCATGTAACATATCATTTGGTTTCCATAAAATTCTGGGCCATTGCCTTCTGGAAAATTCATGGAGCCAGCAAGAAAAAGGGAGGAAATGATTAAAAAGAATTTTCTCTCAATGCCACTAATTCGCTGAAACCTCTTCAAAGCTCGGAGCCATGGTGCCCCAGTTCTCTCCCTCCTGGGCCTGCTTTCCCATTCACCCTCTGATAGCTGCTGAGCCCCAAGGAGAAGCTGGGCTGAGGTGCAAGGATGCACGTGCAGGAAAGATTTCATTCTCCAAGGCAAAGATACTCGATTCCAGGGAACGGAAACCTCAGGAGACATCCCATGACATCCATTCATGCTGAAGATGGACTTGCCCAAGAATGAACCACAGAGCGCTGAAGTGGAACTTGCCGTTAACTATTTTTGCTCCGAGCACAGAACCAAAGCAGGAACAAAGCACCAGTGGAAATGAAAGGCTGAGGCAGCCACCTCTCCACTCACAGAGGCAGTATGACATCCATTCATGCTGAAGATGGACTTGCCCAAGAATGAACCACAGAGTGAAGTGGAACTTGCCGTTAACTATTTTTGCTCAGAGCACAGAACCAAAGCAGGAACAAAGTACCAGTGGAAATGAAAGGCTGAGGCAGCCACCTCTCCACTCACGGAGGCAGTGACTATGCATGAGCTTCTGTGCACTGTGAGACCCTCTTCTCCCTCCTGGGTCCTTTGCTCTCCCACAGTGCATGGCAAACCACCCCAGCACCTACCTTCTACAGTCATTTCACCCTTCACAGCACATTGCTTTGACTAGTGAATTAAGTCTTGGCTGATCTTCTGAGGGTGACGTTGATGGATTTGCTATGGACAACCTTTAGGTTTCTTATGTAGCCCTCAGAGCACCTGAACACACATGGTTACTGAATAATGCTTATCCAAAGAAGAAGCCACTTTCTTCCTTTGATAAATCTGAAGACAGCATTTCCTTAAGGTGAAACCCCTCTGAACAAGACAGACATATCCCCCACGATCCTGCTCTTGACAGCACTTAAGTATTATCCGCTCCGAACGGAGCTCTCCTAATGAATGCAGAGGAGACTGACAGCTGTCAACCTGCTGGAGCACTGAGATATATTTATGTTGCAGACTGGAAGATGATGCTGGTGCTGGGCACTGGAGTTTGCCTTGGTCTGTCCATGCATCAGGGTGCATGTCACAGCATGCTTACATATGGGAAAGCTGACATGGGAACAGACTTCTCAGCCACAGCGCTATCTATTGCTGAAGCAAGTGACCTCATCAGAGTAACAGCAGCATTCCAGGTGCCGAAGGTCTTTCATCCATACAAATGGTTCGCGGACCATTTGAATCTTCATTCAGCATTCTCAACATTGCAGTCATGCCTGATGGCTCATGCCTTTACTCCCAGCACAGGGGAAGGTGGATCTCTGTGAGTTCAAGACCAGCCTGGTCAACATCATGAGTTCTAGGCCAGCCAGGGCTACACAGTGAGACCCTGCCTCAAAAAATATTTTAAAAGGGAGCTGGAGAGATTGTTTAGCAGTTAAAAATACTGGCTGCTCTTGAAGAGGACCAGGGTTTGGTTCCCAGTACCCACATAGTGGCTAACAACTGTCCATAACTCCAGTTCCAGGGGGAGCCTATGTCCTCTTCTGGCCTCCATAAGCATTACATGCACAGGTGCACTTACATATCTGCAGGCAAAACACTCATATGCATAAAATAAAAATAAAATAAAATTTTAGCAAAGAACTCAACATAAATCAAACAGAAGATAAACTAGAACTCTACATAATGACACACCCTTGTAATCCTGGCACTTGGGAGCCTGAGACTAGAGTATCATGAGTTTGAGGTCATGCTGAATTGCACAGCCAGACTGATTCTAAATAAATAAATAAATAAATAAATAAACAAACAAACAAACAAACAAGCAAACTGGGGGAATTTGTAGAGTTCAAGAAGATAAACTAGAACTCTACATAATGACACACCCTTGTAATCCTGGCACTTGGGAGCCTGAGACTAGAGTATCATGAGTTTGAGGTCATGCTGAATTGCACAGCCAGACTGATTCTAAATAAATAAATAAATAAACAAACAAACAAACAAACAAATAAGCAAACTGGGGGAATTTGTAGACTTCAGATGTTAACCTAATGTTATATAGGTGTGTATATAGATAGATAATTGGTAGATAGAGAGATGTATGCATACATCTCCCCAAAGTGATTTAAGTCTGTTTAGGTTTGTTAAGGTGTATAAAGGATGAGGCAAAAATTATATACACATAATCTTAAAATTTCTATGGTAATAGTTTAGCCAACTAGTTTAGGGAACAAAATATGTATCTACTCAAGGTTTATCTGAGAATATTTGATTTTTTACCCAAGCCTTATCTACATAGCGCACTGGTAGAACTAACCTTATTGGATGTTCAACAGCCAGCCGTACTTTGAAGTCTATACTAATGTGGTCAGAGGGACTTAAAGGACAGTTTTTGCCCCTTGCCCTTCAAGGTCAACTAAGTTCCAGGGGGCTATGCAACATCTCTCAAAATGTCCTATAACTGTGGTGAGTCACCTTTCCTCTTGTTCAGGGAGGACACGGAGACCCCACAAGATGGACTTGAACCAGTATCCAGTCTACAAAGAGGAGGGTCAACTCAGAGGAAACAGCTCATTCATGCTTCCAAGTGAAGCCAGACATGCTGGAGCAAGACCTTTGACTTTTCGTCACATAGCTGGAACTGGTAAACTTCATGCTTCCAAGTGAAGCCAGACATGCTGGAGCAAGACCTTTGACTTTTCTTCACATAGCTGGAACTGGTAAACTAAAGGAGCCAGTAGCTCCTCCCAAGCCCATGTGACCTCTGAGGAACAGATCCTCAAAAGACCTTAAGTGTAAAAATAAATTGATTTATTTGGGCCAACTGTATGGTCTTAAACACCCAAAAGGAAAGTATAACCTAAGAGTAAAGTCATCAGTGTATTTCTTTAAGAGTTCAAGGGATGACACTTCCCAGACATTAGGCTTAAGTCTATATAAAAAGTTATTTAGACAATT
>NW_008332149.1:2623757-2656191 GCF_000622305.1 Nannospalax galili | reverse complement strand
TAGAACTTGTAATGCTAATTACTCTTGCTTTTACTTCTCCTTCACATCTCCTATTCATGATTCAAGGACATTCTTTTCCCCGTAGAGATAAGAGTTATGCAATTTGGAAGTCTTTTAGATAGACTCATTGAAGGGGTACTCCTTGTGTCCCTGTTCAGCATGGAAGAAGCCAGAGCAGTCTGCATCCCTATTCCCTATTGGCAATTTGGGTAACCCCTTCACATCATGATGTGATAAGAATAGGAGGTAGGAATTCACTAGGTAATTAGAGTAAAAAGACCCCAAAGAAAAGTCGCCAGTTTCTTGTCTAAAAGTCAAAATGTCCTTGGGCCTGTTAGCAATATACTCTGTTCCAAAGGCCAAAAATGTCAAAAGTATTTGGGAGCTTGTATCTAATCCTTAAAAGATTTTAGGGTTACCTCTTCAGATGGGGGAAATGTTAAGAGAAGCCAAAAGCCCCATAAAAATAAATAAATAAATCAAAGAAGAAGAAAGAATACATGAAGTTATTAGAGAAAAAGTGATGGGAGGAGTTGGAGGGGAGGGAGTGGGCATGGATTTGATCAAAACACCTTATATGCATGTATGAAATTCTCAATAAATTATTTATTTAAAAAAAACAAAAAAACAAAAAAATGTAAATATAAATTCCAGTAATAATTTTCATGGTCTCAACATGACAATATAAATTAATCAATAATCAATATAAGTTAATTGTTCAAAGCTTATTATAAAGCTACTGTACTTAATATAGAATGTATTTGTGCAAAGACAGTTACCAGTGTAATAGAACAGAGTATCCTATCAGCTTCTCAGCTGCACACATGTATGGTCACCTGATTTATGACCAAGAGTACTTACTGTAGAAGTAGAAGTGGAAAGGATGCTGTTTTCAATAAAATATGCCAATTATACAGACAATCACTTGGGGCAATGATCTGTATACCTTACAAAAAAATTCAGACGAGCATCATATCTAATATTAAAGATGAATCAGCAAAACTTCTACACAAAGATAAACTATCTTACTATATAGGGATAGCAAACATTTCTTAACCAGGAAAAAAAGGCATAAAAATTGGCTGATGAATTGGACTGCATTGAAATGGATAGTTATTTTCATAAAAACAAGATACTGAGTTAAAAGACAACATAGAAATTAAAATATTGAAACATGCATCTTTGATGGTTAACATTTCCTGTCAACTTGACAGAACCTAGAGTCACCCAGGAGACAGACCTCTGGGCATATCTGTTTGTTAGCTGCCATGTGGGTGCTGGGATTCGAACCCAGGTCTTCTGCAAGAACAACCAGTGTTCTTAACCTCTGAGCCATCTCTCCAGCCCCATCTGGGCATATCTGTGAAGGAACTTCCAGAATTGGTTAATTGAAATGGAAAGGCCCACACTAAATGTAAGTGGCACCATTCCATGGGCTGGGGACCCAGACTGAATAAAAAGGAGAAAGCCAGCTGATACCAGCATTTCTCTCTGTTTTCTGGTGGTGGGTGTAATATGACCAGCCACCTCGCATCCCCATCACCATGACTTCTCTAGAATGATGGACTGCACCCTTGAGTCATGAGACAAAATGAACCTTTCTTCCTAAACTTGCTTTGTCAGGTATTTGTCTGAGCAACAGAGAAGTACCTGATATGTCTGACTGAGAACTTGTATTCAGGATATACAAAGAACTCCCACAAATCATCAAGAAACAGACTCATAACTCACTTTTCCAAATGGACAAAAAAAAACACGCCAGACAGAAAAGGCAAATAAGCACATGGGCTATTGGCTAACATTATTGATTGTAGAGAAACACAAATTAAAACCACAATGAGATTCTACACACAGGTAGTGCTAAAATGTAAAGAGCTAAAACATAAAAGAACAGCCATTTCAAACCCTGCTGAAGATGTAGGGCCCTGCCGGTGTCTACAAGATGATATATACTGTAAAGAAAACTATTACGCACTATCAACTAAAGCAAAAGATGTAGATACCCAATGACCAAGCAGCTTTATTTTGAAGCATATGCACCAAAGAACTGCACTATGTCCTCCAAAGACATAAACAAGACTATCAACAGAAGCACTATTTACAAAAGCTACAAAGTGCAAACGACTGTCAAAGCTGTGACATATACATTGTGGTGATGTAATATCATAAAATACTGTAAAGCAATAAAAACAAACTACTGCTCTACACAGCAACCTGAAGGAAGCTGACAGAGACAGCATTGAGAGAGAGAGAGAGAGAGAGAGAGAGAGAGAGAGAGAGAAAGAAAGAAATAGTTCCCAATGAAGTACTCCTTTTATGTAGATTTTTAAAAACAAATAACACTATTCTAATAATCCAGAGGTCAGGTTACCTCTGGGAAAGCAACTTTGACTTGGTGGGACACAGAAAATCTTATTGGAATGCTGGAAATGTTCTATATCTGGGTTGTGATTAAACAGGTGTCCACATTTATAAAAATGAATCAAGCTATAAACTTAAGATTTATGCACTTTATTATGTGTAACTTATGCTTTAATAAAGAGATATAAAAACTGAAAGCAAAACTGAAGGCAAAACAAAGACATTTCTAGAATAACAGAACAAGAGAATTATCATAGACCTGAACTAAAGGAGACACCACAGGAAATCATTTTTGTTTGTTTGTTTGTTTGTTTTGATCTGTTCTGTTCTCAGGCAGATGAGTGATGAGTGACGGTCCTAGATGGAAATTCAGAAGTGACGGCAAAAGGAAAGGATTACTATGTGGGTAGACTTTAAAAACTATAATGATAAGTTTTCCTGGTGTGCATGCCTCTGTGTGTGTGTGTGTGTGTGTGTGTGTGTGTGTGTGTGTAAAATCAAAATGCATGAAAGTTGTAAAGATTAAAGGGGATAAGAGAGGTGAAAAATGGTCAAAGATCCTAGAATTGTCTGGAGAAGGGCAAGTATTAATTTGGATTGGATTTTAAAAGGTCAAAGATTTTTGAGTCCTCTCCCTAAGTCATGTCAGTGTGTATGCATAAATATGTAAAAGTGTTGCCCAGGATGATCATGCACACCTGCCATTCCAGGACTCAGGAAGTGAAGCAGGAGGAAGACTGCAAGTTCAAGGCCAACCTGCACTGCATGGCAAACCCTGACTCATCTAAACAAGAAAAACAAAACAAAAACCCAAAAAAGAATTAAATCTTGAACACTTTTGGTCACAAGTATTTTTATTTTAGATAAGAAAAATCTAATCTGTATTGTGCAGTTTTAATTAATTTAAATTTAAAATGTGATAATAGGTTTAATTATCAGAAAACTTTTGAGCATCGTAGGGATCTTTAGGAATGTGAATCTACATTTGCAATTGCATGATGAATGAAATCTAAATTTTGGTGTTTCCAATGAAATTTTTGTGGTAGATTAATATTTGTCTAAGTTAAATATCACATTAGTAGGGGTTTGTTAATTATATGTTTTAATGATGGTATATTAAATGTGTGATTGTATTTAAAATTAATGGTTGGATATATTAAATAAAATGTGATTTAAAAAATAGTCAAAGATGCATGAGCCCCCAAAAGGAGAGCAAAAATTGTATAAGTAATATACTAACAGAGGAGACATTATATAATTAAAAAAAAAAAACACTTTAAATAGGTGGGTGAAATGCCAAAAAAATGTAAATATAGGGATATATAGAAATCTAAACACATCAGTTATCACATTAAATGTAAATGGCCTAAATATTTCTATTAAAAGACATAATCTATTATAGTATACAATAGAATATACACACACAACACAGACCTTAAATATCAGGAAGCATAAAGTTTTACAATAAATTTTAGGAAAAAATATGCTAAAGATGCCACACAAAAGTCAACCAAAGGAACTAAATATATTAATATTAAACAAAGTTGACTTGTCAAGAAACATTCTTAGAGAGACAAAAATAACAAAAGGTACCAATTCAAAAGAAAAATAATTTTAACTCCATATGCATAGAAAAACATTTGCAAATATATAAAGTAGAAATGGTAAATTGACTCTAAAGAAATACTCAAATTCATAATCATAGTAGAATATTACAGATTCTGTATTTGAGCCCCTTTGTTATATCTTCCTTATAAACAACCAGACTAAACAGCGACAATAAGGGCATAGGAAATATTAGCCAAAGAAATAACATGACTGTGCTGGGTAGCTTGGTTGTCAACTTGACACACCTGGGAAGAGGGAGCCTCAACTGAGGAACTGTCTCTATCAGATTGGCCTGTGGCCATGTCTGTGGGGTATTTTCTTAATTGTTGAGTGATGTGGGAGGGTCCAGCCCACTGTGCGTGGTACCACCCCTGGGCTAGTGGTCCTGGGTTGTTTAAGAAAACAGGCTGAGCACAGGCCAGAGGAGCAAGCCAGTAAGCAGCAGTTCTTGCCTCCAGGTTCCTGCCTTGAGCTCCCCCCGACTTCCCTGGACTGTACTAAAAGTTGAAATAAACCCTTTCCCCCCCAAGTTGGTTTTGGTCAGTGTTTTATCACAGCAATAGAAAACTAACTAGGACATTGACTATAGACAAAATACAGATCTAAGTATATGAAACATATCTACATCAACAGACACATGCAGAAGATTGAATCACCAAATGGTGTACTACACATGAGGAGAGATACTGCTGTTCTCAAACGAATTTCACCATCACAGTGAAGCCATATACCACAAAATGTATACTATATTAATCCAATTATAGAAAGTGCAAAAAATAAGTAAAAAAAATGATGTTAATAGTAATAAGTGTTGGCTGGAAGAAGGCTCAGTAGGTAAAGTCACTGGCTTCCAACCTTGAGAGCTTCAGTTCAACCCCAGAATCCACATGGTGGAAGGAAAAACCAACTCCTATAAATTGTCCTCTGACCTCCACACAAGAGTCATGACACTTACATAGACACACACTAAAGAAATGAATAAATGTAATTTTTTAAAATGGTAGTAAAGATAACTAACCTTTGGAGGGTCAACCCCAATGGTGGATTGTTACCATTTTATTCCTTGATCTGAGTGCTAGGTAAAACTGTCTTGTCATGTGGGTGTCTTCAGTTTGTAAAACTTAATCAAACTATATGCTACAATTTGTTCACTGTCTCTATATTAATGAAAATCTACTTTAAATCTCTCAAACTTTTTTGTGGTCTTTTTGAGATAGGGTCTCCTGTAGCCACAGCTGGCCTGAACTCACCATGTAGGCCAGGCTGGCCTCAGTTATAGAGATATCAGTCTGCCTCTGCCTCCCAAGTGGTAGGTTAAAGGTGTGCACTGCCATCACTCCTGGCTTAAATCTGTCAAATTTTTTTTTTTTTTGGTCTTTTGGTGACAGGGTCTCCCTGTAGCCCCAACTGGTCCAGAACTCACTATGTAGACCAAGCTGGCCTTGAACTCACAAAGATCCGCCTGTCTCTGCCTCTCCAGTGCTGGGATTAAAGGCATGCGCCACAAACTTTAAGTTACAAATTTTGTCAAAAATACCTGTATTTGAAAAAATAATTCAGAATCCAGGCATGGTGGATTCTGGCACCTGGGAGATGGAAGGGGATGATTTAGAGGTCAGGGTCATGCTTGACTACATAGCAAGTTCAAGGATAACCTTGAATACATGAAATTCTCTTTCAAAAAACCAAGAACAGGGACTGAAGAGATGCGTCAGTGGTTGAGAGCACTCACTACTCTTACAGAGGATGAGAGTTTCATTCCCAGAACTTATCTATGTCAGGCAGCTCACAACCACCTGCACCTCCAGCTCCAGGTGATATGATGCCCTGGCCTGGCCTCTGTGGGTACCCACATGCACATGCACATACACACAGACATAATCACATGTATATGAGTGTGCACACACACATAAAATTTTCAAATAAATAAATAATCAGAAGGAGAAAAGACAACCCACAGTCTCCAATAAGCCATCATGAGTTTCCAACCAGAAGGTAAGAGAGAAATCCTACCCTCTGAGAGGATGAAGAGTCTGGCCCACAGAAAACATGCATGTACTCATACTTGCATCATGTGAAACAGACACACACTATCATAGCTTCAGAACACTCAAGTAATTTTTACCCAACTCCCACATATGCAAAACCTATGGCCAAAACAACGACCCAAATCAAAGGTCAGTGTAGTGTAGTAGTTTAAGGCCATCTCTTTTGAGGCCAGACTGCCTGAACTCAAATCCAGCACACCCATTTACAAAGAACATCATTGCGCCATCATTCCGGCCTTCGGTGTCTTCATGTGTCAAATGAGGCTAATACGGATATTTACTTCACTAAGTATTAACTACTTCATTACCATTTAATCTATATCTGGTATCAGAAACAACAGCTTTGTCCAGAACACCAACCAGTAATGTTCAGCAACCAGTTCCATGTAGTCAGAATAATTACTTGAGTTCAGAATGACAAATGTTAAGAATTTGAATTAAGACAACTTCTGAGTTAAGAATGGGTTTCTATTCAGCAGAACATTAATGGATTTTGTTGGGTACAGACCCTGAATACTCACAGTCTGTACAGAGTGCATACAGTAACTCATTAACCAGACTCTAATTCAACAGAGCACCAGCTGCCCGTGGTACTAGCCAGTGAAGCGTGAGTAAAAAACAGAAAATGCTACATACTTCATACTATCTGATAATGCAATGGTAAACGCATCACTCAGGAGTCATAACATGGGCTATTTAAAATACTCACATTAGGGCTGGTGAGATGGGTCAGTAGGCCAAGGCACTTACCATCAAGCCTGAGAACCCGAGTTTGATCCCCAGAACCACAAAGTGGAAGGAAAAAACTGACTCCCCTGAGCTGCGTACATACCCTATGGCATGTGTGTGTGCATGCAATTGCACTAATGGGACACATTTGTGGGGGTACAATGAGATCTTGCCATACATGTATATATCATATAATAATTAAAGCACGGCATTTAGCAAATCCATCTCCCCACAGCTTTATCATTTCTTGGTAATGAGAATATTTTTTAATACTGCCTTCAAGCCTTTTTAAAATATTTAATATGATATTGTTAATCACTGTTACCCTACGGTGTAATCAATCACCAGATCTTCTCCTATGGAACTCTAACTCTATGCCATTGGCCAGTCTCCCCACATGTCCTCTCTTCCCTCTCCACCCCCCACCCCATTGCCCTCCTTAGCCCCTGGAACCACTATTCTCTGACTCACTTCCATCAGGTCTGCCTCTTTTGATTTCACACTTGATTAAGGTCTTTGCCTGCCTTCTGATGGACCATAATTATTTATCATCAACAACTTTTTACACTTCTTTTACAGTATTTCCCTTTTTAAAAAAATGACTGACTTCTCTTTTAAACTACTCATTGTAAGTTTTCACTATTAGGACTGAGATAAGCTACAGTTGAGTGTTGTTCACACCTGCTGTATTTTAGAAGCCTTAACTAGTCTGTCTCCTCTCATTATCTTCAACTGGTAAATTATTAAATTCCAGAAATGGCCAGGTTTTCAGGGACTAAGTAAAATCATCTGAATTCAAATATTTTTCACATATGTGCTATGGACCATGTAAACTGCAGAATATGTTAATTTAAAAGGTAATTGTTTTTCCCAATTCTAGGACTATATTTATATATTTTATAAGCAAGCAAAATCTCGTTTTCTAGTTGCAGATTGCTCTACTTCACATATACATATATATACCTTTATCACCACAGTTTAAGAATTCAACTTTTTGCTATGGTTCCTGTAAATTATCCTGTCCTATTCATTGATGTGTTAATGTTTTGTTTAATAGATGATCCAAACTAAAAGAGGGAAATAATATATTTAGTTACACAGATAGGAAAAGCAAATATTATCAATTCCATTTGCTAGTTAAGAAACTAAGGCACTGAGGTTAAGATATAGCCAGGGAGCAGAGGAGTCAAGGAACGGAGCCTAGACAGTCCCACCCCAACTTCTATTCTTAACCAACACTGTACTAGGCAAACAAACATAAAATTACAATTCATGACAATAGCTATAAAGAAGAAAATTGGGTGAACAGGATAAAGATGAAACACTTTCCCTTAGGTACCTCCTGGGTTACTGGGCAGAGAATCTACTCAAGAAAAGGTAGCCAGGGATGGCCTGTGTGTCCTGCAAGATAGACCAGAGAAGTTGTGAAAAGAACAAGATCAAGAACGTTTCCAAACAGAGGGGTGAGTGCAGAGGGTGTGAGACCACTGTGATTATAGCCAAAGGGCTATAATCAGGCTGGAGAGGCAGGTCAACCCTGGATCTTACACTGGCCTCAAAAGCCTTGTTAAGGAGGAGGCTATCTCAGGTCTATCCTTAGTGTCTGGCAGTGACATACAATAGGCACTCAGTCAAAGCTTAATGAATCCTAAAATTGGATTGCATTTAAATCTGTTAAGAGATTGAGTCATTTTGCATGGGGCAGGCATTAGGCAAGATGTACAGGGCTATTTAGGACCAGACAACCAGTTGGCTCCCATCGGTGTCCACATCTACACAGAGTCACTCTCTTCTCCTGGGAGCCAGGATCAACACAGACAGCCAGTTACATACTCCACATCTGGTTTACTTCCAGCTCAAAACAGGATTTTTCCATTGCCTCTGGTCACTAGAACCCTGTAGTCCCAGAAGGTTTCAACAAATCAGGCATGCTAATTGGATCAAGTCAGAAATCAAGGTTTCGTTTAGATCAAGCACTCTTCTCTGTGACAGCCTGTCTGCCTGGCTGTACTCATGGTGCACTTAGACTTAGGCCAAGTACTTCTGGGATGAAATTTCCTTGTTTAGACCAAGCTGCTCCAGTGCCCAGCTGAATTTCCGCCCCCATCCATGCCTGGATTGCCACACTAAGCACTCCTGGGCCTGTTGGATGTGATTCATGGTATGCACCACTCCCAGGTTCACACAAAACAACAGCAAATGCACCTGGCTGTCTGAGCGTTATTTCTCAGCCCACAATGACCTGAAGTCAGCCAGTGACCAAGTCTTATTACTCATCCTTGACCCTGAACACACAGGGCCCTCTCGATCCTGGGGCTTCAAACATCATTTTGCAACCCTCTTATCAACCTTTTCTTGTTTGTTCTCTGCCACCCGTAACCCTCACCTCCGCCCAGATCTGGGCAAACAAGTCATTTAAGGACCTCAGAATTTGGTATACTGAGACCCCACCCAGAAGGGTCTAAGTCCTTCTGTTTACCACTCCACTGAACACCTCCTGTTACCATCTCACAGCTATGAGCCGGTGGTGACTGTGGAGTTACCAAAGGGCTCCACGAGAGTAACTCAACACCCTTCGTTTGTAACCTACTCTTCCCTGTACGGCAACAGAGGGAGTCAAGAGTTTAAAGGCGGTTCGTTGTCTTGATTTATGGGACTTGTCTCTGAATTAGACTGTTAACTGCTGTCGCACTTAAATAGTAAAACCAAACTTAAATAAACGATCTCCAAGCACATGGAAGATCTTCACACACACCCTTCCCTGTACCCAGAGGAGTTGTTGAGAGACTCAAGGAGAGCCCAAGCCTACTGGAGGTGCCAGGGAAGATGCAGGGCGATGTGAGGCCAGCTCTGCACTGTGGAGAACTTCCCCATCACAGGGTATTTGGAAGTGGGCCAGTGTCAGGAAAGCAAGTCCTTCTAGAACATTCTGACACCGTCAATGCATTGAAATGCATGCTGGTACCATTATAGTTTTCTGTTTTTCAGCAACTTGGCTACACAGACTCCCTTTCGGCCCCTGCCCTTCCCCCATTTGACTCCTATTTTACTCACAGGGCTAAGCTGTTGAAAGATTTGTGGAGCAATATCTATATGTTATTTTAGACCAGGAAGGCAGGTAAAAGCGTTTATTGAGCCTTTATTGTTCTCAGGAATGAGGTAAATTGGGCTTCAACAGACTTCAACACCAAAAATAAAACTTTTTTCAGAACATCTTTCAAAATGCAATTCTGACATTAAGAGAATTTATTGCTTTGATTAGCAAGCTTAGTTCTGTTGACTCTGCCACGCTCTTCGCCTCTACCAGGACAGGGCCAACAGAGCACCATTCTTTACTGATCTCCGTAACTGATGTCAGAGAGTCACATTTCATCGCTGGGTACTTAAATTTTTTAAAAAGCAACGCCTTGGTTTCTTTGTACTTAAAGAATGGCTATTCGCTCTTTACTGCAGTGAAGAAACATTCTGGGTCCCCTAAAAACCCTTAATGACTTAATAGCGTTAAAAACACACCCTACTGACTCCCTAATTACATTGAGCTACTGTAGTAGCGAAATTAGCTAAATTGCAACTCTGACAGGAGCGACTTGGACCACAAGGCGGGTGGGTTTCAAGCATCTGGCCAGTTTCCCCAGTAATTTATGATGGATGGAAGTTTATTAACACAAAACAGCTGAATGGGAAGGGAGCTGCCGTTCATATTTATTTTGTGTCCTAGATGGAGACCAGCATCTGGCCCCTTCCTGGCATGATTACATAAGGATCTATTTTCCCCCATGGTAAACCTCAGATTTTCACGTGAAATTCATTTGGCTTCCTTTAACGATTTACCTACACAAAGCTTTAACCTGCTACTAAGCCCCATGCTGATACAATTAGTAATTGATTCTCAGTCTCCTTCCTAAAAAAAAGATGAGAAGACAGTTATTAATTCTGAGTTCCCTCCCTGGTGTGTTTCCGTAATGACAGAAACACAGAAATGGAAATAATTAAGTCATTAAAAGTATATTTAAAAGAAAAATACCGAGCTGTTGAGTATCAAAATCTAATAATTAGACATAAAAATGTTTTAACAGCAAATAAGATCATGTATTGGAAAGTATACCATAAGCTGTTCAGAGTGTCTTTCTCTTGTAGTGGGTGTTGAACTTTGAACCTTCCACTTGCTAGGTAAGAAGTCTACCATGAGGTTGATCCCCAGCTCCCACTCTCTTCTCTCTTTTTCTTTTAATAGACAAAGACAGATTAAGTTACCTAGGTTGGCCTTATACTCACTCTGTAGCCCAGACTGGTTCTGGAAGTTGTGATCCATCTACCTCAGCCTCCTGAGTAGCTGGGATTACAGACCAGCACCTTCAGGCCTGGCCAGGAAAATCATAAATTTAGCAAACATGGAGAATGAGTCAAGGAAATTGTAAGGCACAGGTTTACCTAGTGGTTGGGATTTTTTTTTTAAGTATTCAAATATAAGTTTAGTGGTACTGGAAGAGGATTTTGTTTTGTTTTTTTTTCCTCTAAAACTTGTCAGAGGGAAAGCAATTCTCATTACTTAACCACCCTAAAGCTAGATCTCTCATGCCTTAGCATTTCCTTTAAAATATGCCTCAACAGTCACCCACATAAACAGGTGTACTCGTGATCACGCCATCCATCAAATGGAAAGAACGGACTAGACAAGTTGGTATCTCTCACAGGAAAACTTGAGCCACCAGGTGAAGCCCAGATGTTTCCATTACCTTCGGGTGAGTGAACTCCTGTAAGTAACTGCTCTCGATGGGAACAGGAGGAACAAGTCCACACTGGTTGAGCCTCTTGCCTTCCACGTGAGAAATGGTCCAACCACCCCCACGCTTGCCAGCTCATCCACAGAACATGAAACCTGGGTCTTTGTCTGTGAAATAGAAAAGGTTATTAAAGCAATGAATTCTGCAGATAATCCAAGCTTTGAAAAAAATCCCGTTTGCCCCAATTCTTTGGATCTCACGAGAAAGTTTAAATTCAATTGTAGAACCATTATTTCAATATTTTACTCCCTTTGTGTCCTAAACAGCAAGCAGCACACAGGTCTCGGCTGTGCCTGGGCCTCTCTTATCTTGAATTTATTTTCTTAAGTACTTCAACAAGAGTAGCAAGTGTGAACATCTGTCTCAACATGCAGTCACAGGCTTGATTTCACTAGGAAACATTTGCCTTCCAAACGCTAATGGGTTGAATTCGCTTTTATTTATTTTCTGTCGGCCGTCACATTGCACCACAAGGAGACAGAACATTTGCCGAGCTAAGGGACATGAAGGGACCAGTTAGCTTATTTTGATTATGTGGCTGCTAGTGATGCAATCCAGAACAGCTCCAGGCAAAGGACTCTGAGGTAGGAGACGCTGTCCAGAGTGAAGGATGGCTCTGGTCCACAGCTCCAGGGAGGGAGGAAGCCGCTCACCTCCCTCAGAAGTCTTTTGTAGGATGGTGGGGAATAATTCCTATATTTTCTCCAGAGGAAGCCCATCAACTATGTGTCTGAGTGGTGTGCTTTTACAAAATCCACATCCACGGCTCTAGGCTGAAATTGTCACTTCATATAGCAATACCAGTGACTTTTGTAAATAAAGAGAAGATTAAGAAGCAATGAACAGACTCTTCCTTCCCCTCATTGTTAGGTCTTGATCACAGCTGACCATGCACTGGTAGGATGGTAGGCCCTGAAGGGAACAGTGCCTACACTTGGATTTAAGGAATCACCTGGAAGACTTGTGAAAAGCCAGATTCTCAAGTTGGGTGTGGTGGGCACACCTGTAATCCCACCATTAGGGAGGGGGAGACAAGAATCAGGGGTTTGAGACCAGCCTCCAACACATAGCAAGGTGGAGACCAACCTGGGCTACAAAAATAAAACAAAAGATAGACTCTCAAGATTCAGAGATCAAGACCAACTTGTGACTTTTGTAAATAAAGAGAAGATTAAGAAGCAATGAACAGACTCTTCCTTCCCCTCGTTGTTAGGTCTTGATCACAGCTGACCATGCACTGGTAGGATGGTAGGCTCTGAAGGGAACAGTGCCTACACTTGGATTTAAGGAATCACCTGGAAGACTTGTGAAAAGCCAGATTCTCAAGTTGGGTGTGGTGGGCACACCTGTAATCCCACCATTAGGGAGGGGGAGACAAGAATCAGGGGTTTGAGATCAGCCTCCAACACATAGCAAGGTGAAGACCAACCTGGGCTACAAAAATAAAACAAAAGACAGGCTCTCAAGATTCAGAGATCAAGACCAACTTGCAGGGACTCTAGGTAGTTTCCACACACGGAACTGCCAGACCACACATCGATGTATATGAGGCTTCGGAGATGAAAGATGAACGCACTTGTATTTGTTTATATCTGTCTTTATTCTCTGGATGGTAAGACTAGGGGGTCAATGAATTCTTTTCTATAAAGAGCGAGACAGTAAATATAATATATTAGGCTTTTTGGGTCGAGACCATATATTCCGCCATTGTAGTGTGGACCCCACTAGATAAGTACACAAACTATGAACATGTGGGTGTCCACAGCTAGTTCAAGACAGGTGGGGGCTGAGTCTTGCCAAGGGCCATAGGCTGCAACTCCTATCCTCGAGCCTAGTCTTCTTCGCCTGGAGCCCCATCCTCTGCACAGTGCTTTCCAGATAGTACCTGATTGAGTAACGGTGAGTGCTGACTGTTCTTGCCTTGGGGATATATGTTCTGGGTACAGAAGAGGTGGGAAAAAATAGCAGATCAGCATGGTATAAGAGCTTCATTTTCTGTCTCCTTGGGGGTCATCAGGGCAGAAGGAATGTCACAGGTCAAAGTGCTAGGCAGAGAAAATAAAAATATAGAATACCCATTTAACTTGGAATTTCAGATAGTCAGTGGATAAGATATTGGGGTTATATACTAGAAAAGTACTTCTTGGGTGCTGGGGAAATGGTTCTGTGGGGTAAAGGGTTTGCTGTATAAGCATGAGGACCTGAGTTCAGATCCCAGCCCCCACTTAGAAAACTGGTCACAGTGGAGTATTTGTAATCCTGGCACTGGGAGGCAGAAACAGAGGATCCCTGGGGCTTGACTAGATCTTCCTCATTAAGAAGCAGCTCTCACAAACATTCATGTCCACACATACACTTCACTACACTACACATATGCATGTATACACACGTACATGACTACTCACACACTCGTGTGCACACATGCATACTATGCTACACACACATTCACATGCACACACATATACATACTAATTCATTTCTTTTGTAGGGCTTTGTAATAGAAGCTATTCAGCAAGAGGTTGGAAATGTGTTTCCAAAACTTAGAAGAGAGAGACAGTCAGAAGAGACATTGCCTGAAAAGTAGCTCAAGAAGTCATGCAAGTGGAAAGCGAGTATAGAGAGGACAGACAGGGCCATGCGAGGAACTGGGGAAAACCCCGGAATTTATGAGGTGACCAGAGAGGGGAGGAGAGGAAATATACCAAGACAGACAAGGCAGGGTGGCTTTAAAAACAGAAGACAATGTTGTCCTAGAATTTAACCAAAGAGAAAGCATTCGGATAAAGAGAGACACAAGACTGAAGAAGGGCACTGAACTTGACAGTCTAGAGCTCACTGGTGACTGCCATCCAGTTCATGTCTATGTAAGGGTGAAGGTGGAAGACCCTGAGCTGTGTGGCCCCAGCCCTGTCCTGTTCAATACATTTGATTAGTTGACAAGAGAGGATGTTGCTTCACTTAGTCGATGGAGACTTCCGGAGCACATCTCTTTACTAGGCATGTCCTAGTCCTAGCCAATAGCTCAGCTAAGTCGGGGAGGAGATAAAGTTATAAAGGGCTGAGGTTAATTCTGAGCAGGGAGCTAGGGCCTTAGAAGCTTTGACAGATGGAGCTAGACTATTGGAAAGTCAAAGTGATCGTTCTTGTGACCCAGTGAATTAGCCAATGATAGTAAGTGCTGATTCTCAGTACTTCCAGACAACTGCAGTCTGCACTTGAAGGAAATCTGAATAAGTAATTCTTTTTAATGACAAGTAGTTTAATAATGCTCAAGCAGTAAAATAATTCATACTTTGCTAACATTGCTGCCTCACAGAGCTCCCTTAAGAAATGCTTTATGGGAAATGTAATCTGATTTGTAACTAATATATCAATCGGCTAGTAATAAATTTTGCTTGCATGATACGGAAGCATTTGGGTTCGTTTTAGATTAAATGGTCTCTGCAACATTATTTAGTTTGCAGAATTCATTGGTTTTCTTTTGAGTCAAGCCTCAGAAAGCTGACATGGGTTCAAATCCTCACCCCGCTGATAAGCAGAGATATGACTCAAGGGGGATTCTTCCATTTCTAAGTCTCACTTCTTTACACAGCAAATTGACAGAACAGTATCTGCTCCAAAGAATTAGTAAAATTAAATTAAACAATATGGCCCCTGGTGAGTAGCCACTGCCTAATATTGTCACCAAAGACAAGGGGTCTCAGTCTAGTGCCTGGGTGTTGGTGAAGTTTGCAAGAAATTCCAAAGACAGTACAAGGGTCTGGGGCAGTAAAAGAAGAGTCAGATGGGCAACAGAGGGAGTTTCCTTTACTCAAAGACCTGGCAGGGGCATGGCAGCTGGACAGACCTTGAGTCAGATAGTGGAGCTCTGGCTGTTCCAGCTGAATCAGCTGTCTTCCTCAACCCTGGGAAGTCACTGGACCTCAGATGCACCATGGAGAGCTTAAGTGTACCATGTCTTGCTAGGTGTCATAATCAAGGTCACAGCTGGCCTCCTCGTGAAAACATGCCAAGCACTGTCTAAGAAAGGGAGGTCAAACCTGCCTCTTACTGCAGTCAAAGCTCCACCGGGTAGATCTGAGAAGGACACATTATCCATGTTCCCTCCAGAGATGCATAGCATCTGGTCAGCCACATTCCTGTGAGTCATGATCTAGCCTTGGATCCTAAATCAAAACTGTAATCACAAGAGAACTGATACCCATGACCATTGCAGGGCCAAGCTAACCCACAAAAGACACAATGTATCCTGTCCCGATTAAAGACATGGAAAGGTGACAGAAAAATATAGTATTCTCTTTGTTATTTTAACGGAAGGAAGCTAAGATCCTATTGGGAAGGATCTTGAGCATTCTTGTATCATTTTTATTTTTCTGCTCGTCCTAAACACATCTAAAATGTGCAAGAGCTGGTCCTAGGCAGAGGGAGAGAGACAGAGAGAAAGGAGGAAGAGAAGGAGAAATTCCCACCTACTTGCAAGATGGAGCAAATGCATGAGAACATTTAAGAGTTTAGCAAAGACACACAGATCATAGACAGATACAAAGCTGGCATTCAGAAAAATAGGCCCTTATTCAACCACTAGGCAGTGCTGGACATGTGTGGTCACCTCGGCTATGACAGTTCCGACTTAGTTCTAGATGCCTCAGAACAGAAAAACAAAGCCAAGCTGCCCTGCTCTGAAGCGCCCCACATTCAGGGTGTGGAGGATGGAGGACTTCTAAGAAGAAACAGGAAACAGAACCTGGAATGACCATTAACTTGTTTTTGCTCACAATTGTTACTTTGTTGTTTTATTATGAAGGGCTTTACTTAGGGACAGAGGCATGGGTTTAAACAAGCAAAGGAGCCACCTTCTCAGTGCAGTAGCCCGATATCAGTCTCTCAACCCAAACAAAGGAATTATACATTTGTTTAGGAATCTGATGCGGAAAGCAAGTCACTGTTGTGGCTGCAGGAAGACCTGGGCATTCCCCACTCACCAGACAAATGAAGAAAAGAAGGACTCGGTAGATGAGATGCATAGAGTTCTGGCACCTTGTGTGCTCAGGTACCCAGGTAGAACCAGGCACATGAAGAGGCAGAGCTGCTTCTCAGTCAGCCTCTGAGAGTCCAACACACAGCTAGGAAACAGGAGACCAGATGTCCCTTTTGACAAGCGGGTCACATCCGTCCTCATAAACTGGATAGCATATGAGAGGAGAATCTTCATAGGGGGTGATAGAGTCATGCCACAGATCCCATGTCGTGACAGATGGCAAGAGAGGCAGGAGAATGGGCAGTGGATGGCGTCTGAGGAGAGTCTCTCCTATGTCCTCTGAGGGCAAGGAGAATACCAGGGTCAACAATGCCCTGGATGAGACAAATGTGTGATATGAGAAATATGAAGCAGGACTCACAGAGGACTTGTCTTGGGAGATCTTGTGGTTTGACAATTTAAAACAAATTCTTTCTCCCACTCAGAGAATTGGGGCCTGAGCAAAAACAACATAAACATCAAAAACCAATGTGTAAACATTAATTAACAAAAGGGCTATGCCCAGCTTGTGTGTTCCCAGCATGTCAGTCAGTGAGACCAGAGGAGAGTTCCTCCATACTCTTGCCAAACCAAGGTCTCCGCTTGGATATCCCCAAGCTCAGCCAGCAATGTGGACTGAACTGTGGACAGCTCTCTTCTCTACTCCAAGGTGCGGCCTTTAGAAGGGCCAAAGTCGAAGGTTCAAGTGATGAAGCCAGAAATGGCCTGAAAAAGTTGCCCTGGCCATAAGTTGGAGACCTTGGATTGACACCGCAGTGAAGAGTTTCTAAGGGTGTTTATGTGGGACAGGAATGGCCAATGGGAGACACCAAGGAAGAGTGAAGGGTAACTCACCCCCATCTAGCTGCATACTAAAGCACATGGGACACCTGCTACAAGTGGAAATCCTTGGGGCCAGAGAATTGACTCAGTGGTTAAGGGCCCTGGCTGCTCTTGCAGAGGACCCGGGTTCAATTCCCAGCACCCACATGGCAGTTAACAACCATCTGTAACTCTAGTTCCAGGGGACCTGACACCTTCTGACCTCCTCAGGCACTGAATGACACAGGTACACTTATACACATGCAGGCAATACACTCATACACACAAAATAAAAACATATTTAAAAAAATAAAAGCAATAAATATTTTAAAAGTGGAAATCATCCCCTTGCAGCTATCAGAGCTCCTTCCTTGTGGGTGGGACTTTATACCCTCCTCCCCCTTCATGCTGAGATTTTGTCTGACTTAAGCCGACCTTGTGCATGCTGTCACAATTGCTATGAGTTCACATGTGCAACTGCCCTGCTGTCTGGAAAATTCTGCTTCCCTCTAGTCGTCCAGTACCTCTAGCTTTTACAATCTTTCCGCCCCCTCTTAAGGATCCAGAGTCAGTTTTGGTCAAGGGTGTGACCCCTGGGAGGTCAACTATACTCCAGGGCAGCTTGAACACTCAAGAGTATTTGGGCAACACAAACTGGACTTTTTAATAAAAAAGCACATAAAGGTGGGAGGGTAGGGGTGGGGATGGATCTGGAAGGAACTGGGGGAGGGGAGAATATGATCAAAATATAGTGTATGAAACTCTCAAACAATAATTTAAAATGAGGAAAGAAAAAAAAAAGTTCAAATCCCAGCTTGCTTGCAGTGGGGAGAAGGCTTATCATGCAAAGTTGATGTGGGACCCACAGAATCCCGTAAGTGCTGTGGGTTGCTTTCTGCTTGGAATGGGAAGGACTGTGATGGAGAGAGATGGGTGGCTTGAGGGTCAGACAGGAGCCCTCATTTGCTTTGGGGGCCTACATCCCTCCAGTGGGAGACCCATTCACCTGCTCCTCCTTGATGCCCTGTGATTCAAAACTGTAACTGACAGAGGAGTGCTGTGGTACTAGAAATACTTTACTTTTTTGTACTAAGTCTTCCAAATCTAGTGCATATTGTGTACCCATTGCACATTTTAACTTGTACTAACCACATTTTGAGTTTTCCCCCCAGGCTGCCTGGGACAGCCCCCAGCCCATCCCTGTGTGCACTGGAGAGTCCTGTCTTCTTAAACAAAACCCAGTCAGATTTCCTCCAGCCATGAGGCAGCTCCCGACTTCTTCAGTTGAACTCCACATGGTTCTCACTAGGCCCAAGATGGAAAATTAAGCATCAGAACTGCTCCTGAAAGAGGAAGTACCTGCTTTCTAGAGACACACCCAGAATTTCTGGGGAGTGGTGGTATTGGCCATCGCACACACGTTCAGGATCCCCAAGATTTAAGGGGCAGTTTGCTGAAAGTTAAATGCATATATCATGCACTTTCAATTTATGTGGGGATGACATTCTAGCTCTGATGAGGTTTGCTGAGCTCCTATATGGAAGAATCTAGAAATTTCAAAGTCAATAGAGTTCTATGGCCTTGAATGAGTTTTCTGATTTCTCACGTGTGTGTGTCTCAACAAAAGCAATATTAGTCCCCCATTCCTAGGGTGGTCCTCAGAATGAGAGGAGGGAAACAAGCAAGTGCAGAGATTGGCTTTCCTGTCCTTCATGATGCTGGACAGGGTTGGTTGGTTTGGGGTATGGAAAGGGAAAGAAGGGGTCCAGGTCCAAGGCCTTTCAGCCTACCCACCCCACCCCACCACCATCAATTTCTAAAATCACTTTTGAGCCTGTGACACTCTCTCTAGGACTGCCATTAAAAGGTACAAGAATGGGCCTTTCAGCCTACCCACCCCACCCCACCACCATCAATTTCTAAAATCACCTTTGAGCCTGTGACACTCTCTCTAGGACTGCCATTAAAAGGTACAAGAACAAACCAGCAATGCACCTCAGGGTAAAGGTGCTGGCCGCGCAAGTCCTGCAGTCGAAGTTCGATTCCCCATGTAAAGGTAGAAAGAGAGAACTGACTCCACAAAGTTGTCCTATGACCCCCACATGTGCACCATAGCATACCTACTACCCCCACACACCATGCACACACACAGTAATAATAAATAAATCTTTTGAAATAAGAAGTGGAAGAAGGCTGTGTGTGGTGGCTCACGCCTATAATCCCATGCAGAGGCTAAAGAATGAGTACTCCTACAACTTCAAGGTCAGCCTGGACTAAATTTTGAGTTCCAAGCCAACCTGGGCCTCAATATAGGATCCTATCTCAAAAAAAGAGTCCCAAGCACTGGCATGAAGGCCTTTCTGCACTTTTCTCCTGTGAATCCAGGGGGCTCAGTAGCAGGTAGGGCCTCAGACCCAGAGGAGTGATTGCTGGTTACACACTCATGCATTCACTAACAGCAGTCAGATCCTAGAATGTTGGACACGCTGACTCTAGAGGATGGTGAGGGTCAGGGGAATGGCTCAGTTGGTAGAGTGCTTAATTCACAGGCATGAGAACCTGGGTTTGATCCCCAGAATTCATGTAAAAATAGCAGCCAGGCATGGTAGTGCATCCGTTTATGATCCCAGTGCTGGGGAGGCAGACACAAGCAGACCCCAAGCTAGTGTCTTGAAGATCTAAGGGGGTGGAGGGGAGAGCTGCACCTGTAAAATGACAGCCAAGGTTGTCCTCTGGCCTCACACACTCATATATATAAACATACCAAAAGAAAATGACTTTGAGTGACTCCACATCCCTGCAGACATAGCCAAGGGAAAAAATCCACTCACGTCTCTGCAGAGTTCCAAACGGTGGAGAGGTTATGGTGACTTTGGACAATAGCCTAATCTGTTTGTCAAAGTGTTTCTCTTCCAAGAAAGGTAAAGGCTTAAAGGATAATTCCTCACTCAAAACACACTTCTTTTAACCACTAAGAAGAAAGTTAACCTGGGGCAAATTTTATGAAACATTTGACAAAGACAGGAAGAAAATCAGCCCAGGCCTGTAGCATCTTGCCTGCTGCGACATGCCGGCGACACAGAGGAGGGTGCGCGGCAGCTGCAGTCAGGAGAGTGGGGTATCTGTGGGCTCCTTCCACACCTCTCCTGCAGGGGAGAAGCTTGCTTTGTGTTTGTTATTCCAATGCACTTTATGTTCAGTGCCAAGAAGCAGGGTGCCAAACGAGAGAGCATTCTGCTGGCTGAAACGCGGAGTCTCCTCCCTGCTCTCTGCCGGAATGGGAACCTCACACCTGCATGGAAACCAAAGTTCTCTGAGTCTGTGTGTATGCAAAGTGTTGCAGTGGGTTCTGGCCTGTGCTTTGGAAGTGTCCTCCAATATCCCTGACCCCCCCTTCCCCTGCAACACACATACTCACTAAATACCACTAGCACTCTTGTGACAATCCAAAATGTCTCCAGATACTGCCAAGTGTCCCACGAGGAACAAGACAAGCCCTGGTTGAGACCCTTTGGTCTAGGAAAGGCTGGACAGCCGTCGAGCACTATCAGCTATCTGAACCACAAAACTTGCTATCTGAAGCATGGCTCTCCTCCAACCCCTCCTCTTCAGTTCCAGCTGAAGGACAGTTCAATTTCATAAAGCAAGGGAGAGCGTAAAAAGCAGGCTGGCGGTTTCTGAGTCAGGTCTGGCTTCAAAGATCACGAAACCTCTCATTTGTGCTGCACAAAGCAGCAATTTCTCACAAGGATACGTTCTTTTGACTCTCTTTTAAAAGTCAAGTACAGCTTGGTAACCACAGAGTACATAAAATACAGGCTTTCGGCAAGATGCAATTATTCAAAACCCAAAGACTAAAACAAAACAAAAAAAATTAAAATAAGCATGCCCCATCATGTCAGTTACGACACATAAGGCAACTGGATTTCTTCACTTACAACGGAATGGCCTAAGTTTGTTTTTCCTCCCTGACTTTGATTATTTCTTAGAGATAGAACTCAAGCTGTCTAAAACTGTTGACATTTGGGTTGCTGACCTTTCCACAGAATAACAAGAAGGTCCAAGTTGGGTATGTAGGTTTTCACTTAAAATGTTCTACAGCCATTATGTCCATAATTAGACCCTGTGTTGGAATGTACCAGAATCTGCCTCCCAGATCACTTACAGGGTCTGGAGAAGCCACAGAAAAACTGAACACTTCAGCAATGGTAAGCTGTTTCTGGGCTGGCACAGGAAAACTCAGCTCATGGAATACAGATCAGCAACCCTACACTCTAATTTCTACCCTTCACATGTGTGAGCGTCAAGTCAAAACCGAGGTTTGTTTGCCAGAAGGAAGCCAAACCTTCAATTCTATGGCTAATGCCACCTAGGGATATAATTATAGCAGCTAATATCATCTTTCTACTAAAAAGGGGGAAAACGGATCCTCGTGGCCAACATTCGTATAAATTAACCATTTGAGGTCAAGATCCAGTGCCTGAGATATCCATATTCAGGAGATGAAAAGTTCAGCATCTGGCTGTAGCTTACAATGCTTATAGAGTATCTTCTCCAACTTACCAGATGCTCATTTCAGGAATGTTCTCAAAATACTGCCTCTGTGTTATGAAAAGGTTTTGCTTAAAATAAACCACAGTATTATCACTACTACATACACAGCAGATTCAGGGAGTGACCAAGTATTTGGTGAACTATTGCTTCTCCTCATGGGAACTCAAGGAATCAACATTAAGCTATTCAACTGAAGGCAAGCACAGAAACTGTTTTTGTTAGAAGGTTGAATGGGATATTTATTGAGAAAGTTTTAGGAGTGCCATAGTTGGTTTGCAATTCAAAAGCTAATTCTGAAAGAGTGCATCGGGCATTTAGTGTACCAGAAAGATCCGTGAATGACTCATGTCTAAACTCACACCATAATGTCCTCCTATGACTTTACCATTAGACAAAGATGCTTAAAATCTGAAGAGAGAAGGGACAGCACGATGGCTTGCTGGGTAAAGGCATACCATAATGTCCTCCTATGACTTTACCATTAGACAAAGATGCTTAAAATCTGAAGAGAGAAGGGACAGCACGATGGCTTGCTGGGTAAAGGCACTTGCCACCAAGCCTGATGACCTGAGCTCAGTTCAGTCCCTGGGATGCATTTGGTGCAAGGGAGAACAAACTCCCTCAAGTTGTCCTCTGACCTCCACGTGTATGCTGTGCTATGAATTGTAACACCCCCCCACACACAAACACAAATGTAACGGGGAAAAAAAAAGAGAGAGAAAGCAGCTTACTATGGGAAGAAGCCCCTGTCAAATCTTCAAACCTTCTAGAGACAAAGGAATTTCTCCACCAGCTTATTTTCTAAACTCCCAACTTGGTAAGAAAAAGAAACTTCCCTTTTCCCAAGCTGACACTGACATGCTAAGTGTGGCCTCAATCCATCTCCATGTATTAGCAACAAAAGGCACATGCGGGACTAGAAAGATGGCTCGGTGGTTAAGAGCATTTATTGCTCTTGCAGAGGACCTGGGTTTGCATCCCAGAACCCACATGTTGGCTAACAACCACCTACCTGTAACCCCAGTTCCAGAGGATCCAATACCCTCTTCTGGCCTCCATAGGTACAGTACACATGTGACACACACATAAAATAAATATTTTAAAAAGCATGAGGAAAATTTCTTAAATATGAAACACAGAGTTCTCATATTACTCAGTAATTCCATCCTTACAATCTATCCAAGGAAAATGAAAGCAATTACCTACCCAAGCTTCATTCATGCATATTCATAGAAACAATGTTCACCAAAACTGAAAAACTTGATGCACCCCAAATGTCAACTAATGAGTGGGTTAAAAAAAATGGGGGGGCGGGACATGTGCACACAATGGAACATTACTTAGCTATAAAAAAGGAACAAGATCTGATACATACTACAACACGGATGAAGTAAAAAGAAAACCAATGTCCTTAAAATGATTTGCTTTAACCAAACTATTGTATTGTAACTATTATACACATAGCAAATTCAAGGCGAGATAAACATCTGGTGGACTACTGATTCTCCACACAGGAACTCAAGGAATCAACATTAGAGTATTTGACTGCAGGCTGGGAAGTTGTTCTCATTAGAAGGTTCAACAGAACAAGTAGAGGAATCCAGACACCAAAGGCCACAAAGCGCACAGATGTCCACGAGAATAGGTTGGAGTGTGAATAATTTTTCTAGGGGACTACTAGGGATTATTAGGGAAAGGGAAAGAGAAGCTGGAAAACGGGGAAAGAGGGAGGGAAAGGGTAGCGGGTAGATAGAATCACTGCATGATAGATACATGCATGAAAATATAGCCAAACCCACTCGCTGCACAATCAGGATGTGTTACCTCTCATAAATTAAAAATCCACAGTCAAAAAGAATAGCAGTCTTTTTTGCCCAAAGTACAACTTTTTCCTCCCTTCTCATACTTAAATTTAGTGCCAAGCTTACCAGTGAAATTTTTAATAATTCTTTGAAGAAATTGATACACTATATTTTCATCCTATCTCCCCAGCTTCTCCTCCTACTTCCCCCAGATTCATCCTCACTCCCTCTCCCCCAACTTTATATCCTTTTTTTCAAATAACCCATCAACTCTATTTCCTAACACTTGTTTTTAAATTTACTAATATATAACTAATATACTTTGTGCCCTGGTGAAAACTAGAAGCATATTTACCAGAATTCACCCAACAAAAGAAATAAGTACGCTACATGACTGTCCAAGAGGAAACTGCAACAAAATTACTTATAAACAGGCATTTTGATAAAAAGACAGGTACTCTACTAACTTCTGTCTTCTGAAATTTGTTCCAGATTCTACCAAGTGCTCCTTAACAGTCTCACCTTGAGACTCCTCTTCTGTTGGGAAGTAATGTAACTTTAAGCATTTCAAAGTCTCCCAACATTATCAAAGAACCAAAATAAATCCTAAATTGCCTTTTTAAGTGTGAAATGTAGGGGTTTTTCCACTCTCATTTGAAAAAATGGTTGCAAAGATTGTACTCAGATTTTCTGAGCTATAAACTTCTCCAGAGCAAGGACAAGGCAAGGGCATTTTTAGCCTCAGAGAATATTTTTGTCAGAAAGATATAACTGAAGGACTCAAGGAGGCATGGCGGCCATCTGTGTGGTATGCTGGCTCAGAAGGCCCTTGCTGGAAGCTGGAGGTAGTAATGCCAGGTCATTGCCAAAGAATCAAAACCCAAAAGAAACAACAACCCCCAAAAAACCCTTAGAAACATTCACTCAATCCAATCAAATCCAACAAAAACAGCATCAAGAGCCATAAAACCGTTCATGTGCTTTGGCTCAGTGATCCTGTTTTTAGACATTTATTGTAAAGAAAAGCAAACCACAGCAACATGATTTAAAGCATTGAAAGTGCTCACCATGCAAGAATAGGAATTGATTAATTAAATTACAGTACATCCTTTTGATGGAATATTATATCTCCATAAAGACTCACAATAAAAGACATGGAAGGTACTTGTGATATGTCATAACTTGTGATATAATGGGGGAAGGATCAAAATGTATGCAGACCATAATTATGCAAGCAAATGTGTCTGTACAGAGAAAGACTAGAAGGGCCACAGAAGAGCATAAATCCTGGTGCTGGCATAGTGGACCGAACTAGTTACTTTTCCCATTGCTGTGACTTAAAGGAGGAAGGGTTTATTTGGGATCACAGTTTGAGAGATCACAGTCTGAGGATACAGTCCATCATGGCAGAAAGGTATGGGAGTGGAAGCAGCTGGTCTCATTTCCTGTGCAGCCAGGAAACAGGAAATGAATACTGGTATTCAGCTCACTTTCTCCTTTTGATTTGGTTCAGGATCCCAGCCAGTGGGATAATGATGCCCACATTCAGGGTAGGTCTTCTCAATTAAACCTCTCTGGAAACACCCTCATGGACACACTCAAACTGGTAGTTCTTGCAGAACACCCAGGTTCGAATCCCAGCACTCACATGGCAGCTAACAACTGTCCGTAACTCCAGTCCCAGGGGATCCGACAGCCTCTTCTGACCTTCGGCAGGCATTGCACATCACAGGTGCACTGACTTGCATGCAGGCAATACACGCATACACATAAAATAAAAATAATAAATAAAAAATTTTTTTTGAAAGGTGTGTTTCCTAGTTATTTCAAATCCAACCAAATTGATAATTAACTATCGCATAGGCCTGCTCATTTTTTAGATCATACAGTCTAGAAGAAAATTAAATCACTGTCACACTTTTATGAGAAACAAGTCCAGTAAGCAAGGTGTACAGTCCAACTATACCTGTGCTGTTGATGACAAAGCCATAGCCATAGAGAACCCCCAGGCAAGAAACAGGGAAAGGAAGCATCAGACTTCAGCTGAGAGCCAAACTGTGATTCTCCACGAACTTAGACATGAGAATAAGTTTTGGACCACAGGAGAGACAGAAGAGGATCTCGAATTCCATACCCGAACCCCTAGTTTTTGCCAGTAACTTTCTATTCCATCTTCTGGGAAGAAATTGCATATCAATCAGAAAGCCTTCCATGGTCTATAGAGCCTGCCCTTTCAAGTCAGCCATCACCAAGCTGGTGAGTCCTCAGGGTCTGCATGAGGTACCCCTGAGAATGACTGAGAGGAGAGAGAAGCCTGGCCTAGCAAAGTGGGTTCAAAAGCCCACCATCTAGTGCAACAGTCAGTAGAGGTTAATGTCATATCAGCTTGGTCAAATATTCTAGATGTTTCTATTGTTAGAAATATGTCCAGGGTTGCAAAGGAAGAGGCCACTGCCACTCCAGTTAAAGCATCTGGGCAAGGCAAAGCTTTACTTCTGATCAGAAGGGTGACTACTCACAACAGAGGGAGAGGCAAGCACACAGAACAGGGGATAGGACAAGTTTTATCCTAACTCCTAACACAATAGTACTGTGTCTTTCCCCCATTAGTGGGGGTCCGATTTCACAGTCTTTCCTGGTTGGCTAAGTTCCACTCAAAGGAAGAAAAGGGGCCGGGGGTAGGAGCGGCCATAGAGGAGGAAGGGGGCTCAGTCTTTACCCCGCCTCCAGGTCATCAGTTCCTGGAATGCGCCAGAAAGAACCCTTTTCCTTTTCCCATAACCAAAAGTTTTATGGTGGGTATGAGGGGTGCTCAGAAGACCAGAATCCCTTGTCATAAATCACGAGTCTTTGTACAGTGGGATGGAGCCGATCAAAGATTAGAATTCCTCATCATAAATCAAAAGTTTTTATAGGGTGTGAGGGGTGATTAGAACATTAGAATTCCTTGTAAAATGTTTTATAGTGTTTGAAAGAAAAAAACTAAGAGTTGATATTTCTTACACTATGAAGGTATTTTTCAATTGAGGTTAATCCTTTTATCAAAAGACTTTGTGTGGACGGGCCTTATCCCAACATGTGAAGACATTAATCAGAGAAAGCAACTCTAGAAACGAGAATCCTGTCACACTAACTCTTTCCTGGTCACCAACCTGCTGGTCCTCCCTGCAGTTTGGCCTTGCCAGCCTCCACAATTGTATGAGCCATTTCCTCAAGATCAGTCCATCAATCAGTCAGTCAGTCTTTTTGATGTTACGTATTGTAGGAATGATTTACAATATATAGAATCTGGAATTCTTACAATATGTAGAATCTGGATTGCCTTGCACCAAAAAGCTACTATTTATAATGGAAACAAACTTACTGAGCTATGTGCTCCTATGACTTGGGCACTTGACCTTGATCGCTGGGGACCCCACTTTGCCCTCTACCCAAGACAGTGAAGGAATGTGGGTATGCTTGGATTAGCATATCAAAGCTCTGGAAGCAGCACATTCATGTTTGTGTCCTCATTGAAGACTGTGAGAATAGCTGAAGAGTTTGCTTGACATTGGGTATAGGAGATAGTTTAGGCCTAGGTATCAAAGGGCAAGATTCTCTAATAAGGGTGAATCCAAGCTTGTAGTTCCCCAACTGATGCTGGAGAAACTGTCTGAATAAAAGTATGGGTGAGTCTTCACTCTGGAGCCAATTCTGTGGGGCAAGAGAAGGAACAGGTGATTCTCAGAATTTAGACCCACTATTAAAACTAACTCTAAGAGTCAGGCTGATTATTTATTCAAGTGTAACTGTAAAGTGGCAAAGTATTGCCGCAACTTATGCACATCCCATGTATATGTAAACGGTACATGTACACACTTTAAATACACACACATACACTTCACATTTTTGGTTGTGTTTCTCTAGAGGCCTCTGGCCTGGACAAAGCCCTGCATCCATGGATGTTGTGTGTACTACCACCAGCCACGGAGGAGGTATTGTTGGAGGACAAATGGAAGAGTGAGCCACTGTTGGGTCCTGGAATGAAGCCTGCTCAGGCCAGTTGTTCTCATCCTCTAGAAAAGCCATGTCAATTTTAACACTGGCATTGATTGGCATTGATAACTCACAGAGCTCCTATCTCTGTATACTTGCATGATTAATTGATATTTCCAATGTTTGTTAAGAAATATAAGCAAAGAGCCAGGCTTGGTGGCTCATGTCTGTTAGCCTGGCATTGGGGAAATTGAAGCAGGAGGGCTGTGAGTTTGAGGCCATCCTAAGCTACATAGTGAGTTACAGATGAACCTAGACTACAGAGTGAGACCTTGTCTCAAAATTACAGGAAGAAATGAAAGAAGGAAGGAAAAGAGGGAGGAAGGGAAAGAGAGAGGGAGGGAGGGAAGGAGGGAGGGAGAAGGAGGGAAGGAAGGAGGGCGGGAGGGAAGGAAGGAGGGAGGGAGGGAGGGAGGGGGAAGGAAGGAAGGAAGGAAGGAAGGAAGGAAGGAAGGAAGGAAGGGGGAGCCAAGTACACGATCTACATGTATGAAAAGATCAGAATAAAACCCAACATTTTGTACAATGAATACACACTAGCAAAAATAACCACCCAAAAGCATCAGAACAAATTAATTATTTGAAATTAATTGAAAGAAGAAAGAAATTGCACAAGTCATTCCATTGCCAGAGTGCGAGTAGAGGAGCCTCAACTGGGGAACTGCCTCCTTTGGACTGGCCTGTGGCCATGTCTGTGGGGTATTTTCTTAATTATTGAGTGATATGGGAGGGGCAAGCCCACTGTGGGTGGTGCCACCCTGGGCAAGTGGGCCTATATTGTATAAGAAAGCAGGTTGAACATAGACCAGGGGAGCAAGCCAGTAAGCAGCGTTCCTCCATGGCCTGTGCTCCGGCTCCTGCCTCCAGGTTCCTGCCCTGAGTTCCTACCTTGGGCTCCTTCAGTGATGAACTGTGACCTGGGAGATGTAAACTAACTAAAGCCTTTCCTCCCCAAGTTGGTATTGGTCAGAGTGTTTGTCACAGCAATTGAAGGCAAACTAGAACAGAAATTGGTACCAGGAGTGGGTAATAATATCTCAGACCTGACCTTGGTGTTTTGGGGAAGATTGTGGAAGCATTGGAACTTTGGGCTGGAAAATCCATTAAGGGCTTAGAGTTTGTTGCTGTGGAGCTTGGATCAGTTATGCTGAAAGAGTAGCAGACAATGGAGGCCTGGCTTATGAAGCTTCAAAGGGAAGCAGAGACTATCAGGGCTGTTTGTGTGATATTTTGAATTGAGCATCTGTAGGTTCTGATCAGCTGGGGCTGAAGAATCAGCTGTGATTAAGAAGAGACCAGAACCTGAAGTAAAACCTTCACTTTACTGGGACAATTGATGCTGGTTAGGTGGGGCTGAAAAATCAGCTGTAAGTAACAAGAGCCCAGCATCACTGTGGTAAAATCTTCTGGGAAGTATTTCCTCAGGGTCAGCACAAAAGCTATGGCCCAGTGGGGACCCGAGGCTTCATCTCAAGCTGGAAGCAGGACTTGGTAATGTGTAAGAGTCTCTTCTATGATTGTGGTTTTGAACGTGTGAAGGGGTCACAGAGACCACAACTAAGGCTTGGTGCCCCGAGAGGCCAGGAAAGACCATTGGTGAAAATGCAGTTTCAATTGCTGTGAAGAGCCCCAGGATTAAAGGGGCATGGAGAGAATATGAGGTTTTGCATCCCAAGAGGCCAGAAGAGGCCATTGGTGAGGATGGAGCCACACTACAGCTTTTTGGAGATGTGGGACCATGGGATGACCACCAAGGGCAGCAGCAGGTATGGAATAAAGCTGGTCTGGGTCTGCAAGATGAGCTGTGTGTGCTGTGGATGGCAGAGTCAAAGAAATGGAGCTGCCAAAACCCTTTGGAGCCCAAAAGATCATGAGTGAATCCCAAATGTCCACCCTTGGGCTACTTTGCTGGACTTAGGTTTTGCTTAGGTGTGTCCAACTCTTCTCTTTTGAAATAAGACAGTACTTGTTTGGGGATTTTACAGGAGCCCAAAGTTAAGAGACTTTTAAAAGACTATGGACTTTTAAGTGTTTGGATTTTTTAAGGACTGTGGGACTTTTAAGGTTGTACTGTCTTATGTTGTATTATTAACATCATATCTTGGGGACAAGAAATGGAAAGTTTGTGGTTTAATAGTGATGTGTTTGTGTGTCAATTGTGCTGGATAACTTTAGTTCTCAACTTGATATACCTAGGTAGAGGGAGCCTCAGTTGGTGAATTATCTCCATTGCACTGGCCTGTGGCTATGTCTGTGGGGCACTGTCTTATTTATTGAGTGATATGGGAGGGCCCAGCCGGGATGCCACCCCTGGGCAGGTAGGCCTATGTTGTATAAGAAAGCAAGTTGAGCGCAGGCCAGGGAACCAATTCAGTAAGCAGCATTCCTCCATGGCCTGTGCTCCGGCTCCTGCCTCTAAGTTCCTGCCCTGAGTTCCTACCTTGGGCTCCCTCAATGAAGAACTGTGGCCTGGAAAATGTAAGCTAAATAAAGGCTTTCCTCCCCAAGTTGGTATTGGCCACAGTGTTTTGTCTGAACACTTGAAGGCAATTGAGAGCAAACTAGAGCACCAAGTTCACTCCCCTGCATCTGAGATTACTAAGCGTACACCTGGGCCCACTGCTGAGGTTGAAGTCTTCACAGTTACAAATGGCTTCCGGATTCCCATGAATCATGGGACTCTGACATGTTCCCAACCTCCAGCCTTTCATGGAACACCCACAGTAGGACAACATGCCCACCAACTTTGTAACTTGTAATTAACATGTAGTACCACAGACGAAGACCACCCTGTTCTGTTAGTGACATATGTTAAAGAGAACTAACTTTTCTAGGCTTGTATTAAGTCAGGCATGGGGCTAATTCATGTCCATAATACTAGCTCTTTGAAGGCTGAGGTAGGAGAATCACTGCAAGTTTGAGGCCAGCCTAGGCTACATGGTAAGCTTGAGCCCAGTCTGTGTTATGTAGGCAAGACCCTGTTTCAAACAAATAGACAAACAAAATAGACGTATATATGCCCATGTTGAGCTACTATTTTATTTTTTAAAGGAAGATATGGATAAAATATGGGTTAGTTTAAGGGAAGGGGGAGGGAAGGTTATACAAGGAACCTAGGGGATAAAGGGAATGAAGGAGCTCAAGAGAGGTAGGGGAGCTCAAGAGAGGTAGGACCATAGGAGAAGGGTATTATTAAGGGAGAAAGGGGAAAAATGGAGGCACCTTAAGTGGGAATACCATGATGGAAGGGTTAGACAATGTGAGAGATAAACAATGCCTAGCTAGTTTTAAAAACCAAAGGGAACCATATTAGTCCAACAACCTACTGACAAATTATACATACCAGATCAAGAAATATATGTCTAGGCAAGGTTTATCTGAGAACAATTGGTCTTTGCCCAAGCTTTATCTACATGGCACATGGCACTTAAAAGTACCAGACTGGTGGAACTAACCTTCTTGGATGTTTAACAGACATACTTTGAGACCTATAGTAATTTGGTCAGAGGGACATAAAGGACAGTTTTTGCTCCTTGCCCTCCTAGGTCGACTAGTTCCAGGGGACTATGAGCATCTCTAAAAATGTCCTTTAACTGTGGTGAGTCACCTGTCCTCTTGATAAAGGAGGCCGTGGAGACCCCACGAGATGGACTTGAACCAGTGTCCAGTCTACAAAGAGGAGGGTCAACACAGAGGAAACATTTCCTCCATGCTTCCAAGTGAAGGCAGCCATGGTCAAGCAGGACCTTTGACTTATCTTCACATAGACAGAACTAGTAAAAGTAAGGAGCCAGGGGCTCCTCCCAAGCCCCTGTGACCCCTGAGGAATAGATCCTCAAATGGCCTTAGGAGTAAAAATAAATTGGTTTATCTGGGCCAACTGTTGGGACTTAAATACCCAAAAGGAAAGAATAACCAAAGATTAAAGGGGTCAATAAAAAATTTTAAAGTCCGTATGTATAGCTAAAGTCTACATAACAAGAAACAATGGCAGACAAGAGATACCATCCTTTGAGTTGTTGGCCAGGGTGGCCCAAGAGATTCCCAGACAGTAACCCAGCATAGAACTGGGACAGCAGATCCCAATCTTATCTAAAGGAATATTGACAAGTGATTGCTGCTAGATGAGGAACAGCTGACCCTCCTAAAATAAAGATCTCTAGAAAGGCTGACTAGACTCACCAGAAGGGCAAGTAGTGGGGAATGGCTGGGGGTGCCAACCACACAGCAGACAGTAGCAGGGATAACAGGGATAACAGGCTCCAGAGGGGGGAGGGAGGCTATGAGAGGGTACCATCTGGGAAGTGGGTGTATAGATGAATAAGATGGTTTGGGATGTTCTGTGTGATATACACACACAGACCTCCGCAGCATTGCACAACACAGGTGCACTCACATACATGCAGGTGATACACTCATACACATAAAAGAGGTGAGAAACATTACCATTGAAATCTACCCGATGACTTTATAGACATACACAGGTGCCAAGGATCCAAATTCAACCAATTATGACTAGTAATAATCAGATACATACAGATCAGAGATGCATGCGCCAACATCTAAGCATTATTAGCAAAAACAATGGGTCTTTCTGTAAGAAACAGTATATTTTAAAATGAAATGGAGATTTTTTTTTAAAGGTTAAAAACTCACGATATCCTTAACTCCAGG